>NW_021163051.1:492500-1092500 GCF_004324835.1 Dendronephthya gigantea
ATATTTGGCATGTAGCATAGCTTGGAGCAATACTAGCTTATGCTGTAACAGTTATGAATATTATTCAGTCAGTCTTACAAATTGACCGCACTTATGTTTTTATTCCATGCCCATGGGTGTAATTTCCTATTATTGCCTGTTATTTCGACTCACATGTTTCTGCTATTAAAACTGAAGGGCTCAGTAAACATTTAAACATTAACATTTTTAATGCGCACTTTCGCGTATAATTTTTGTATAAATTTCGCGTTCAGATGATAAGTTAATAATTTTTGAAATGTCATTATTCCGGGGGGGGGCGACAATTGAACCACCTCCCCGTTTTTACATCCGATATTTTGACTAACGTGCGAAAAATCCTAGATCCGCCCCTGAGCAATACTGCCAATAAGTCAACCGTATGTGAGCGGTGGCCTTGTCCTTGTCCTTGGCTTAGGCACGAGTAGGCTAGTGGCCTAGTCGTAGTATGCTTGCCTTCGTGCATTTCAAATCTCAAAAAGTTGCAGCAAAAATTTTATCTGTTGGTAGTTTATTATGCTGCATACACTTAAGTCCATGATATTTTCAATACCATTTAACTACCTGCATAGCGACGACATTAATAAACCATTTTGTGACCTTGGCTCAGGTAAAGTGCTCAGTTGGTATTGCCGAAGTCCGATTCACATAAAAATTATCCCTATATCGCCCATAGGTATTTATTAATCAAAAATGGACAAAATACTTTTCCATACTAACTCCCCTGCTATTGTTTTTGCTAAAAATTGACTGCATACAAGAAAAACAACTATTGAGAACGTCCTTCTTTTTGAGTTGACGCACATCATGAAAAGACGCAGCTACGCCTACGTTGTTGTCTGACATCCTACGTTTAGTTTTAGCGCAACCTAGTTTTGATTAGGAGGCTAAAATGATTTGTAGTTACCATCATATAGACATGCTTGGCATATTTTTTATATTTTCACATTCAGGGGCCATATATGCAAATGAAAATTTTAGGTTGAAACCTTACTTTGATCCGAAGGCTCGAACGGGCTTCTTTTTGGTCCGCCATTTTAGTTCGCTTTGTGTCCGTTTCTTTTCAGTAGGATTTTAAATTTAAAAATACGAAAAGAAATAAGAAACTGACACACTTTCCTAAGAAATTTCATTTTACTTTTATAGAAAAGATGGCATTTACGTTTTCACATATTTCTCAAGTACAAATATGTAAAAGTCCGCGCATTTAGTTTTGAAAACGACAACTTTTAACTGAACTGTCGCTCGCAAAAATTGCGCGCACCTGAAATAGTCTTATCAGCATATAGGAACTGCTGAAACAGGCTGCATTACTGAGAAACGGGCAATATTTTCGATCTTTCCGCAAAATATAGTTTTTACAATACATATATACGTAGAAATGGAAATCAAACTCACTTTTGAACTCTTCTTCTTCGAATCCTTCTTCGGACCTTTTCCTCTTTTTTGGTGGCGAAACATTTTTGGCTAAAATAAGAAACTCCGTTACAGTGTACCACAGAGTTCCTTGGAACTAGAGTGATGCTTGTAAACATCAAAAACCAACGTACCTGGATATACTCAGTGAAAATTTCACTTTTTGATGACGGCAATTATCTGCGATAGCTCCGATAACAGCTTACCTGTAAGGTTGCAGAATATCGAATGACCCGCAAACGCTGAAATGCATAAGTTGCTTGAGCATGCTTCATGCTGGTTCTGTTGCGTGATTGGCAGAAATTGCCGCCACAGGCTGTACATGATTTTGATTGGGCATAGTAACCGAAGTTTTTGCACACTCGGGATACGCTAACATGGAACCCGACGAATTTAGGACCGAGCTCATGTTCGTCTGGTTTCCTTGTGTAAATACGTATATTTATTGTTTCCACCATGTGAACATCTTCACCTAAACTAGACAAATTCATGCGCGGTTTTAAAGTCTACCGGTCCTGTTTGAGTATAGCCTCAGTATTTCGAAAATAAATTAAAAGCTAGCCACCACATTTTGATTTTCTGAACCCACCTTTCCAATTACTCTTTCTCCTGATGGCGAATATCTGCCATTGGGGGGACCAATGACCAATTGTGATTTTTAGGAAAGAATTGATCTGTACTGTAACTGGTCAGTGATTAGGCCACAAATTACGTCACAACTTTGTCGTTTTCAATTTATAGGATCATCTTAAATGAGATGGACTTCATGTTTTACTCTCTATGTACAACGATGCAAAACATCCTTCTTCAACATATGCATGAGAGAGATTTTTTACTTTGAACGATACATGTGGAATAACCATGACACGAAAACGAGGCTCTGCTTTTGGCCCCTTAGCCTCGTTCACGTGTAATAACGGACTAAATGCAGAGAATCACAAAAACCCTGAATGAGCTAGTAATCTTATTAAACCATCTTGATTTCTACATAACAACCTACGGCACACTTTAAAGCTACCCTTTACTGAAGCTCGTTTTCAATCCAATATTAACCATCATGATATATCATGACATTATTTCATTGTCTTTTAATATCAACTGTCGAGGGTTTAGCAAAGATGTCCATGACGACAAAGAAACTTGTAACACACTACCTACTTCACATCTGGCACGTCATGCTGCTATCGTTTTTTGGCCTCGTGGACGTTTTTGCTAAGTATCAGTAGCCCCGTTTACACTACAGTCAATTTATCGACACGGCATGGCTAAAATTGGTACCCGTACCCAATTTTATTAGTGTTCAGGCTACCAAAACAAAGGCCGAGCACAGATGAAATGGGCACGGGTACCCATTTTAGCCGTGCCGTGCCAATAAATTGAGTGTAGTGTAAACGGGGCTAGTATGCTTACTTAGGAAAATATCTTTCTATCCCAAGTCCCTAACGTTATCACACCTCCCTATTATTTGTGCATGAATAGCTAACCAATGATATAAAATTTCTGACATCAACTATCATCATAAAGATTGCAGCATGTACATAAATATTTTCCCACAATGCACTCCAAGCATTCAGCGTAAAGATTGAAAAGGACGAAAGAAAAACAACGGATAACATGACTTTTGGCTTGACTGCTTATAGCCCATTTTCCTCTAGGCGGATTTGTTTGCGCAAACTGATTTCAGATTTGTGGAAGACGGGGTTATACCCGCCTTCGAATAGTGTCTTGTCACTGCAAGTATCGTGAATACATATATTGTCTATATCCGCATGACACATCGGTTCTAACTTTGCCCGTCGCCTAATTTTATTTTATCAATTTGCCTGTAATATACTCAAACCGCCAAAACCACCATATAATAGTCCAATAGGAAAGTTAATTTTTTAGAAAGTAATTTGATCTTTAAGCTTATCTTACGTACATGTACCATCTTCAGGCATCAAACGTAGGTTTTTCTATACCCTACTGTGAATATGTTTTCGACTGTGAATATTTCGACTGTGAATATGTCAGTGTGATACTCAGTATGATACTCCAATTTTTGACCATAGATTATAGTTGAGAGTATCACTATCAGAAAGTAAATTGCCCTGGGTCCGGGTGTTAACTGTTTGAAAGATATTATTATCGATTTGCTATTATCAATTTAGTGAAGAGTGTGCTGAAATATTTAGATGTAAATTACTAAATAGTTTAGTTTACAATAGAAGTAGCTACATGCATATTTAAAGTAAGATAACAAAATTTGAATAAAACCCCATAGATTCAGGACAGTAGCAATGCACCGCAATTAGTACAGGGTGTATAAGAAAGGCAACCACTTATAATATTCATTCATGAATATTTGCTTTAGTGGCTTTCCATACAAACAATATGGATTGGGTATTCATGAATTTTTGCGTTTTTAGTGCAAAGTTTGAGAAACTTTGCAGTATTGTGATGAGTGGCGAAAATTTAAACGAGTCAGTCAGTCCTTGTGTAAACTTTACGGGGGGTAAGCTAATTAATGCATATAGTAACTTTTTGAACATGATCAGTAAATTAAAGTTTTTAAATCAGTTTAACTTGCTTTATTTATATGCAATATCCTTTTTTCTAAGTTCACCAAAATATTGAGGTATTTTGATCGTTACTGTAAATTTTGAATCATTGCTTTTTCGTGGTTTGGGTTTAAGAGATTTGCGTAGTTTACCCCCCGGAACACCCGATTTTTTCTTATACGTCGCAACTGCGAATGTGCCATCGGAGCCTTGAACATTATTCACGATGTAAAGAAACGAGGAGCGACAAGCATTGCTTCAAAACATTCCGGGCGTAAAAATCGAGCAATTCTTTGAGAATCTACGCAACTTATCAACTTATGTTATGAATTACGAGCATTCAATTCAACACAAATATAATTTGGAAGGTTTATTCCATAAATAGAGCTGAGAGGCTAGGAAGAAACGACGTTTTGTCGACTGCGTTGTTTATGTATTGATAGATTTCTTACACGAATATATATTATGTCGATAGCAATTGCAAGTTGATACCTTGTATTCTGCATACAGTACATGAATGATACTATACAAAACGGACATTTTGTGCAGTGATCAAATCATTTTTGCGGTATACAGTATTGATTATAAGTATTTGTTTTGTATCGATTTACGCGTCGAAGTATCCACATCATGCATAGACATAATATGCACCGCGGTTTTAATATTTACATTATTTACAACGCAACTATTTTGGCTATTCTTATGAAATGATGGATAAATTGTTGCCATCATATAAATGTAGTGAATGTAGTCACAGTTGTTTGACGAAGAAAATAGACTAAACTGAGAAAATCGCGCCCGGTTTAGTGTTTACATAGCAACTAAAATTATAAATTAATAGTGACAATATCCGCGACTAACGTAACTTGAGTACTTTGAGTAATTTCCTGTTGATTAATGTTTAACCTAGTTTATCAAATGTTTATGTTGCGACAAACGTCTGGTTGCTCAGGTATTACAGGGCATGGAAATTTTGCACTATCCTTGGATCCCTAGTTTATACACCCTGTGTGTTCTATACAGTTTTAGTATACACCCGACTATTGTCTATTACAAATCCTACATTCTGATTGGCTACTCAACAATTGTCTATTCGTGATGGTGAACATTTGGGAAAAATTCGCTCGCGTGAGCGTATAAAATTGAATTGATTAAATTATTTTCTCGAAATTAATATATCTAGGTACAGGGTATACTAAAACAATTAGACAACTCGCCCTCATTGTCTATGAGCGAATAATCAACTCAGGCTTCGCCATCGTTGACTATTCGCTCATAGACAACTCGGACTTGTTATCTAATTGTTAAATAGAAGCACGCTTCTTGACCAATCAGCACGTGCGTACTATAAATGTTATATTATAAAAGATTATATAAAATCACATGCACAGCCTATAAAAGTTAACAAATGAAAACTGTTTTTTGTTCATAACTTATATGTGTGTTATAGCTAATTTCATATTAGAGACCGCCAGACCGGACACTATGTCTGACATGGTCTGTCAGACCATGACTGCCTGTTATATCCGAAAAGAACTAGATGAAAATTTTGGAAAAATTCATATTAGAATTATTATTATTAAATTCATATTATTATTATTATTATTATTCATATTAGATTAGTTTTTCGTCGCTAATATGGTTGAAAAGGGCTGATAGGAAAGACCTACAATTATAATTTCGTCCGTAATGAGCGTCTGGCCGACTTGGACCCATACAGGTTTTCAGACTAATTTGACAAAAGCTGGTGATGTCACACCCGCCTAATGTGCGCCTTGTGTATAACTCGATTTAGCTATACTATAGCAAATTCGCTAGCAATATGTACACCAAGTCACCAATGCTACTCGTGTGGTCCCGACGAAACTCACTTTCGGTTGGAATCGCACACCCTTCCCACATCAAAATGTAGGTATCATAGTTGTTGGTATCATTCATCAGTCATTTTGTCTGGCCATGTAGACAGATGTAATTACTTGTCCCCGCTTGCAATCTGCAGCACATTTCCTGTTGTCAGCGACTAGTAAATAAAATGAATGTGTCTCTCAGCAAAATGTACACCGTGTTTCCGAATTGGTCATGATTATATCTTTATTAGGGGCCAACAATTTAACAGAAGCCTGTCTCTGGTTCCTGACCTGTTTGTTGGTTGGTGTTAATTAGAGTGGCAAACATGCATACATAAGTAATATCTAATTAGCCCAAAATAGCCTAATGGAAATCTTTTAAATTATAACTGTTATTGCTTCCCAACATCCATTTCCTTCTATTAATATTAATAATTTTATTAACATTCTATATCGTCAATAAAATTATGCTCACTCAACTGCAGGCTATGAAGTTTGTCAGAAATCATAAGATGCTAAAGCATGTCTTCAACATGGAAAAGACTAAAAACCCACTTTTGTATGATGCAATAGATATATGGATCCTAAACTCCTCGAAACATAGGATTTGTCTTATTTTCATAATATACTTTTAAGGTTTTCGAAGTAATAACTAATAGCCATTCAGATTAGCACTGAAGTGTGGATTTAGAACTATACTAGATAGCTATTGTGATATTACTATTATTAAATAATAAATTACACACAATTAGATCTCTGTTACTTGTTGAAATATTTTTGGCAATGATTGTAGCAACTGAAGCATGTTTTTATGAATAGATTCATCACAGACACAGAATCAAACTTTTATCATATTTATAGTTGA
Source organism: Dendronephthya gigantea (assembly GCF_004324835.1). NCBI lineage: Eukaryota > Metazoa > Cnidaria > Anthozoa > Malacalcyonacea > Nephtheidae > Dendronephthya > Dendronephthya gigantea. The sequence continues at coordinate 499,187 of NW_021163051.1, forward strand.
TAGCAGAAATACAGAATACAGGAAACAAGTGAAAAAAATTGAAGTTACTGATGATTAACCAAAAATATAATCCAGAGTCTTGTATGAATGGGGTTGAATCTCCTTACCAAATAATTTAGCTTGTGAAATCAGTTTTTCCATATTATTCAGTCAGCAGATCACGTTTCCTACGCCTATGGTGGCCATAATTCGTTATAGGCAATGTAATTAATAATTACTTATTAGTATTTCGTGAATTCCAGGAGCCGGTTGTTCAAAAGCCGGTCAGCTTAACCCTGGGTTAAAGCAAATTTTTACATAATTTTTTAATTTCTGGTTTGCAAAGTTGAATATCCTTTTTCATAAATATTTTCTGGACCGATAGAAGTGATTGTATTTTCTAAAGTTTTAAAACGAATAGTGGTTCAGAAGACATAAACTAAAACACTGGATTAAAATTTAACCCAGGGTTAGTGCTAAGAACAACCGGCCCCAGGTTATGAAAAAACATAGAAGCAACATGTCTTTGGAGTTAATAATTTTTTATTAGAAATAATTTTTGGTATTTGCAAATTGCGCCCTGTGAGTGCTCGTGTGAAGATTGCTCACCAGTTGAGCCAAGGCTGTCAGTAAAACCAGGAACAGCGGAACAACGGAACAGGGAACACCGGAACAGTAAGAATCCGAAATAGAACAGCAAAAACATTGTTTTAAATATTGGCAAAAAAAATCAGGGATGATAGCTATAATGCTGTACATGTTAGTTGATGATAGCTATAATGCTGTGCATGCATACAGTTATTCAGTTAAGTATTGCCAAGAAATTTGTCTGACCCTCGCTGTTCTTATACGGCAGCATTCTTGTTCGTTGTTTTTATATTATATATTATCAACTCCAGATGCGCATTGCATAGCAAAAGACGTCTAAGACGTTTGCTATACCCGGTATAATCTTTAAAACCCGACTTATGCGAATCATAATTTGTACTCAACTATTAAGGTAAGTTATGGCTCCTCGCTGCGAGCTAAGCGTTACAGCAGACATGCACTGTAGTCATGACTTTATTATTTTGCAAGTGCAATAAATACGTCAACAGTTATAATGAAAAATCTCCTGTTACAGATTCGCAATAAAGCGGAGCAAAGGGGAAAAGTTCAATAGTGACGAATACGAGTGCAAAAGGCAATATTCAAAACAGTCATTGTTTTACAGTATTATAGTATCACGCCAGATTTTTTTGCCAACTTTAAAACTTGTTTTTGCGGTTTTGTGTTCCGCATGCTGTTTTGGAAACATCATTTCTGTTTCAGTCTTTCGCTGTTCCGTGTTCCCGTCTTCCTGAACTAATAGAGAGCTTTAGCAGCGACTACAAGTACGAGTACGAAATTCGTCATTCTCGCAGGAAATTTTTGTTTTGTGCATGCGTCATACTGACGCCAGAAACTCGTAGCCGTCGTCTATCCTACTATGAAATTTTTGGCTGAACTCGTAGTCTCGAGAAAAGGTAAGTCGATATATTATTGTTTTCCTATAAAATAATTTAAATTGAAATAAAGCGAAAGTCCTGACGTTGTTGTGGGCATAGTTTTTTTGAGCGGAAGTGTGATTAACACGGGAAATTATCCTTGCATAAATCCCGTTCCGGAAGTGGCTGGATATGCAGTTTGTAAACATGATGAAATAATTATTTGCAGTTTCATTCTCATTTCTCAGCGAAGAATTTCTATCCTTGCGATTGAAAATTTGTATCCTTTATATAGGATTGAAAATATTTCAAATTATACGACCAAATACAAAATATAAATATATATCAGGCTATATCATATTTTATAAATTTCTATATTTTTGAGTTGTTTTTTTTGTATTTAATATTGTCCTAATATCCAAAATGATATTTATATAATGTATTGAGTATTGCCTTATCCAACAACTCGAAGCATATTTTCTATTTGCTAGACAACCTAAGCGTTTCAGTAAATCTACATAAAAAAATCCAATTTTTAAAGTCTGGCTGAATTTTGTCCTTCCTAGTTGGTTTCCTTATATTTCAGTTATATTACTTATATACTTGTATATGTAACCATTGGTTTGTTTCCATTTTTTTTAGATGACAAACACTGAAAACAAACGTACAAATTTTACATGGAAAACTATGCATGAGAATATTTTACTTAGAGTGGTGTTGGTTATAGAACCTTACCAGTATCGACAAGGTTCCAAAGAAAAGGGGGTGGCATGGACCAAAATTGCTGAAAATTTGACTGCTATGGAGATTAAAGCAACTCAGAGGTCTGTTTGGGAGAAATTTGAAAAGCTGGTGAAAGATTTTAAGAAAAAAGAAGAAATGGAGGAGAGAGCAAGTGGTATAGATATTGAATATACAGAGAGGGATCAAGCTATGTGTGATATTTTGGAAAGGATGCATGAATGTGAGCTGACAAAGGAGTCAATTAAAGGACATTGGCAACGAAAATTTTTATTCGCTATTTTTAAAGTGTTCAACTGTCTAATTATGGATATGGTGTTAATTTGTTCCAAAAATGTTTCGTTTATGAGTTATTTTCACCACAATTCAGCCAAAATTTGGACCTCGTCTGCCATATTGGATCAATTTTTGAAAAAATTATATTTGGTGGAAGTGACGTCATTTGATGGGTTCCCTAAACACATCAATATATTTTACTAGCGTGTTTACTGTGTTTATCGAGATTTTTTGCTTTAAAAAGGGAGTTGTAGTTTTTTTTATGATTGTCATGGAACATATTAACGAAAACCATGCAGTTAGAGGAAGTGTTGCCCTACCAATATGAGCCAGAGGCGCAGGGAAAATCTTGTGATATATATCTAGCGATGATAGCGATGCCAAAAACGGTAGTGATCCATCTTCCTCTGACAAGGATTTTGATTGCGAGTTCGAAAGAGCGAATGCCGGGCGCCTTGAAGAACTTAGTTGGTGTAAATGTGGACATTGCGCATTATTAACAAGGGCTGTAGAATGTTATTGCTGCTATGAAAAGCACTAGAGTACGACGAATACGAACATTTCGCAAACTCGCGCTTCGTCGTGTGGTCACTCAAATAATATTTTGTCGTGTCGTATGACATGTTCATTTGATTTCTCTCACATGATACGGCAATTCCTCTAAAAGGAACAAATAAACCGTGCGTTTGATGCTGTTCGATTAAGTTTCGATTTAATTGGGGAAAGAATATATTAAGTACATGTAGATTCTGGTCCTATTTTAATATTATCGCTGCTATTTCGCCATTTAACAAGATATGATCACTTATGGTTGCGTTGACACGTCGCAGTTAATTTGCACAGGATTGAAGATTTAATATATAAAGCACGAATTCCAAAGTGTAAGACAAAGTGAACGTATCATGCGGTTTATTTACATTTTTGAACAATTAAACTTCTATACTTTTTAAAGTACAATGAGCTTCTGAATTTCGCGATCGAACAACATTTAGGTTTGCAAGGCATCTAAATGAATATGAACTGTATAAAATGCACCGCATATAATGTCAATTGCACGGCATATAAAGAGATATGCACCGCGTATAATGTCAATTGCACGGCATATAAAGAGAAACGCACCGCGTATAATGTCAAAAGGACAGCATATAAAGAAAAATGCACCGCATATAATGTCAAAAGGACAGCATATAGAGACAAAAGCACCGCATATGATGAATATATACCACGTAAGACAGCTATGGCATTCCATAGTATTGTTTATGTTCAGAGCCTTTATATTGAAGACTAGCACGTGCGCGGCACGCCGGAGTTAACGCCAGAAAAGGCGTCTTGTTTATGCTAAAATATAGTAAAATTGTAGCAGGGGAAAATATGCGCGCCTTAGCTTTAGTATAAATCTAAATATAAGTAGAATTCTAAACTTTGGGAGATTGGTTATTAGTTGTGTTGTGTTGCCACCGTAACGTCCTGTTGTGTATCGACGTGCACTGCATGTGTAAATATGTGTGTACATAGTTCATATTCAATGTTCTCTTCCAAATATTTTGAAAAACATGTCCCCGCAATGTTGATGCGTTAATTTTGCATAGGTATTTGATTCTGTCCCCCCTCTATACTCTATTTTACCAAGTTTTTCAAGTTGCCATATGAGAATACAACAATAGTTTATATAATAATATTTCCCGAACCCATCAAATGACGTCACAAATGTATGCTAGCATAAATTAGCATAAGGCTCGATTTTCAAAATGGCGGACCACCGATGAACATTTTTGGAAATTTTCTCAAGAACCAAATACGATAGACACACAAAAACATTAAATTAAGTATTTCCTAGATGATTTCAACAGATTTGGCAAATAAAAATTTTCGTTGCCAATGTCCTTTAAGGAAAAAGAAATGGAAGAAAAAGCAACAGCCGATGACATAAGAAAGAAAGCAATGGAAAGGTACGGGGAAACAAGGAGACGGCACGGTGAAGAGAATGAGGATTTAGTGACACCAGAGAGAAAGCGGAGAAGGAACAGTGATGTTATAGAAGTGTTAAAAGGATTGATAGAAATGAAACGAAAAGAACAGGAAGAAACAAAGCAGTTAAGGGAGAGAGAACTGACCCTAAGAGCAAGTTCAAGGGCAAGAGGACTTTCAAAAAAAATTGTTGGAGCAACAACAGCAATTTCAGCAACAACAACAAGCTGTGACAATGGCCATGCTGAACACCTTGGCTGAAATCACTAAAAATTTAAAAAGATGAATTTTTTTCTATCAACATGTCATTTATTAATAATAACTTCTAATCAATAATTTTGTGTTCATTAAATTCCATTATTTATTGATGAATGTTCATAAACAATTTAATATTGATGTCATCATTTTCAATAAATTACAATTAGTTCTATAAATTACAATGATGTTAAATAAATCACAATGATGTTCAATAAATTACAATTATCTTCAATAAATTACAATGATGTTAAATAAATTACAATTATCTTCAATAAATTACAATTATCTTCAATAAATTACAATGATGTTCAATAAATTACAATGATGTTCAATAAATTACAATGTTCAATAAATTACAATGATGTGCAATAAATTACAATGATGTGCAATAGCACTTGATGTACACTACCTCGGGAAATAGCGAGTTTTGTTTTGCCTTGAGTCTCATGATTCTGGAATACTGAGAATGTCTGGCCTCCTAACCGAACTAGAGGAACATGCAAATACCCCCCTTGGTGAGCCCCTCTGCATATATGGAGACCCTGTCTATATGCTCTGAACATTCATATTCAATTCCCCTCAACAAACATTCAGACTTCAGACTCTTGGGAAAACAAAACTTGCTATTTCCCGAGGTAGTGTACATTAAGTGTATGATCAGTGTTCCACGTGTTAAAATTTTCAAATTTAAATATTCAACTTATTGACTGGCAATTTCTCTGACTTTCAATATGTTTAATTGTAGACTATTTTACTTGTCAAAAGGACAGTGGAGTCATGTCACTTAATAAATAGTATCCTTCAAAAGCCTATGTAAAAGCTAGGCACTCCAGTGAATAGGAATTTTTAACCTTAATAACATTGGACGAAACATTGGATCAAAGTTGTCCCTAGGCACAGCAGATTCATCCATCCTTAAATAACCCTTACTCCTTAAGGCCCTAGCTGTTACCCAATGCAATTTTTCTCACAACTTGCAATGTAATTTTAGTTTTGAGAGATGTAAATCAGTGAAGAGATTTTGAAAGTAAATAATAAATACAAACCTTTTAGTTACCAAATTTACATATCTCAAAGGTAAATTTGCACTGCAAGTTAAATTACATTGTGTAACAAGGTTTTTTATAACAATTAAGGGATCATAATACTGTATTATTAAATATCCATTAATTACTGTTTTAATTTATTTGAAAGTATTCTTGTAATGTAGGAGGGTCAAGTCCAAAATAAGAGCTAATAGTTGATCCATATAGACAAGTTAAAGCATTTCTCAAAAGGGCACACACCGAGTACATCTTTCCAACTGCACTCAATTCAATTTTCAAATTTTTCTTCAAATCCAGAAACTTAAAATAATTTATGATGTCACCAAAAACCCATTCAACACTAACCCGAACAGAACTCATTGACCGGTTGAACTCCGCTTCTCTAGCATTCAGGTTGGGATGCTGGAATGGCTTCTGAAGATGTCTTTTCAGAGGATGGGCAGGGTCTCCATATATGCAGAGGGGCTCACCAGGGGGGGTATTTGCATGTTCCTCTAGTTGGGTTAGGAGGCCAGACATTCTCAGCATTCCAGAATCATGTCTTTTTCCTTCTGAAAGTGGAAAAATACATGGATATGAAAAACTACAAGCAGCATGGATATATGAAATATGAACTGGATGAATGTAAACAGTAGAATAGTGATGGGTTAATTTCACTTAAAATATAAAAATGTACCTATTGGACCATAAAGATTTGCAATAAGGCCATTAGGTGCCACCACAGACTGGAATTTGATTGAATGAACGCATTTATGGCCATTGTACGCCTCCCGTTGATGTTTTCCAGGGCGACAGATGGGCTGCACATCTAAATATGTCGTCACCTGCAGATGTTACGATTAGTCACACTACAGTAAGAAAAATATGAATATCTTTGCATTTTTTATTACTTTTGTAAAGATTCGTTCAAGCATACTGATCGCTATATTTGTGCTATAATAGGTCGAACATTGTAACTGTAAGAGTTCTTGCTGCACCAAACGGAAAGAAAACAGTAGCTGTGGTTGTCCATGCAAGGGCCGAAATGAAATGTGTTCCTTGAACTGCCGATGTGGTACTCGTTCGAAACCTTGTAAAAACAAGGTATATAAATATTTTATTCATCACAGCGAGAGTTGTCCTATTTCTTTCAGCGTTTGGTGATGCAATTATGAAATGTTGAATTAATCTGATATTTCTTCAGGAAACAGGAGAACAGTGCTTGCTAAACACACTTGCGCCTCGTCCGACTCGCCGTGGTAAACAGAAAAAGCCTGGCTTTCGGCTTACACACAAGCCAGTAGAATCCGAGGAAGCAATCAGAGAAAAGGAAGATAAAGATGTAAAGGTATTCTGCTGTCGTACTTTTGCTATTGTATGGATATTAATATCAGTTTATCATCCTCTAAGTTATCTGTTTACAAATGGCACATTTGTTATTCACAGTAATGCTTGTTGGCCCAGAATGGCTAGAGCTAATGCAAAGGAATTTTACTTTGTGCCTAACTCTTATATCATAATATGTGCATGGGAAAAGCACTTCTAATAAATGTATAGTTATGGCATGTTTTTAATTTATATATAGGCCTTCATCGCTACATTAGATGAGGCATGGTTAGAAAATTAGCTGTTTGGAGCCTGAGAAGAGGCATTGGGAGCATGGATTATATCCACTCTCTCTTGATAATGGAAGACGACCTTGACAGTGAGGAGGAAGATGGAACAAGAGAATTTGAAGAACAGTTAGGAGACCTTTCCAACACAACTGTCAATGAAAGAGCACAAACAGCTGAACCTGATGAACCCATGGAAGGAACAGTGCCTGACTGGTGTATGTCATCATTGTAGACCAATGCCACAGGAAGTGGAAAACAAATGCTGTAGACAAAAGAAATGTATAACATATTCATCAAGGTTTGCTAAATTATGTATGGATCCTGATGTTTTAGAATTATGCATCAGAAACACTAGTGATATACGAAATGACCAAGAGGACAACTCAACTAGAGCATTTTGCAAGGCAGCATACCGGCAGTTTATTTTGGCTCGGTATGGCTATCTGGGCAAAGGGAATCGGAGGGTCTGCCCATCCTGTGTAGTACTAAAGATCAGCTGTTATTAGAGAACGTAACAGTGCTTAAATTTCTAAATGTCATGGAATTGGTGGTGTAATACACAATTCCATAAGGATCATACCTTCATTACTTTTAAAGCTTCTTCATCAGATGTTGAGCCATCTCTTCTGCACATATTAGCGCAGTGCCAAAAATGCCTTACAATGTGTGGGGACCAATCCTGAATTTTTCTCATGGCCTTTGGTTTACCAAGCTGGAATATATACAAAGCATGTTTTGATATAGAGACTTTTCCATAAATGGCAACCAAACCAACAACTTTCATATAAAAAAGCTACCACTTAAATGTGCTAGATTATAATGCTATATAAAATGAACAGAATAAAAAGTGTTCTCTGGGTGGTAATCTATCAAAATATCTTTTTTAAACAAAAAAGTCAACATGGGAAGAATTATAAGCCATGTAAGTTCAAATTGTGAAATAATTAACTGACCTATCCAGAAAACCATACCTTTGCAAGACATTTTTTGATGCTTTTTGATTTGTGCCAAACATCAAGGCTGTGAGTAATATCCCCAAATTCTTTTTCTAAAATGGAATATACAGTATAAGATATGATATTTATTAAACAAAAATATTTTGTATATAAAAATGATACTTTTTACATGTGGTTTAAATGGCCTTAACGCCCTGGAGTAAACTGTATATCACTAATTACTTTACAATTTAAAGTGTTTTCAATAAATTTACCGATCATAACATTAACACACCAAGAAAGGCTATTATTGAAGTTGATGCATCAGTCACAAGTTCCACAACATTTAAAGTCTTTGTTATGACATTTAATCCCCTCTTTATAGCCTCTCTCTCCATGTTTGTCGAGGCGAGGCCAACATGTCTCTTGTCCAAGACTTCAATGTCAATGATGTAATTTGTTTCTGCTTCAACCAGGAAGTAACACAAATTCTTGGCATTGAAGCCTGGAGAATCACATTGGAGTTTTAAATTATAACCATAAAAGTTTGCAAGCCTTTCAATTTTAGCAAAACTGTTACTCGACAGCAAGATTGAGGCTGCTGCCTGTATGTTGTTGATGTACATCCCATTAACCTCCGGTGACGAGCAAAATTTGAAATCATGACCCGACAAGCAAGAACAATGAATTATGACAGTAGTACCAATGATATGGTGTTTCACAGTGGTGGTATTTGTGCAACCGGGTGTCTGACAACCGTCTTGGAAAACTTTCAACAGCAGGTCGAGTGAGCAAATGACTTTCTTGCTGCTTATTAATTTAACTTCTCGGGTATAATGATTAAGTTCCTCTCCTCTGCTCAGTTTTTTGTGGGGGCCATATGTAAGGGTGCTGGAACTAGTGTTGACATCTTGCACAAGTATAAGTTCTTTAGTGCTTTTTTGAAGTTCCCTAATAATGACAATACACTTAAATAGTAATAAATACACAATTGCTTATATGTAGCATCATATTCCAACTATAAGCCAGCTGGAACAGTTGTACACAATAAACATTGTATGCTCTAGAAGAAGAACTATCATATAAATTATATTTAGCTCAGCATTAACTGAATTTAAGCTCTGTTCATATAGCTTCCCAGTACACAATACAAATAAACAAGCTATGCAAAATTAATTTTAAAAATTTATATTAAAAAGTTCCATATCTTGCTTACAGAAGCATATCACTCTCCTCATCTGAACTGTCTTCATCTTGACTATCATCACGTGGGAGCTGGCTTGTGCTACTGTAAATTGTAATAAAGAGGAGTCAGCGTTTTAATTGGTTATAAATGAATTGTAACTAGGACATATTTTTTTAGAACATTAAGTGATCTACTGATAGCGATCTTTATCAGGTTCATATTTATTGGTTAAATAAGATCACTTCTTAAGCATCACTATGTTTAAGAATACCTTTCTTCATCTGATTCATTCCAATGCTGGTTGTCTCTTTCAACAAGACCCTTCTCTTTGATACGTAAACAACGTACAGCTGAAGATGAAATGTCATGCAAACTGCAAAACAAAAACAAAGGTTCACATTACAAATTTAATACAAAAACCCACACAATATTGGCAATCCTCTCGCTATCGTATTTAGCTTGCTAGCAATGATTTTCTTTACCTAACCCTTTCATCAGAGCTTACTTCATCCAAGGATACTCCTTCATCGTCAGTAAAAAGGGACACGTTTAACCTGTTCAATACAATACCTTTTGGTAAAAGGAATAACTATACAGTGTGTATCATAAAAAAGGCTAGTCTTTGAAATCCATATTAGGCATATTCTATTGAATTCACATGACAAGAACTGTACGTGTCAGATGAATTCAATAGAATATGGCTAATTTGAATTTCAAAGACTAGCCTTTTTTATGATACACCCTGTAGAATACCTCGCAAATGAGATTAATACGCACAATAGAAACACAATAGAAACACAATATCCAATGAATATCATTAGCAGGGTATTCTATGGTTGTACCATACTTGTCAAGCGACGTTTCAACAGCAGTGGCAGCTTCCTCTTTAACAATTGCTGTGTCAGTGCCATTGTCTTTCAAAATAGGTGATTGGTTCTGTGCCAGGGATAATTTCATTGGGGCTCTCAAAGGTGTCGATGTATGTGGGCCTACGACATAAAACAGTAAGTAATTACAGGTATGTGGAGTTTTTCAAAAGACATTTTTCGTGTTTGTAAATTGCTGGCAATAAATTACACTTGCCTTCCAAAGCCGTGTCCAACACGTCCATGCTGCTGATGTTCAAATCATCAGAAGCATCTTCAACTGAAGTCTCAGCTATCTCTTTCGTCCACTTGTTTCGATTTTCAAAACATTTGTTCACTGCAGTCCTAAATGTTTAGATCTCAGCTATTTATTTCGCTTAAAATCCAATGCTGATAAAACGAAAAACGTAAGAAAAAGTAGAAATAATACCTCCTGCAATATTCGAGTGAAAGCAAATGGGACGCAAAATCGCTGTCGCTATACGAATCATACCCAGCGAGATAATTTAGATTCCTTCCAAGTCTCATGGAGTTTTCGGCTTAAATAAATCCGTCTATGTTCACGGTTCCACATTTTTTTCTTGGTATTGTCGTCTTCGTACTTTCTTTTGCGTCCAGAATTCTTTCGCTTTCCACCACGGCCATGCAGTGGCCGCTCTAGCATTTCCGCCATATTGAAATAACAATAATGAAAAAGTCAGTCTGACTTTTTCAAGTTGAGAATGCACAGAAAAGATGCGCAGATAGTGACATAGCTCCTTTAAGCTCAACTCTGACACAGATCGACCGAAGCGAGGCATTATATTGCTAAATCTGCATGGGTAAGAAAAATGCCTCAACCCCACACATAAACCCTCCATCCCTGTTAGGGCAAACAAACTTCTCTGGGATCTGCAAGGCTTCTGCCAAAACAGGGAGATCTGCCAAATCCACTCTAACGTCCGCCCTGCACTCATCGTTGGTCATTGATTGCAGCTGCGTTTCCACTCTTTCGTACTCCCAGTACTGATATTGTGGGGACTTTCGGTTTAGTTGATCATATACAGCTATAAAGTCCAGTTCATCAATAGCATCATTGGCAAAAAGGGCCGTAGCTGCATCGAAAAGCAAGTTGTTGCTGACAGCCATACTAACAACACTCGTCGCTGTTGCAATTTCTTTGTTTACTTATGCTAAACAAAAATTTAAACGGAAACGACTACGACTTCCTCCTGCCAAGCTGCGCGCGGTCAAAATTCGTACTTGTACTCGTAGTCGCTGCTAAAGCTCTCTAATACCGTTGAGCAATGTAACAAAATTAAATGAGATGATTATCGGATTTACAATGGCATCTCTCAACTGTTACGGTGTTTTTCAAGACTAAAATTGAATTTCTGAAACTGAAAATCTGAAATCACTTGGTGAATTAAAAATGGTCTCATGTGAGTATACTAACTAGCTTTGTTTATGATTGATTCATGATTGTCCATGCCAGTTATGATTTATTTTACAATATATTAAAGCTTGTCAGTTGTCAACTGAAGGTATGCTCATTGCTCAAATCTCCAGATTTTTGACGAATAATAACACTTCATAGAATATAAATGAATCTTAAGGCTGTTTTCCATTTCAATCGAATAATCGTGGTGTACATCATTGTTTCCTGACCACCCGGCTAGAACTCTGGCACTCATGACTTGGTAACAAAGGAATATGCTACGTATACGTTTCGCTAGTCGCTACGAGATATACGGCTGTAATGGAAAACGGTCTTTATACAACTTACCATTTTGACCACGCCTATAAGCTATTTTTTGTTTCTTGCCATTTCTTAAACTGCATGGCTTTCCAACATTTTACTCTCTAGATTTATTAAAAAGCCCCAGATTTATTGTATTTTTATCAGTATGAAGTTTGCCTTGTTTTAGTAATTAACAGCTCCTTACCCTTGAAATGCATGTTGTCAACTTTTAATTTTAAATAGTCTAAAGTTAGGGGCATAAGGCTTGTCATGTTGCTTTATATATGGAATCTCCAGTGCCTTAATTTACAAGGGGTTTTATAGGTCTCTAAATTGAATTAATGATTTTCTGGTATCAAAACAAAGTTAGGATGAAAACATTTTTTTAATGATAAATATTAGTGGCCAATTTATAACTTTAAACAAAGTCATTAAAGTTTTTTCAGATTCAATTTGTAATGTAACTATAAATACCATGAACTATAAACTTTAGATAAGTCATCTATTTTTACCTAAGGTATCATTTTACATTAAGTCATAGTGAGAATAAAGAATAGATGGGGAAGTATGTGGGAATTAAAGTATTATACTCAGTTTGCCCTATAATAAATGAAGATATGTCAATTAAAAATATCATTCTTTGCAAATTTACATTGGATAGATGTTTTACAATGTGTCACACACCAAACAATTAAACTGTTGTGTGCATACTGGTAAAATTTTTAATATTTATAAACTTCTGGTAACACAGTATTGTAAAAACAATCAATTTGAAAAGAAATTAATGCAAAATGTGAATCAGTGAATATATGAATATTAGTCACTTAATACTTCTCCCCAGCCACTGCAAGCTTGGATTTAATCAATGCATCAATGAATGTATGTTATGTATGTCATTTGTGGGTATTTAAGTCTAATAAAACATTAATTTTTACAAATAGACTTGAAATTACAAATAGACTTGAAAATATTATTGAAAATATTACAAATATAATATAATAATATTATGAAAATATAATAAAATAATAATATAATATAATAATATTAATATATAATATATAATATAATATATAATATAAAATAAATAATATAATAATATATATAATAATATATAATATAATATATATATAATATAATATATATAAATAATAATATAAATATATAATAATAATATAATAATATAATATAATATATATATATATATAATATAATATATAATATAATAATATTATTTCATAATAATATTATGAAAATATTACAAATATTATTGAGCTATGCAGGTGTGAGGTCCCATACCACAATGGTCCACTATTTTATCTGTGCTGAGAAGTGACGTACATTAATATGGCATCACAAGTAAAAAAAATTTTAAAAGGCATGAATACTAGAAGAGGTTGATCCAATAACCAGACATGCAAAGTCATAATCTCTTTTATTTTTATTTTGATTTTACTAAACACATATCAAGCCTGTTAGAATTAAAGAAAGAAGCTACGGATATGTGGATATTTAATTATTAAAACATTCATGAAACTGGGTGCTAATACTTAATAGCTTATGTCTTATGCCTATACTTAATAGCTGCATGGTTTATGTGTATGAACTAAAATGTATATAAATATAGTACAGAGGCTCTCCTTCCCGCTGCAACTAGCATCAAGTCTGCTACATGTTTATTTTAGTAAAAAAGTGTATATGCATTCCCTACGGTATAATCATATTCACAATAGTAGACTACACTAACTTTCTTGAGAATGTTTATAGTATCTACTACATATTTTTCTTTTCTAGAACTGGAGAAATAAATTTTCCATCTAGTGCATAACCATCATCCATTTGGAGTAGATTCAGTGGTGTGGTGAGTACCTGCAGATTAACTTTGTCTTTACCAAGCAATTGCACTGCTGTACAAAACTTTCCAATGCCAGACTGAAATGTCTGATATACACAAGGTGTCTAAAAAAAAGGTCATCCAACTTTAGCGTGCTGGTGTGCATGAATTACATTACAGAGGAGCATTATTTTTTGGTTTTGTAAAACAACAAAGTTCTAGCTATTGAATGTCATGTTGTTTCTAAAATACAGGGTGTATCATTTAATTTTTTGAGACACCCTGTATGTGCAATGGGCATGCATATTAACATCTCGCTTTCAATTTTACCCATCTGTGGGTTTAGTATAATAATAAGGCATTTAAATTCCAACAAAAGCTTAACTGCAACAGTAGGTACTTTCTTATACACCCTGTGAGGGAATGCAAGCATGTTAAATAATCTCGGTGGAAATCACATTCTTTCATCTCTGGGAATTAAGCTTGTACAAACCTTTTGAAAATGATTATAGGCCCTTTGGGGACTTTAGTCAGGAAATTACAGCCTAGCAACTACACAAAAGCAATGCATTGACATAATCAATGTGAAACTGCAAGAATTGTTCTCTTGGGATTGTTGAAACCTAGCTTTTACGAAACGGGGAACATTTCTGGTTGAAGGCATGTGGAATGGCATGTGGCCTTTTAAATAATCGTGTGTAAATACGTTTTGACACCTTTATTATTAATTTGTTTTTCTTTTGTCTCACTTGACTCAGAGGTGAAAATATGTGACTTTGACCAAGATTTTTAAATGCTCTCTCATTTTCTCATTTTCCCTCCATATTTTAAAAACAACATGGCATTCGATAGTTAAAACACTGTTCTTTCATAGTATAAATAGTATTTATATTTATATTCATAAGTTGAAGTTGGATTACCTTTTTTTTGAGACACTCTGCATGAATTAACAATTGATGAGTTCAAAAACAAACAATGTTCAATTGTATATCAGTGTTTTTATACCTCATTATCATCCTTTTTTGACAACATTTAAAAATTCTTCCTTGTTCAATGTTTCCTGTTTAATATTATATCATCTGATATATTTGAATATATTTGAACAATAAAATAATGATTTGGGTAAATAGTGGATAATTGATTTTACATGCTTATTACTTAGCAGCCTTTAAGTCTTCATTGTTTCTTGTGAGATAATATTGTCTGCACTCAACATCAATCACATATAGGTACGTTTTTCAAAAACTAGTTGATACGTTAAGAGGTTCATATTAAAACCATCAATATAAGATGACCAGGTCACATCAATTATATAAAAAGCGTTAGACTCTTTGCTTTTTAGAAACTATTTATTTAAACACAAGTCCCAAGCCTACATAATTCTCATGTTGTCCGCTTGGCTGACTTCTCAATAGTGCACCCACATGCAACCTAATCTGTCAATAGTGCAACCTAATCTGTCCCGTGACTTAATTGATCAACCAATCAAATAAATATAAAGGTCTACTGTTTTCTACATCCAAAGAAAGTCGTTAACTATAGTGAATGTTCATGAATATTGTTCGCAGAGTCTACGTAATTCTTCTCCTTGGATCACTGCTTTCCTCGGTGGTCTCCTTCCTGTGGTCTGATCTTCCGTTTCCAACTCCGTTTCCCTGGTTTCGCCTGTTTCTTCATTTGTGTCTTCGTCCCCTTCTTTATCTGTCGTATCATTGCGTTCAACGATCTCGAACAGTATCAACTTTTGTAATGGTCAATAAACCATGTCTGCGCTCCTCCTTTCGCGAGGACCTTGAGTTTGGCCTCTCTAACCACGCCATCACGCCCCTTCACATGCTGAAGAACTCTTCCCATCCTGCACTGCGCTCGCAGTGAAGGTGGGTCATCTTTGATCAACGCGATATCGCCAACTGTGAGATCTCGCGAACCGGTTTTTCTCCTCCGGTAAAGATTCATCTGTCGCAGCTCGTTTATGTATTCCCTCCGAAACTGTGTCCAACAATCTTTGAGGATTTTCCTCAAATGTTTTAATCGTTGCTTGTACAGTCCGAGGCTCGCCGTGAGTGAAACGTTCATCTCTTTCATCCACTTGCAATAACCGTGCTCATGCATTAGATGGAATGGCGTAAACGGTTCATCCAGATCGTCATCACTGACATACGCCAAGGGCCGATTATTTATTGCGATTTCCACCTCGCACAGAACAGTCTGGAGCTCCTCAAACCTTGTATGCGCCCTCCCGAGTGTCTTCTTCAAGCAGGACTTTACTGACGGTACGAGGCGCTCGTAAAATCCACCCCACCATGGAAACGCTGGGAGAATAAACTGTTGTTTTATGCCTTGACATGACATAAACCGCTTGACCTCTGCCGACTTGAAAGTCTTAAAGTTGTTGTTGATGATAAGATCAGGCACACCCCTCCGAGATACGAATCGTCGGAACCCTCGTAGGAACCCGTCACTTGTCATTGAATACACGAGTTTGAGGTGAATAGCTCTGCTCGTAGCACACTTCAGCAAAAGAATGTATACTTTAACCGTGCCCAAGCCTTCCTTCACAAATAAAGGTCCCGCAAAATCCAAGCCCGTTGCTTGGAACGCGAATCCCGAATGATCGATTCTGGTCTGCGGCAGGTCAGGACATGAAGGAGCACGCATGGGTCTTCCTTGGTACCGTTTGCAAACCACGCACTTTCTGAGGACTTCCTTCACACTCTTTCCTCCTTTCACAATCCAGTAGGTTGCCCATACTCTTGCCAAGGTCGACTCCACTCCATGGTGCATACTGGCTTCATGTGCGTCGTGGATAAGTAAACGTGTGAAGTGGCTCTCTATGCTTCGAAGTATCATTGGGTGCTGTTCTTGGTACTCCAAATGTGAATTGGCAAACCGTTCCTTTAACTGCAGGAGACTGTCATTGTCCTCGTACAAATTCAAAGAAGAACGAAAGTTAGCAAAGTTAGATTGTTCTTTTAACACTGATTGTTCCTCTTTGATCCACTCGCTAATGCGTTGTTGTATTCATCCGCCGTTAGAACACTGTCCGTGATTACTCCCTCTTGCTTGTTCGCTCGCTTTCGTAGATTGTTTAGGTATCTTATGATATAACCGGTGGTGTGAATCAACTTTTTCAATGAGCTATACCTAGTGCAGTCAATGACGGCAACTAATGAACCCGTTTCATCTCGTGTGTTGTTTCGTATTGCAGTGTTGACACTGGCCTCAGTAGAACAGGTTACCGTAACCTCTTCACCAGCATTCCCGCCCAAGAAAAATGACTAATGCAAACAGATTGACCCAACAACAGCGTAGGACCTGTGAACCAACATCCGGAGAAACACTCAACCAAATTATCCTGGTGGGGATATCAGTAGGATTGATTTCTCCTTTAATGAAATTCCATTGGTCACGACCAACAACCTTCCTAATTGAAACAACTCGATTCTCTACCCAAGGTTTCCAGCTTCTTTCTTTTCCCTTTATCCAACACAACGCCATCTCTGAATCCGACCAACAGAATGTTTCGTCCAACTCTACACGACCCCGTATACCACTCACCACCTCATTAATTAACTTGCTCAACAACAAACAGCCTAACAACTCTAACCTGGGAATGGAAAGGGTTTTTAAAGGAGCAACCTTGGTCTTAGCCGCTAGAAAAGACACCTTGACATTTTGTTTGTAAACAGACCTAAGATAAACAACCGCACAGTATACTTGCTTTGAACTATCACAAAAACCGTGAAGTTCAACTCGGTCCGCCGGAGGAAAATTTAAGTGAAAGACAAATCGACCTTGTCTTACTTCCCGGAGAAGTTTTAGTTCCTCTAGAAATTTGTTTCATAATGCCGCAAGGTTTGATGGAATGAGATCATCCCAATCTAATTTGTCCTTGCACAATAATTGAAAAATTGTTTTTATTCTGGCAGTAACCGGAGCAATCAAACCCAATGGATCGTAAATCAAAGCCGATGCACTTAATAAATTGGGCTTTGTTTGATTCATAAGAGCACATTAGCTCACAAAGGAATCAAACTGGAAGACAAACTCATCAGTACGTGTGTCCCACGAAATGCCCAATACACTTTGATTTGGAGTAACTAAATTGGGCAACATTGCTTCAAAATAAGTCATATCCCCTGATGGCTGGGAATCTGGTGTTTCACCCATTGCCGAAGAAATATATTTACGAAGTTCTGGATTGTTAGTTACCCACTTACGTAAATCAAACCCTGCCTCTTGTAGTATAGCTTTGATGGTGTCACATAATTCCTTAGCCGCGCTTACACTATCGCTCCCACTAACTAGATCATCTACGTATAAATCTTCGCCAATACGCTCTACAACTGCATTTGTCGACACATACTTACTGAGGTGGTGTCTTAAAGTCGCATTTAATAGGAATGGGCTACTCGTTAGTCCAAAAACTACCCTTAGAAACTGATAAATTACTATTTTCTCATCTTCCGAATCGAGATCATACCACAAGAACCGCACAAAATCTCTATGTTCACTAGATATAGCGATATTAAGAAATGCTTGCTTTATGTCTGCTAATATACCAATTTTATGAAGCCTAAATCTTAACAGGATGTCAAAAATCTTCGCAATAAGATTGGGTCCTGAGTACAAGCATTCGTTTAGTGAGGGGCCATTAACCTTGCATCAGGCATCGAAAACTGCGCGTATTTTTGTAGTCTGTTTGTCCTCACGCACAACGGGTCTGTGAGGAAGATAATGGGCCCCACCCATCTCCTTAGCAATCTCATGTGAGGGAACGCGTTCAATTATGTCGTTTTTCTCATACTCGCTAAAGATCTCATTATACGCCATGAGAATCCCTTTAGAGGTTAACCTGGGCTTCAGAGCTTTTAAGCATCCTTCACAAACATTAAAATTATCGGATAATGGTTCATGATCTGGCTTGAAAGGCAACTTAGTTACGTATCTGGTCCCGTCATGCCCTATGTCTTGTTTAAACCGGCTGACTACACAGTCTTCTAAAGCACCGACAGCCTCCACCGACCAGAATTTTTCTAGATCCTGTCTTAGTATATCGGTTATCTGTTCACTCTCAGCCGAAGCTCGTAGAATATGGGTCTTAAAACAATGCAGGTCAGAAAGACCTGAACCGATTCTACCACTTAATACCCATCCCACTCTTGTGCCGCATGCTACCGGACCGTGCTTGCTTCTTACAACTTTGCCTGTCATGAAAGTATGGTAGTAATCAACCCCGACTAAAATTCCCACTGGGAGGGTGGCTGAATCACCCTCATAGTCCGCAAATTCTAGATCCTTAAATTCTTCTAAATGATGTGTTATTGAAATAAACTGATTAGTCAGGGGGGTTCAGGGAGCCAGAGCTTCCTTGTCTTTTCCCACGTTGTTTTCCTCACCATACACTGCCTTAATAACAAAATCATCGTTCGAATGTGCTGCGATCCCTCTAACTCTTATGTTTGACATCTCATTTTGCTTTGGCACCGAACGACACATCTTCGCAAAATGACCCTTCTTTTGGCATTTGTAACACTCTTTGCTGTACGCAGGGCATTTTCTCACCTCATGGATTCTGCCACAATTCCTACAAGCTAAATTTGACCTGTCCGTTTTCCCGTCTTTGTTCTGGTCATTTCTGAGGAGCTTACCGCCCTTTGTTGAAGACTGATTCGCCCTTTTATTGTTTTGCTTCAGCCCTTTGTTTACAGCATCGATTTCGCATTCCCCATGGAATAATTTCATCTGTTGCTTAGTGACTTCATGCGAGCGACAAATACCCACAGCTTTATCTAACGATAGTTCAGATCCTTCTCTTAAAAGTCTATCTCTTACTTTGTCTGAATGGATTCCCGCAACTATCTGACTTGTTATCAAATCGTTTTGGAGATTGCCATATTCACACGATGCAGCCAAAGTTTTTAAATCTGTTATGTAATGGTCGACTGATTCCCAAGGATTCTGGCGTCTTGTATTAAATTTGTGTCGCTCTACAATTAGATTTCGTTTGGGCTTACAATATTCATCAAACTTCTTAAACAGAGCCGCTACTGTTATCTCGTCTTCGTCTGTTGGTTCGCCCCTGTCATCGACAACTTTTGGCCAGATCCATGTGTTAAATATTTCTCGTCCTGCTTCGCCGATCGAGAACAGAAAAAACAAATATTTCTCTTTCTCGGTTTTCTTTGCCATCGTGGCGTCTATATACAACTCCATGTTTTGTCTCCATCTTCGCCATGTCTCCGCAACGTTTGTAGCTGCGAAATTCATTTCACTCGGACCTTTTCCCGAGAAACTAAATTCCATCATAAGTTACTCACACCTGACACCATGTAATATTATGTGTACACAATCGGACTAACAAACAACTGACTTTGACTTTATTGTAGTTCTGGTTTATATACACTTAATTAGAAATTCAACTAATTTGAATATACTACAGTTGGTACACATAAGGCTTCCACCATAGTGGATCTTGAGTCCGATTCTTAACCTTAAACTGCACAACGTCCAGCTTTTTAATTTTACTATCATTATCCTGGCCAAATGTCTTAATAAGAACCTTTTCTGATCTGACTGTCTTTAACTGTAGTCTGGCTCTAACCTTAGCTGAGATGTAAGAGCGCTGACTGCCACTATCGAATAAAATCCTATTGCTAATCTCAAAATCAGTATCCTCTACCAAGCATACATGTACCCTAGCCGTTTGTAACAATATACCCTGTTGGTCACAGCCAGTATGACCTACAAATTCACTTCCTCCCTGACCTTTGCTATCCTCATCATCCTTACTTGGATCCCGTTCCGGCAAGGTTGTTCCGCAGATGGAAATGTGGTGTTTACCTTTAATACATCGTCTACAAACATAGGTTGACTTACAATTTTTTGCAATGTGTCTCGAATCCAAACAAATGAAACACCTTCCCTTTTGTCGCAAAATGTCTTTCCGAGACTGGTGATTAGAAACTTTAGTACATTTTGATGGGAATGTCCCCCCTCATTACAGTATAAACACGGGGCTTTGCCGGTTTGACTCAACAACCCACTTGCGATATAGGGCTCTCTATTCCTAAAATGTTGCGATTTATTTCTCAGCGAAGAACTACAATCTTCCTTAGCCCTAAGCTCATTGTTGAAAAACTCCATAACCTTATCTAGGTTCCACACCTTCCCACAAAACTGTCTTGAAATAATCATGTTAATTTCATCAGGCAAACAATCTTTTAAAATTGGTATAAGTAGGGAACCATACCCACTGGTGTCAAGCTTTAGAGATTTCAAATTCCGTACACAATTTTCAACGTGATTGCACGAGGTCCTAAGTTCTTTCACGTTGTCCGCCGAATTAATTTTATTAAGTTTAAGTAAAGATTCCATATGCGCGGAAATGAGCATCTGTTCATTCCCAAATATATCCTTTAATACCTGGATAGCCTCTTCATAATTCTCTGATGTCAAAGTTAACCCCGATATAGCGGAAAGGGCCTCCCCTTTCAAACAACCTTTCAAATAGTTAAATTTATCTATATCACTAATAGTCAGATTATTATGAATCGAAACTTGGTATTGATCCCAGAATCCCTGCCAATCTAAAAGTTTCCTCGTAAACTCACGTAATGCTAATTTTGGCAATTTACAATGCGCGCCCCTTCTGCTTGTATCTAAGCCAGCTGTGTGTAAAGAGAAATTTGCGCTACTATCACTAAGACTTTGTGTGCGTTTAATTTTTTTCGAGTTTTAGATCCGCCTTTGCCAAAACTTGATAACTAGGTTCTACCTCTTTCATGTGATTAAGAATTTCTAGCCCGATGTCCTCAGGATAAACTAAGGATAAAATTTCATTATGGACAGTTGCCAACTGCTCGACAAGGCTTGTCACACTGTTTCTTAATCCGAGGAGTTTAGATTGCTCACAGTCACCGTCTTCTGAAGTTACATAACCATTTAATTCAATTAAAAGAGTTTTTAAATACGTGCTAAGACCAATGTGTCTGCCTTTAGCCCTTGCTAGCTTTTCCGTCATCTTAACATATAAAATATCAGATACCGACTTCACAGATCACAACACTATACACTCAGACAAGACACACCGTTACACACACATGACACAAGAAATATACATCATATATATTACACATTAAAAGAAACGAACGTTGCGCAACTACCGTTACCCCCTTTTCACTACGACAAGACCAAAAAAAGTTTACAACAAGAAAGAGTTTACCTCCACACTGCCACATATGCTCTCACCGCTCACGAAGGACACACTGTTGCCGACTTTAACACACTATTGGTATCTTTTTCTCTTTTCTCCCGCGTGTTTGTTATGATCTTTGGATGCGTCCCATATCAGGCTCCATGTAAAAAGCGTTTGCTTTTTAGAAACTATTTATTTAAACACAAGTCCCAAGCCTACATAATTCTTATGTTGTCCGCTTGGCTGCACCTAGCTCAATAGTGCACCCACGTGCGATAGTGCAACCTAATCTGTTCCGTGACTTAATTGATCAACCAATCAAATAAATTTAAAGGTCTACTGTTTTCTACAAATTACATGACCTTTAGTAAAAGGTTATAATATTGTGGTTATTCATGTGCCAATTTGTAATGTGTTAAATCCTGTTGGTAGTCCCCCCAAAAGCTCCATTGATCGACTTAAGCACAGGGTGCTTCACTAATTACTAATTTTTTTGGGATAAATTTTGAACAGATTCCAAAGCTCAATGCTATACTTTCTGGGCCATTTCTCAGTAAAGATATGTCTATTTTGTAATTCATAGCTACAACTTGTTTATTATTACACACTTGAAGTTGATCATCTGTTATTCCATCAAGAAGAATCAACACACTGAAGTCAACAACTTTAGTTGGTAAATGGCGAAAAGTTGAAAGCATCCAAATTTGCGTTTACCTTTATTTTGTCAGGGGTAGGTAAGCTGCTCATTGTTTTGTAATAGCCATTGTAACTTTTGTTAACATTACACTATCTCACCTGAAAAGGTATTTAACAGGACCAAGGCAAGAAAAATAAGTACAGCCGGCTGCATGTGAACAAAAGTCAGCAACCTTATTCTCCAACATCTGGTATCAATTTTCTCACCTAGAAGTTTGATTGTATTTCCACTGGCTTCCTCGGAGAAGAGAAATAAATGAGACCGGATTTCCAGCAGCCGGCGCAGTTTTGGTCGCATGAGAATTTTCTATTTTGTTTGTTTTGTATTATAAAATCACAACATTGATGCATCATTGCATGATAAATTGTGAAAATATGTATAATATGAGGAAATATTGTTTATAATTCTTGTGAAAAGTGACCGATCTAAGAGGTCCGTTTTGCTAATGTGGCCATGATTAGCGGCTATTAGGGCCTGAATTCTATTTGTAGCCACTTAATAATAACTTCGCACCAAATGTGGTATAACAACTTCCTAAATAGACAAAAAAAAACGCTTCTCCTTATAGGTCAAAACGTTGAGAACTGTTTCTTTGTCCGGACGGAGACCCTTAGGTCGAGAAGTGTTTTTTTTTGTCTATTTCAGTAGACAGTTGTTACACCACATTTGATGCAAAGTTATTCTTAAATGGATACGGTAATTGTTAAGACAAACATTAACTCATTGCCGTCCGATCAGGTGACATTTCGAACTGGTTTGCTGATTATAACTTGCGATTCCTGTTCGAATACTTGACCGATTTTAACAAAAATAGAAGCGATTTAGAGAAGAAATTCTCCTCGGTAGATACATGTTTTTTTTTATATTGATATGTTGTCAATTCGCTAAGATATTCACTTTAAAGTGCATGTGCTTTTTATATTATTCAATATTGCACATCAAAGCGGCCTAATCCTTAAAATATTGCCCAAAATGCAAAGAAACACCCGTTGTGGTGGTTTAGTTCACATATTCAGGATTATTTTTATATCTTTAGCGTCAAAATCGAGCTTTTAGAAGATTTTTGCCAATTTTTTATATAAACATACATTGATGATATGAATTTGCGTCACTGGCGATATTATTTCACAATAATAAAAATATCGAAAAAAATTTCGGGCAAAAAAAGCCGAAAATCTGCCCCCTTGGTCCAATTTTACGCTAGAAATCGATTTCCGGGGTCAAATTTACCCTAGGGGGGATGCATTAGGGAGTTTTGTCACGTTTTCCAACCGCATGACAACATTCCGAGCATGCGGTAAGCACGTGCTTAGCAACAATGATCGCTTAGAACTTTTAAAATGCTATTTTCTCCGCTTCTTTTGCACATCCTACCCCAACAATTACTCAGAATTATAACAGAATGATAGTATGTAAAATTCAGACATTTTAAAGAACACAGAGAACAAAAAAAGCGAGAAAATACTGAATTTCTAAAGTATATGGTTGCTATGGGGAGTAAATTGAGATAACAAGGCAACCTATTATTTTGATTCATGTTTTGACTTATAATACAAATGCAGTTTATTACTACATGCAGGTTTGAAAATACCATTTAAATCGTCTTTTCAAGCTCTATCGTTTGGTGTTATTCCTGGGTCTTTAGCCCAAATACTCGCTGAGATATTTAAGTTTTGCTTTTCTTAACAATATTGTCAGGAGCAATAGTGACCAGACGGGAGTGAGTCAAATGACGGGAGTGAGTCAATAGTGACCAGACGGGAGTGAGTCAAATGACGTCAGTCTATCTATGAACATGTGTCATGATCACATGAACACTAGCAGTATAAAGTTTTGTTTCATGTAGTTGTTAAGTTAGTTGGAACTGTTCAAGTAGTTGAACTGTTGTAGTCAACTCCAGTACTTGTAAGTTGTATACGTTTTCGTTAATAAATATTGTTATATATAAGTCTTCCACCGTCATGAGTTTAACAGGTTATGGGCCCAGTCACAGTCATGGCCGCTTATTGTTCGACGGTGATGAACGAAAGTATGAGTTATGGGAAGTAAAGTTTCTAGGGTATCTGAGGCTCGAAAAATCAAGCGATACCATACATTACATAAACCAACAGAAGGCCAGAGATTCATTGTCAACATGACTTTAGCACCTTTGCAAATGAAAAGACATGGCTGAAGTCCAAACATTTGCTGTGGACTTATATGCTTTACCTTATCACTTGAATGTCTCGCATTTATTACAGCTATAGGCTGATTCAATTGAGTTAATTGCTCATAATTATAAAAAAAAAATATTGTTGGAGCTTCCTTGTGAGTAATAATTACTTTCAAATCTTCTCGAATTTTTAACCAATAAGAAGGACTACCAGTGATATTACTAACATATCTTGAGAGTTTGGACATAAACATGGAAGAATTGTTAGCATTTGTCATGTCTCGCAGCTCATCAATTGTAAGGTGGGCCTCTGCAGGATTTTGCTTAAGAAAAATTGCAGATTGTTGTAATGTTCGTTGTCTTTGAATCATATTGAGTGCCCAATAAGAAAATCTTGGATGTGATGCAAACCTGTATACCCATTTACCTTCAATATTCTGTGCAAACTTAATAAGATGTTGTACCTTACTTAAAAACGAAATCTCACATAACAAACCCGGATTAGTTGGGTCACCTTTACTGTCAGGAAACAATGCAGGGAAGGCCATTGTTGCCAGAAATGGTGTAGTATATTCGTTTAATGGGTCATTGCTGATTGAAGGCCATTTTATCTTTGCATTACCCAAACATGTTTTTATAGCATCATTCTCTAGCTGATCATTGATATTTGTAGGTAAAAAACTACTGGTTGGTGTCTCATGATTGAAAACTTGCTCTAAATCATTACCCTTGTTTATGTCAGCAGATTTTATTTTTTCATTAATATTGTTCAATTCATTAGGTGGTGTTTCTACCAGCCTCAAGTCATTGGGCACACCATTGCAAGGCAATTTGTCAAGTGTACTCCTATCAATACAAATATCATGATATAACGGGTTGTGTTTAACCAGCCAAAACAAAGCTTTTTCAACCTTATGCTTTCTAACAACCACATCTCTAAAATTATTATTATTTCCTTTCATTGTCACAATAATCATTGGGATATTTTTTGGACATCTGGGCAAAGATTGAGCTAATTCTTCAACCTTTTGTGGCAAGTTAATACAATGACCACTATAGCCCTCCCACATTGGTAAAAACTTTCATAATAGGCAGTGCACGGGCAAGAAGCATTTCTTCAATTTGGGTTAAATTCTGCAACTCAGTAGGCACAGAAGAGGGTATCATAAAATTTTGTGCTGAAAACTTTTTTGGAACCTTTTTATCTCTAGAACATCTACTGCAAGTATAGTTGGATGAAGGTTTCAATTTTGCATTCAAAGGCCATGCTTCCTGACATATTACACAATGATGAATAGCAAACTGAATGGATTTATGAAATTTAGCATTATTCTCCTCAGCATGAATAGAAATAACAGGTTGACTACTTTGACACACCTTAAGTGGTTCAGTCTTTTCAGAATCCATGTTAAACTCCTGTTTGCTGCATGAAATAGGAGACTGACCTTTTTTGTTGGTATTAGATGTAATTTTTTTGGATTTCTCAGAGACAGCGGTTTTAATAATTGTGCCATATGTGTTTTTGTTCATAGCAGTGCCATAACTGCCATTGCACACTTCATTATTGTTACAGGTTCTATTCTCTAAAGTTTTTATTTTGCAAAAAGGTTTATTTTGTGAAATACAATCATGTTTGACTTTTGAAGAGCCTTCACTTTCTCTTTGAGAACAAGATTCATTTTGTGGGGCTCTGTCATGCATGGTAGAACACACATCAAGTACAACATCATAATGCACCCTATTCGTATGCTTTAAATAAATTGCACATTTATTCTTAGGGGAAGAACCATCCAACATTGACCTTGAAAATTTTTGCCATGTAAAACGTTCACCCGTTTTAGTATAAACATAAATATCAGTACTAAGCATTGATGATGCAGCAAAAATCTCAATGTCACTACCCCATACACCATCATTTGTCATGTTACTGTGTTCAAAATATGAATTAATAGACATATTCATGTGTGGCACCAATAAATTTTCAATATTAGTCATATGGTGAACTATTTTATGGCGGATAATGTAGTGATACAGTTTGCTACCTGTTATAACAAAAGATAATGCACGAAACAGGCAATTTCCATCACCTTGTATTGGTTGCAAGTCAAGGGGTGTCTCAAGACCATTTAGTTTGTCATCACCATATGATATATTATAAATCAATGGCAAATTAACTAAAGAACATAGATGTTCTTGTGTGGTTTTGTCAATAGGGTTAAAGTTGAATGAAGTAGCTAAATTCTGTGAACTTTTATCTATCACACAGTCAATAGTATTATCATGGCTACTGGTCTCAAAGGCAGACTGCTTACTCATACTTAATCGTGGTATCTTGGTTACAGGTTCATATAAAGTTGAACAGTCTTCAACTACAGAAACATGCTTTCTTTTTATTTGAGAACGAGATTCATTTTTTAGGGTTGCCCCACGCATGGTAGAACACACATCAAATACAACATCATAATGCACCCCATTCGTATGCTGTAAATAAATTGCACATTTATTCTTAGGGGAAGAACCATCCAACATTGACCTCGAAAATTTTTGCCACGTAAAACGTTCACCCGTTTTAGTATAAACATAAATATCAGTACTAAACATTGATGCAGCAGCAAAAATCTCAATGTCACTACCCCATACACCATCATTTGTCATGTTACTGTGTTCAAAATATGAACTCAAAGACATATTCATGTGTGGCACTAATAGGTTTTCAATATCGGTCATATGCTGCAGTATTTTATGGCAGATAATGTTGTGATACATTTGCCTACCTGTTACAATGTAAGAAAAGGCACGAAACAGACAATTCCCATCACCATTTATACTATACAGTTTAGAAGGCTGCTCAAGGCATTTTCTTAACCCAGACTGGAGTTCACATATTAAAGGTAAATTTATAGTTTTACACATGAATGCTTGTGAACATCTGTCCAAAGGGGTGAACCTAAAACCCTCTGTCAATTTTATATTCATATTGACAACATGCGAACAGTGTATATACTTATTCAATAATGATACAGTCACTACTTACAGTCACTGCAGACTTCTTATACCTTTAATACGCTGTCTTCAACAAATGCGCTTCAACAAATGCAAACGTCTAATATAAACAAAATATTAAATTACTGAAATGCATGTACAGTATTCACTATTCACAGTGTCAAAACATGAAATAAACCTTTATAAAACTGGCTAAACTTGAACTGTAAAAACGAGTGTTTAAAGTAAACACAACAACACATGTATTAAAACGAGGCGCAGTTATTACACCAAAACAAATTATTACAAACACAAGTCAGTAAACCACCCTGAGAACAATGCTCAAGAATGTCTTGAACACTCAATCACAGAGTGTTCAAAATATCAATATTTAATGAAATAAATTTATATAGCCTTGCACAAAATATCTAAAAAACAAAAAAGAGGAATTCTATGTAGTATCACACTAAGGCCGTGGGAATGAAGTCTCTGATTTGCGTTCACCACCCGCGTACTCCAGAAACTACCGCATAAAAAATTCACAAAATAAATCATTCGAAAAAATAGCTAGTCATTAGAAAAATTTCACGTTTCAAATCGCCCAAACAGCAGTAAAACGGCCTAAAACATTGTCGCCTGTATTCTAAAAGCTCACTCACACTCACACTCATTGAGTGGGAGATCTTAATCTTCTCATAACGTTTCAATGGCCGTATTTCGAGCCGAATAGAGGCTTAATTTACAGCGATTTATGTTATATCTTTCCATCTATTGAGAGAAAACTTTCTCATTGACCAGCATTAACAAAATTTATATGTCACACTCAAGGAGTGTGAGTGTGAGTGAGCTTTTTGAATACAGGCGTGTATCTGTAGTTTGATATAAACTTCGCATAATATTTTGGTGCCTCCAAGGAAACTTTAAGAATATTTAAGGGCATTTTACGAGAAAAAGAGGAAATTTGGATTTGAAAGTGGAAGCAGTGAAAGATGAAAAAATGCCGCATGGGATTTAAAAATTTAGTGAACGCAAATCAGAGACTTTCATTCCCATAGCCTAAAAAGGCACTTCCTAACACAAGAATAAGAACGTAGTATTAAACATAATTTCACACGGCACAAGCCAAATATTCAGAACATGCATTTTTTTTGTACCGTTTGCTATGCATACAAACAGGAAAAGAAGAAACTAGATACGAGAGGGGAACAAGGAATATTTGTAGGGTACGATAAGGGAAGTCCAGCTTATCTAGTATACTTTCCCCAAACCGAAACTATTAAACGTTGCCGCATTCTGCGTTTTTCTGATAAATTTGAAATTGTAAGCGATACCCCAAAACAAGCACAAGCAATGACTAAAGAACCAATGATTGGCGAAAACCTTGTTCTAAAATTGCATAAATCGTTGTATGGTTTGAAACAAAGCAGTCGTAATTGGAATAGTGTGTTACCCTCTTATCTAACAAGTGAGGGTTTTATTCAGTCGGAATCTGACAATTGCATTTATGTTAAGGTAGAAAGTAGTGCAACTACAATCCTAATAGTTTGGGTAGACGATATTCTAGTAGCTTCCAATAGTACAGACAGTTTAACACAGGTGAAGAGAAATCTAGGAGACAGTTTCAAATGAAAGACCTAGGTGTGTTGTTGTGGTTTTTAGGAATAGAATTTAACTGTACAGAAGGCACTATTAAGATGAGTTAGACTAAATACATAGAGAAAGTCCTATCTAGATTCGTAATGCAAAACATATAGATGTACAATATCATTTTGTAAGATCTGAGACTGAGAAACATTTGTTAAAAGTAATGTATGTTCCATTGAATGATAATTTGGCTGACGTATTTACGAAGCCAGTCACAGGATCAAAAATGAAAGTATTTCTGAAACGTATCCTAGCAGAGTAAACTCAATTTTTGTAAATAGTTATATTTCTATCAATGTTAATATTATATGTTTAAGTTTTATGAACACGTGTCATGATCACATGAACACTAGCAGTATAAAGTTTTGTTTCATGTAGTTATTACGTTAGTTGGAACTGTTCAAGTAGTTGAACTGTTGTAGTTGACTCCAGTACTTGTAAGTTGTATAAGTTTAGTTAATAAATATTGTTATATATAAGTCTTCCACCGTTACGAAATTAGATCTCATTATAACAGGGGCGGCGCCAGCCGCCCAAGCGTGGGGGGGACTTTTCGACCGCCGAAGGCTGGAGAAAACTAGGGGGGTCCGGGGGCATGCTCCCCCGGAAAATTTTGAAATCTAGAGTCTCTTAAATGCGTTTTCCTGCGTTTTGGGAAGTCTTTTTTTCTGAAAACCTATGCCACTTAAGCCTAAAAATAAGATGACCAGCTTTCTACAAAGAGTTAAGAATGAGTTAAATCTTTCACAAAACTTTTAAAACTGTATTGAATTTACGTTATATGTAAGTAAATAAGATATGATCTACATAAACAATTTAAAGAACAGAGTTTAAGTGCATAGTCGTATCCATGTCTACAGTGGAAGCTTTCGAGGCTTTGCCAGCTTAAATATTTCCACTAATTTGCTGAGTTCTATATTTGCTGCCACATCTCGTTCACAGCTTATCTGGACTAGATCCTCAAGTCTCTGGTGACATGGGAGCTCGCAAATAATTGTTTATAATTTTTACTTTGCTATGTGTGCGCTCACATGATGCCACTGTTACTGGCAAGGTAGCCACGATCTTAATGACTTCGAACAAGTCGGGATAAAGATGGTGTAGGTCATCATCGCTGAAAACATCGAGCAATGAGGGCAAACAGACCCAAGGTGTAACTGGAGAATTTTCATTGAGGCCTTTCTCTTTTCTTTCCTTTACTTGGTGTTTTTTATATGCATTCTTCCAATCATCACACTGCTTCGATTTTGAAAATAGTAGGAATTGTTGACCAACACGATGACTGCTACGCTTATAGAACTGAGCTATCTTCTCAACTTTAGGGACATTTTCTTCAGTTAGGTTTCGTGGATGGAAGGTTGCAGAAAGACTAATCATTTCACACGCTGTTTCAGAAAAGCGTTTGTTCAGCTCACTTTGTATCTTGTCCAAGAAAGGAAAATACAGTTTTCTTTTAAAACAATCTAACGCTGATTCGCCATCTGGTCGGTTGTTTTGCAGAGTAGACATATCTAAAATGGATTGGCCATCAGCAAGGTGGGTGGGGAGTCTTCGGCGGCGTTTGGTTTGCGAGGCTGTTGGACTTGCATCACTAAAACTAACATCAAGGACTTCGCTGCCCCATTTTTCGGCAAATGAATTGGCTTCTTTTATAAACAAGTCGAACTGTTCATCAGTGCGAAAAGATGCAATCGTTGCTTTCAGATCCTGAATAGCAGTAACTCCTGATGTTAGATCCATGTCTTCTCTCTGCAAATATTCTGAGGCATGTGTGCTAAGAGAAAAGCACTTCACTAAGATTTGACATGCAGCTACAAATCGAAAGGGGATTAAACGCACAAGTAATCCGGTTGCAACGCTGTCGTTGTTCTGCTCAGACTCTTCCTTGAACATAGATAAAAGTGCTGGATATACATTCATCAATAACTTCCAAGTTATCAGTGCGCGCAGTCCATCTGGTATCAGAAAATGAGTGCAGAGCAGTCTTGCCTGAGGTAATGCCATTCGCTTTCAAATGGTTTTCATATCTTTTGTGACTCTTAGGCGACCCTTCCATATAGCGATAAATGTCCCCGATTGTCGTAAAGATTTCTTTGACTAAAGGAATCGTTTCCACACTTTGTTCAAGAACAAGATTAAGCTTATGGGCAAAGCAATGAAAATAGATTGAAAACTCAGCTCCAGCTTCCGTCAAATGCCGTTGCACTCCCTCGTCCTTGCCGGACATATTTGCAGCACCGTCAAAGCCTTTACCAATGAGATCTATTAATGAAAGTCTGAGGTCTTTCATAATGTCTACGATCACCTCAGCTAAAGAACGCCCCTTTAAGCTGGACACCCTCACAAGCCTGATACACCTCTCAGTTATCTTAAAATCTGTTACATATCGCAATATAACGGACATGAAGGCCTTTTTGTGAGAGGTAACCTCATCACACTGGATGGAGAAATATTTTGCCGATCGGACTTCATTACAGATGACTTCAGTAATGAGGTTGCTAAGAATACTGATCATCTCATTTTGACTCACATGGGAAAAATACAAGACATTCTTGGGATGCGTATCCATCCATTTCCTCAAGGGGGCGTGGTACTTGGAAAGAAATTGAAGCTCTTCAAGGAAATTGCCTTTGTTTTTTGAATCATACGACTCGTCATGACCACGGAAGGACATATTCTGTTTAGCCAAATGTCTAACAACGTCGAAAATCGTTTCAACGATTTCTCGGTTTTCTTTTCTCTAATGCTCCTTTCTTTCTCTTACTGCTTCCGCTTCCCTGTTCAATTGCACGTCGATTGGCGTTGCTGATTTGAGTGAATGAATGCGCTCTGTTGAAAGCGTATGCATCCGCGAGTTAGCATGTTTGCTTAGCTTTCCCTTTTCTCCGGTAGCATTCTTCCAATTTCTGAAGCCAGTCTTTGTGAACGCATCATCCGAACTGCCGACTGTAAGAATTGGTTATATCATGCTTAAATAAGTATCGTGCTTAAGTATTCGCAGTTGCGTGATTCGGGTACTTGCGTGATTCGGGTACTTGCGTGATTCGCGTATAGCATAATTGAGAGGATCACACTATATACTGTATTAATACTGTATACATATATCAACATAATAATCTTTTATTTAATATCACAAATATATATAAATATGTATATATAAGTATATTCTTACCAAGTTGGCCAAAACATCTACAAGAAAAACAAAAGCGGCATCTTTAGCGACCGAATATTCTAGCCAAGAATATTCTTCGTACCATTTCTTCTGAAACTTAAAGTTTCTTCCCCCTATTGGCGATGGTGGAAAGTCTATGGCGGGTCTCACCGGTCCAGACTCAAGAATAAAGGCTCTATTTGCCTCACACACATTTTCATTCGATGGATCTCTCCCTTCAAACATATTTATTCTCTATATACTTTCGTAACTTGTTCACTTGCGTGCCGACGAGCTAATAAGCATATGTTGCGCTAGCCAAGGAGACCTACATAAATCAACACTTTCGGGAGAACAATTTCCGACATGCTTAATTGCAAAATAACTTATTAAATTTGGATAATATACGATTCAATCAATCATTGCTTTATCTTGTGCAAAAAAACGCCTGAAGCAGCTCTAAAGTTCAAGAGGTCGTTAAGGTATATAATTAAAAATGCCACAACCTTGTGTCTCTTGTTTCGTATAAAATATTGCTAATATATAAATAAAACCACAACATTGCCCCCCCCTTATTTCTCATCGGTTATGAGCGAATTAGAAAATTGATTTGGAGGTGGACTGGGGGGGACATGTCCCCCCCAGTCCTCCCCGTGGCGCCGCCTCTGCATTATAAAACAAGATAGCGGATATATCGCGATAGCCGATTTTTTTTTGTCGCCAATATCTTGCGAAGGAAGATAAACAAATTTTGTAAAAAGGCTCTATAAAATTGTGCTTCTTGTGCCAGGGAAGTATACTTGGCTCCATCCTGTTTATAATTTACATCAACGATCTGCCAAATTGTATTGAAAATACAATGCGGGCAGAGCGTAACTAGGGCGTTAATTTTTTTTGGCGAGGTGTGATATTCGTATATTCTGTTCCACCCGACGGATTTCTTTTGAAGACACGTATGCGTCGGGCAGAACAGAATATATGATCGACCCCCAATTAACGTTGCAGTTACGTCCCTGTTCCTAAAATTTTTGCTGATGAAAATTTAAAGCCAGGTTACAGTCGCTTTTGCGCATGAGCGAGCTTTGCTTACATTTTTTGTTTTGGTCCTAATCCATTTCATTTGCACAACATGAAACTAAATTAAAATGGAGGATGCATCAGGAGTGGAGCTTTATAAAACGATTCAAAAATTGTCTTTTAAATGGCAAGGAATTCCATCTTTTGAAAAACTACTATTCGAGGATATATCTTGGGTCACCTCAGCATTTTTTGTGCGTGATCGTTTATAATGAAACATTCAAAAGAAGCCCATAAACTTATCGGTGTTTTTGTTGCATCCTTTGGTTTTAGAAAGAGCGAAATTTCTACAGTTTACAAACTAAATCTTCTGTAGTTTTTTCTAAACACATGCATCGAAGGAGATGGGAGAGCAGCAGTGACCAGCTGGTAAGTTTGTAGAGATTTTGTTTTAATTTGAAACAGAAAAACTGCATATAAATGAAGTAATGTTTACTATGATTGTTTGATTATTAAATTTGGATAAAGGATGATAGTGAGCTCATTTCAAGTGAAATTAGAAGTTTATATAATACATCTGCCTGACCTTCATACTACATTGTTATTGCAGGATTCAAAATCATGCTCTAATTAAAACCTGTGAGATGAGCAAGACAATCATGTTGCAAGGAAGGGGCTATAGATAGAATTTGGTGAAGATGACAAATAATGAATTCCCAGGTAAAACTATCAACCATACCAGAAAGTGTTCCAGTGTAGCAAATGTGGCTGTTGCAATCCTAAAACATTCTGGACCTTTACCATGTGTTACAGATAGTTAGATCTCCCCACTAAAGGGAGGTTGTCTTAGATATTTTACTTGATAGAAACTTGGGTAATTGGCACCTGTTACTTATATATATTTCAATGTGCAATGCTTAAAACATATATTACACCCTCCCTTGCTTGCTACCATCATAAATTTTAATGAAAATCCTCAGCATGTTAATGGGATTAAGTCTGGTAGTATTTTACTTCATAAGGAGCAAGCCATTAAATTCATATATCAGATATTCAAATATAAATGTATTCAAACACAACAATTAGTGCATTGATTTTTTTGTCTTAAATTACTTGTTAATTTTTGGTACACTAAAAATTAAAGCTTGATGGTATTATATGTCTGGGTAACTCTGAACCAACAGTAATGTACTAATACAATTTGGATAGTTTAGTTTAGGATTGTAAAATTTACTTTCTCTTTTAAGTGGAGTACCTTTCAGAGCTTATAAGTTCCGCATACTCAGAGTCATAGTTTCTAAATGATGCACACTTGCATGTCTGTAGTCTACTTAACTGATGGGTTTTATCAGTTCTAATTAAAGGTGGAAGGACTTCAGGATATGTTTGCTGTGAAATTTGCTTCTGTTGTAACCTGTAAAACCAATCTTTCTATTAATTTTTTCCAACAATAGCCTTTAAAAACTGGACCTAAAGAAGAATTATAATTATTTGTTTCATTCCAATATATAATAAAGAAATATAATAAACATATAGTATTATTGTGATCAAAAGATTTGTTGAAAAATAATAATTTCACATATAGTCACTTTGATTTATTTTCCACTATATAAATTTGAAATTTTAAAATGCATGTTACCTTAAAAATATGGCAGATACTCAACAATCACTAATTTACATTAGTTTATGGTGAGTGGTGATCCCATATGACCCATATATGGTTGTTATATAAACTGATTTCTTGCAGATGTGTTAGATAAAATTTAATACGTAGTTAAAAACCGTCAATCCACAAGTACTGTACCTTCACATTTAGTTCCATCAAGGAAGATACATACGTCTTTACTCTTCATGACTTATTGGAACTGTTCCGTACATTCAGACTAGCCTGCGAAGCATTGTTATTATAGAATTTTTTTGTGTGCCGGAAATGAAAACTTGATCCCACGCGTGCCAACAATAACACCGATACTTGCCACTATTTACTCGCTCTTCCCAGTAAAAAATTACAAATAGTTTTAAACTCGAGTCAAAATGCGCGCCAGTAATAAATATCAAGGATTCGTACCCCAGACGTGTTGCATCTTTATTTATGCTTCATTTTAAAACATTTGCTCAAAGCCATATTCACGAAAATACACTTCAGACGCATCTATTTTAGATATGAAATTGATTCAATGACTGTATCGCTTCTTTTGATGAAAAAATTAGTAAGCGTTAGGAACAATAAAATTTTTCACCCAGTGAGTCGGCCATCTTGCCTGAATTGTGAACAATAAATATTGCACAATGTTTTGAAATTGCAAGAATCAAAACAAAGTGTGAGCACACTTCCCACATGCACAGAAGCGACTGTAACCTACCTTTAACCGCGGCATGCAGTGGTGAAACGTTGAATGAAGCAGAACACGAAAGCGGATATTGACTCCAATAGTCAATGGAAACGTTTAAAAATGGCTTTCAGTTTAATTGTAAAAACCGAATATATTTTTATTGCTTCAAAACATAAGATAAGCCCCATACCCATTTTAGCCGTGCTGTGCCAATAAATCAAGTGTAGTGTAAACGGGGCTATAATTTCTTTTTTTTATTGAAGCACTTTGTACCGTTGAGGGGATGAGCCGGTCCGTTGGGCTTATAGGCATTTTAAGTTCCACCATACATGTGTGAATGGATATATGAGGTTATCTAATGTTCATGAACCAACTTTTGTAGTGTTTGTATTGGATATGAAACTAAAGTTTTAGTGAATGGTCCCATTATTTGGAATATCAGGGGCGTAGAATATGTTCAGGATTCCAGGACGCCAGCACAAAGGGAGAAAATTTTTGAAATTTGATTCTTTCAGATTGTCCCGCGGAAATGAGCATTTCAGACTTCAGAGTTGTTTTATTTTGAGGGAATAAAAATAGTTCAAAGGGTTACTGTTACAAATTTATATCTATTTGATATTTCCAGATAATTTTTAGTCTATATGTTTAGCCACAAGTTTCATTAATGGTAGTGCATTATTTAAGTCAAAAGCTCGGCACAAAGTAACAATCTCTTTCGGATTTAAGCCGGACCAATATCTTTCGCCCTAAACGGGTTTCCAGACCGGTTTTCTTCGCCACTAATGATTTTCGAAATGACTTTTTAGGCTAATTTTAAAAAATCTGGGGCATCACAGCCCACCATCCCAGCCCCCTAATGTGATTGTGCGCACTCAGTTCACTCCAGTGAACTGAAATAAGACTGGAACGCTGGCTCTCTTAACTTTCCCTCATTAATGAGTGAAGCCAAGATGGCGGATCATGAAGCCTTTCTTGTAGGTATGATCCAGGCCTCAGGCGCAAAAATTTCAAAGGAAAAATAAAAATTGCCGCCATCTTACCTAGGCGAAATTTACGCGCCTGAGGCCTTGATCATACCTACAAGAAAGGCTTCATGATCCGCCATCTTGGCTTCAAACTTCCAACAGAATGAGCGTTTGTCTTATTCGGGTTCACTCAGCCAATCTCGTTCAGCGACTCCGCGATTCCTCGGGGAACGAGATTGTTCACTCAGCCAATCAGAGTCATTTCTGATTTCGGTTTTCCCAGAGCTTTTGTTTTCTCACAAGAGGAATCGCGGGCTCGGGAAACGAGATTGTCAGCCACTTCGCTCAGCCTAGTCCCTAGGCCTCTTATATGTTCCTTAGTACACAGCCTAGTCCCCTTGTTAGCGCGCACTGCTGATAATTATATGCCGGGGCAGCCAACGCTGAGAGGCCTAGCACAAAATGTTGAAACTTCAAAAATTGTCCCTGATTTTGTCTCTGCAAGCAGCCTACTCGAAAGGCTTGCTCTTATACGTTCCTTAGTGTACGCGGCGAGGCAGAACTGAGTGGCCTAGAACAAAATGTTTTATTTTAGCTAAAGTGGGGACTTTTTGTCCCGACTTCAGTTCTGTATTTGCCTGAAATAAGCTACGGTAAATTAGTTATGCTGCCAGAACTTCGGCTGAATATTCATACAAACGTTGCCATGTCATTCGCCGTCAATGCTATCGACTATCGTGTAAACCCAAGTCCACGTACATGTCTATGATTATAATAAGCTTCAATCCGCCAATTTCAATTATTCTCGCTTCTTTTATAACGGTTATCTTTTGTAAATTGCAAACATTTACTTTGTATTAACAATTCTAATTTCTAGTTCTTTCTAGAGCAGAACTATATATTGCATGTTATGGATCATGCCCTGTGTCTTACTGAAAGCAAAGAGAAGCTTTGTACCAAGCGTCCTGACCGCGCTGGTCCGTCCTCCAATGTCTTCAGGGGCCAGATACCCGCTGCGATTGTCTTTCAGAATTGGCTGGAAATTATTGAAGGTTGTAGGACTGAAGCTGGGAAATCTAGAATGATGTAAAAAAAATCAATGGCTGTGGCGCCGGCGGCAATTCCTCGCGGCTTGAAGAATAAAATGGCGGTTGTTTTTCTTCAGCATGCAAATGTCAAATGTAAAGAAATTTTTCCAGCAGTCAATTTGGTATATATTAAAGCTGAAATTCTCAACTTTTGCTTTAGTTGCTGGTTTGCCAGGTATGATATTATTTCTTGGTTATTGAATAATTTACAAGTATAAAATCTGACTTAAATATTTGCATATTTGTTATTTGAATATTCATGAAGTTATGATATTATTTTTCTGAAAAACCCCGCTAATATAGGTGAGAATGTTTTTATACCACAGAAAACGACTTTAATATTAGGTCGTTCAATTTTGTGGTGATAAATTGTAGCGTTACTTCTAAAGTCTAAACAACTTTACTTTATGCTTTATTATGTGGTATAAATAATTGTATTTTTTAAGTCACCTTTCATGTGTCTGAACTCTATATTACTTAGGGATGCTACAAGTTTGTTCAAAAGGAATATTCTTAAACCCAGCATACTAATTTAAACTAATGTACAGGTTAGAATGATGCCAATATGTGCATTGCAGCATTTAGGTGCACAATGCATTCTGCATAGGTTAGCAAATTTTTAAGTTTCAAGCTTCATTTGGTCAAGATGTTCACTTGTTACAAAAAGATTGCTCAACTGTTCAGTTGGTTCATTCAGATGAAGTAGCTAAACATTTTTTGGAGGAAAACATGTATTCGGATGGTGACTTCATTTGCTTTCAGTTAATTTATGTGGTTGATCAACCCCAAGTAATTACCTAATTTTACCAAATAAGTTACCCTAGATTCTATAATAGGTATATCTGAGCTCTCATTATCTACATGGAAGAAGGGAGCTAAAGGATGTTCTTCAGAAATAAAGAAATGTTTCAACACGAGATGCTGGTTTAAACTGATAGATTCAATAGAATACCAACTCACTATATAGATGTATACTTGTTTTATAAATCAAAAGAGCACTAATTTTTGGGTGCATTAATTCTGCATAGTGACCCTACGTTGTATGTTACATTCTTATTTCCACCAGCTTTTTAAACCATTTTTGCTGTCATCACTACTTTTTACCACTATCTTGGAATTTGTAAAGTCTTCAAATAAAACTAATGATGGAAGGATTACAACCAACTGTTAACATTTGCGAGCTGGAACATAGGTTCCACATATCAGAAATTCAAAGGAAGACGTACCCAAAATGACTTAAGTAAATATTCAAATTTTGCCATGTGATTGCAGTTAATCCTGTCCTTGCCTATAAAAAAGTTACACATGAAGAGATTTTCAGTTGTTCAGCTTTATTGCATGCACTTGTGGTTGGTCTGTGCAGGAAATTGTTTGGTTAATAAGACACTACAGTATGATAAAACATTTTTTAGGTCACCTGATTAAATGACAAAAAGCTACTGTAGTTAATGTTTACTTTGCAAATGCAGCCAAGCTGCAAAGTCCTGATATGATATACTGTATTTTCTCCAGGATAATATTGACATGTTCCCATTCATTAACTATCAATGGGTTTTTCATCCCTTATCTACTGTAGACCATCTGTCAGTTTAATAACAAAATCCCATGTTTCCTCTTAGCTAGGCTTTTTCAGAAAATAATGGGCTCTAGTCAAGGTCTAGTCATAATGTTGGTTACCCATATGCACAATTTATGGCTGATTCAACAAGGGTTAGGGCATGGAAAATGTTAATCAGCAAACTCTTATTTTTCTGGAAAGTTTAAACTGTGTGATATGCTTTCTTGTAAAAGGCCCAAGATCTGATTGTAATAGTACCTACATTTAATAATAAAATAATTGAAAAGCATTATTGTTAATCAGCAAAATTTCTCTTTGTGCATAGGTTTTAAACTATTTCTCTGTTTTCTAGATGTAGATGTTTATCAGTTTATCTGTGTATTAAAACATTTTTAATGTTTTGTCTCATCATATGTTAACTAAGTTTAACTAAGTTTAAGTTTAATATAGTTTATATAGTTTCATGGACACTTTTAAATTTAATACAGCATAGGCAATGTAGCTATTTGCCATTTAAGATGGAATAATATCTATTTTACTCCAAATGTCTTTTTTTGCTGCGATTTTATGCAATTTTCTTGCAACTTGCAATGCAATTATAATTTTGAGGGATGTTAATTTTGTAAAGAGTGTTCGAAATGTTAAAAAAATGTTAGCAGATCCTAAGAAATGTTTGTATTTGACAACTTTAGATGCCTCAGTTTCCTTAAATTTCCTTACATTGCAAATGTAAGAAAAGTGTTGGAAAGGAAAGTTAAATGTTCAGGCTTGTTTGTCCCTTCACAACAGTTCCTTAATTATAGCAGCTTATATTTTCGGATAGTAAACCGAGCCAGCAGACCTAATTGATCAAATTGATCAGATAACTGCAACACCGGCGGAGTGCTTTGTTACAGGAAGCATTTTGACGAAGTCCGTTAATTTACCTAAATCATACTAGAAAACATCGTTTTCAGTATCCCATGGTATTCCCATGATATTAACCGATAAATTTTCAACTTCTGTTGATATGTTACTCCTTGATCATTTTGCTCTGCAGTGTTTGGAAAGCAATCGCCAGTTAAATGATGGTCGGTTCCAAACAACAAACCTGTTGTTCCCTAGTTTCAACCTATTCAATGCCACACTCGTTCTCGAGGGGTTCCACGGTTCCATCTGTGGTAACACCTCTTCTCACAAGCTTTTGTATGTCGTTTCTTTCTGTATGAAGCCCGAATCCACTGTCTGTGATTATTTCTTTTGACATCTCGTAAATTTTGATTGTTTGATATTCCACCAAGGTAATTTATGCTGTATGATGGTATAGATACTTCAATCAGGATCCATCAAACAGAACTCACACTTTCGTTGTTTGTAATTAATGTGCCGATTTATCAGATCGTGATCTTTTGCAGTTCAGTCATCAATAACTCACAAATGTTGCTGTTGCTTGAAGACTTTCAGAATATTCTTTCATAAGTTCGGTCCTTCAACAGATTATGTGTCTGTCGTAGTCTACTCATACACAGGATGAATACTCACTCGCGATCGGTCCCTTCAATGAAAAAAACGAGGATTTGAACTTGTCAAATCGTTGTAAGTTTTTTGTTTTATAAACTGCATTTTCGAAAGCCCCACAAAATGTACGATTAATTTGTAACAACACCTTGAAGTTTGTACAAAGGCAGTTTCGAGGTCGAAAAGAACAGCGTTTTTCTTAGAATCGAATTTGTGATGAATTTGTTGGCAATTGGCTGGTACGTATGTATATGTCTTCACATCCTCAGTCGGTTCTTATTTACTCGCTGAAGTCTACGTGATGACTCTCTTGTGCTAGCTCTTTCAATCAATTTTTATGCCAGTTATTTTACCCAAGTTTTTCAGATTCTGTAATTTGGCGCTCAATGTTGTTAACTCTGCACAAATCGTTTCTTTGCTGAATCGTCCCCATTTGCAACTAATTTATTCTGTAATTTCTTTGTAACTCCATGCATGATTTCTAGATCGAGTTGGGCACCATGCAATAGACCTTTATACACAAAAAAATAAAAATTCAAAAGAAGACAAACAAAAATTAGGCAAATTAAAATCCTAGATATACAGTCGTCAAAAGACCACCATGTTTTCACTGTTCCTACCTAAACTACTGTTCTTTTTACAAGTAGCTAATTCGTTTCACTTTTTTTATTAATTAGTATAGGTATTAACCAGATTTTTGCTTGAACAATTTGAGATTAAGTAGGAATGATGTTTGAAAATTTTGCCAAAATTGGACGTGCCATTGACACGGTAGCTATCGATCACCATGCAAACATATACTATACACTGTTATACTTTAACTAAGTATTAGCTTTTTATCCTATTCGGATCGACTTAAAAGTATATAAATAGAATGAGCAACGCATGAGCAACTTAAAATATAATTCAATAATGCAATATCGCGGCAAACATAACTTAAGTATACTCTGAGTATACTGCAAGTTTCACGAGGAGAAGTGAAAATCATGTTGCAATAGACGTCTCGTTGGCTCATGCATTAATGCATCGGGAGGGCACTAAAACTTTGGATCCTTGGATCCCTAGATTATATATGTCTGAGCTCTCATCTTTTGAAAGGAGGTAATTTTGCTCCTTATGCACTTACGAATATTCTGCCTAGCAAAATTCTTGACTGATTCTGTTTTAGAAGACACAGTACAGTTTTAAAAAGTGCGACGGAGCCCTCATTGCTGCAACTGTAGGCTTAAAAGGTTAAATGAATTTTAAGTACAAAAATGCAAGCATATGCTTACTTTGCCCATAAAGCCAAGCACATAGGCCTAGCTGAGTTTCTGACATGGGCATATTTATTTTTCCTATGGAAAAAATAATCGTTTAACACAATTCTTTGTTTCCTAGACTGACTGTGTCACAGTACATTCGTACTTCTACTGCAAATCATTTTGGTAAGTTATTTTTTCTGTTTGTGTCTTTAACTTTTAGTTTATGTCTTTTTATAGTGATACACAGTAGGGATGGTGTGTTAATGACATTAGAATATTTTCAATTTCAATTTTATATGTCTCACTATAGTGGAATGTTTTTATGCTTAATAAACTTTTTTGTATCAATAGTGGGATAGTATATGTTCAGTATGGTAGGGTGTTTTTCATTCTTAGTTGACTATTTTGTATATCAGTAGAGGGATAGGATGTTCTTTAGGCAGGGTGGATCTTTCTCATTTTTTTTACTTTATCTTTGCATCAGTTATGAGATGGGATTATTAGCGTTGAATGATCATTCATCAGAATTTATTGAGGTCCCCACAAGAGATTAACCATGTTTAGTACACACATTCACACAATCAGTCACAATGTGTGCAGTATGCAGTCCTATTGGGAGGACTTGTACAAGAAGTCTCACACTGTGGGGAGACTGCTAGCTCAGGTCCCCATAAACTCATTTCAGCATGTTGGTAACAGTTTTTTAATGATTTGTGTCACCATAGTATTGCTGGTTGAAGTTGATCTTTTTCAAGTTTATCTTGTCATCGGTAGAATAATGGGATGTTTTTCCGGGTGGTATTAGTAGCTGGGGATGCATGTGATTTCTTCACTATATCTCTGTATATGGGGGATGGCAGTTCAGCATGGTGGGTTGTCAAATCTTTGTCAATTTTATCTTCATATCAGTAATGGGATATGGTGAAATGTTTCCCTTTCGTAATTGACTTGCTTTTGCAGCAGGATACAGTAGGGTGTTCATCATCCATTCTCAGTTGACCTTTTCATCAGTAGCTGAAAGAAATGTTTATCAGGGCGAGATTTGTTGACCCCATACTGTGAATACTAAGTTGGCTCTGATTTTTAGTACACATGTTTTTTGAAACTTCTTTGAAACCTTGCAACTGACAATATTTTGCATCAGTTTTTTTTTACATTAATAGTGGTAGTGACATGTTCATCATGGTGGGACGTTTAACTCTAAGTTAACAATATTTTGTATATATTTTGCATAGAGCTTAAAACAATTCTCTTTTCCTAGTTTGACTGTTTCATGTACAGAATGTTCATACTTCCACTGCAAAGAGTTGATTGGTGGTGAGTTTATTTTTTTGTATGCTTGTTGTTACTCTAGGATATTTTTCACTCTTAGCTCACTATATCATTCTATCAATATCTAGACAGCATGTTTACCAGATTGGAATATTTTCAATTTTTTGTGGTATCAGTAGTGGATATGATATTTTATATTTATCATGATGGGATGCTCTGTATGCATCAGTAGTAGGATGTTTATTGGGGCAGGATTAGTTGATTTGCAGTATCCAAGCATAATAATGAGTTGGCTGTAATTTTATATAGTTATTCGGAGGGAATGTTTATTACAGTGGGTTGCTTTTCATTATTATTTGACTTTGTATCAATACCGTGACGGCATGTTTATTAGAATGAAATGA
The DNA here is from genome assembly GCF_004324835.1 of Dendronephthya gigantea. Lineage (NCBI taxonomy): Eukaryota > Metazoa > Cnidaria > Anthozoa > Malacalcyonacea > Nephtheidae > Dendronephthya > Dendronephthya gigantea. Next base: position 543,255 of record NW_021163051.1, read on the forward strand.
CTTTTATTTTTAGATGATTTACTGTAATGTTTGCATCAGCTGCAGTGGTAAGGAATGTTTACTAGGGTGGAACTGATTTGTTGACTGTATCTCTGTGTATTTTAATTTGGCTCTAATTTTGTATCAGTGGAAAGGAATGTTTATCAAATTCAAATTTCTTTAGTCCCCACAATGCAATTACGTAAGCTCACTAAACACGCAGTGTAAAAAATGGAGCATTGTGAGGACTTGTGCAAGAACTTTCACATTGTGGGGACGTACATACACTCAGGTCCCCATAAAGTCATTCATTTTTTCAAAGCAACAGCATAGGTGGCTTATTAGAGTGGGTTTTTTCTCACTAATATAGTTTTATTAATGGCTATTTTTGTATGAGTAGCAGCAGAGTGGCATCTTTATACCAGGGTGGGATTTTTCGACAATATTCCTGTATGCTGAGTTGGCTCTAGTTTTGAATTAGTGGTGGGATTTGTTTACTGTATGTATCTTGTATCTAGGGTAAGATGTTATTCATTCATAGGTGGCATTATCTTTGCATCAGTGGTTTGAGGAGATGCTTATCAGTTAGGGTTAAATTTGCTGACAATCGCTATGTCTATACTACATTGGCTCTTATTTTGCATCATTAGCAGGAATGGACATTGATCAAGATAGATGAAATTTGTTCACTCAATAATATCTTTGTGTGTTTCCAATTTTTTTCAGAGGTGAAATGTGATTTGTTGACTACATAAAGCTTTTTGTATATTAATATAGTGAGTTGACTTCAACTGGGATGTTTTCTATTAATAGTTGATGTTATAATTATACTTCACACTCTCTGGTCGAAATGTATGGAATACAATTGGTATGACGGAGTCATTCTGTGTCGGAGCCACACATAAAAAGCACTGGGGCTGAAGAAAAAAGTGCGGGAAAGAGGCCCCTTGCATAAAGTAGCCCCCCCCCCGCATACCCCTTCCACTTTTTTCTTTCGTGGTCGGAGTCACACAGTCCTTTTTTTAGCCAAGGGAAGTAAAAGTGTTTTTTAGTAACAGGTTTGTTACTTTTTTCTACCTTGGTGGGTGTATCGTGTAATTTTTTGATAGGTTAACGATGAGCTCGTCAAAAAGGTCTCGGTCTCGAAGTCCTGAAGCCTCAAATTCTCGCTCAAAATCACGCCACCGCTCGAAGAAATCATGTGCGAGCGACAGTCAGGATCATAATGGTTCACCAGTTCTAAATGAAATCTTAGACAAGATAACACAAATTTCCTCCACTTTGGGGCATTTAGACGATCGCTTGGTCGTTTTGGAGACCAATCAAGAGAACCGAATGGACTTTTCGAAGGTCGACAACATGCCCGAACAGGACAATTCTGTGGGTTGTTTACATCCTTCCGAAAACAAAGTCTCAGATTGTGCAGATAATATATCTGTGTTAGCCCCAGCAGATCAAGCTTTGGGCACCACAAGTCCAGTCAATCTGGACGACCCGAATGGCCACAAAGATGGCCCCACAACGAGCAAATCGCTCAACCCTATGCATATAAATGCAATCAACAACGAAGAAGCGACTATGTCGCCTCATAAAATTGGCGGGAAAAGCCCTCCTCATCACAACAACACGGAAAGAGGTCAACTGTTTAATCCAACCGCGGATTCGCCTAGTTGGGCACCCACTGAAACCTTTAAGGAATTTTTAAACACAAACTTTTGTTGTAGTTTGTCATCCTCACAAATTTTCACAATTCTTGAAGAAACTGCACTTCCGGACATGGAGGTATTTATAACTCCAAAATTAGACAAGTCATTAGCAGATCAGGTTCCTGCAAACTATAAAAAGACTGCTGAAAATCGTGACAAGGAGTCATGTTTTGAATGCTGCAGCCCCCTTGGCAGTCCTGCACGATATGCTTGAAAGCAAACAATCAGTATCTAACAACGATATTTTGAACATGATTGAAAAATCTCTTTGCCTTTTGGGCAACGCGTCAAACTCGGTATCCGTCCTACGCCGCTCGAAAATTTTATACGCTATAAACCCGCGTAGGGTCTCCCTGGCGGAAGCGTCTTTTTCCAATGCGGGTACTTCATTATTTGGGAATGACATAAATAAGCTTGCCGCCGATAGCGCGGATATTTCGAGAAACTTGCAAAAGAATCTCGCTACTCACCAAGCTTCGATACAATCTCAGAGTTCTGCAAGCGTTAATACCTCTCAGAAGTATTCGAAAAACGAAAAATTTCGTCAACCTTCGTTCGGGGTTTGATTTTGCCTGCAAGGAAATCAACAACAGCCATTTCGCGGCAACAACGTCAACAACACGTCCCACTGACGGGACGCCTTCAATTTTTTTTATGCCAATTGCAGAAAGTAACGTTAGATCCAAGTATTTTAGCCATCGTTTTAGGCTACAAAATTGTGTTTCAAACTCAACCGTTTCAGTTAAAAATCCCTTGCTCGGGAACTCTAAACCCTTGTCTAGTAGACCAAGAGGTACAATGTTTACTAAATAAACAAAAATGCGATAACTCGAGTGCCGTTCGACAAGCACGCCTTTTATCATCGTCTATTTTTAGTTCATAAGAAAAACAGGGGTTACCGCCCAGTTCTGGACCTAAGTCCACTAAATGCTTTTATTGAAACAACTCATTTCAAAATGGAAAATCTCTCCACGTTAAAATCCCTTCTTTACCCGGGCGATTACATGATAAATATCGATTTGACAGACGCCTATCTGACGGTTCCTATTCATCAGGAGTCACAAAGATTCCTTCGCTTCATATGGAGAAACGAGTCCTACCAGTTCCAGGCAATTCCATTCGGCCTGAATGTAGCTCCAAGAGTCTTTACAAAATTACTGAAACAAGTAGTGGCTTGGCTACGAGGTCAGAATATTCGTCTGATAATTTACTTGGACGATATTCTGTTAATGGCCCCTTCTGTAGCTGCCCTCAATCAACACAAACAAATAACGATTCAACTTCTAAAGTCTCTAGGATTCCTAATAAATTACGACAAATCAATGTTAATCCCAACCAAAAAGATTCAGTTTCTCGGTCTTCTGATCGACTCTGTACAAATGTTTTTCATTCTGCCCGAAGCCAAGATACAGGCAATTCGCAAAGAATGCCAACAGCTTGTCAACGAACAACATCCAACTATTCGACATATTTCCAGGGTACTAGGCCTTTTAGAATTCTGTCGACCAGCAGTCTGGTCAGCTCCCCTGCATTATCGGCAGCTTCAAAATCTTCAGATCAGCGCGCTAAGACAGACACAAACTTACGACCTGCAGTTACGCTTGACTCATGCGGCAAAGGCTGACTTGTTATGGTGGACAGAAAATCTTCACTTGTTGAAAGGAAGTCGCATTCTTCCGCCCACGGCAGATGTTACGATAACGTCAGATGCATCGACGATGGGCTGGGGCGCTTCCTTCGGAGCGCTAAGAACAGGGGCAAGGTGGTCACAGGTGGAAACCCAGGACCATATAAACATCTTAGAACTGAAAGCAGCCTTTTTGCTCTAAAATCCTTTCTGAAAAACAACACGAACAAGGTAATTTGCCTAAAGTTGGACAACACTACAGCAGTATCGTATCTAAACAATATGGGGGGCACTCATTGCCCTCGTCTGCTACAACTGACCTTGGAGATTTGGAAATGGTGCGAGAAGAAATGCATATTTCTTACTGCACAACATATCCCAGGCAAATTGAACACAGTCGCGGACATCCAATCTCGGGCTACACAAGATCTGAACGACTGGAAACTGAAGACAACGGTAGTCAAACCATTAATCAGGGGGTGCCAATTAGACCTATTTGCATCACGTCTGTCTCATCAACTGGACCAAGTTGTCAGTTGGAGACCCGACCCCCAAGCGGTCCATACCGACGCTTTCACAATGGATTGGGCCAACCTCAATGTGTACGCATTCCACCCATTGAATTTGATGAATGCAGTTTTACACAAGGCAAAAACGGACAAGGCAACTCTAACCCTTGTAGCGCCCCTGTGGGCAGCTCAACCTTGGTGGCCCCTGTTAATTGGGATGCTAATCGAGTACCCGATCTATCTGGGAAACGATCCGGGACTACTGACCGACGTGACCAATTCAGGAAGAACTCATCCTCTCTTCCCTGTGCTCAAACTAGCCGTATGGCGAATATCAGGGAACAATTCACTGCAACAGGCCTTTCAAGCACGGCTGTTGAGCTCCTCGCAAATAGCGTCAAGGCCTCAACCACCAAATCTTACAACTGTTCGTGGACTCAGTGGAGTCGCTGGTGTGGTGAACGGCAAAGTAATCCCCTACTTTGTCCAGTAGAGGACATTCTAACCTTCTTAGCGGAACAATATTCTGAAGGCAAACAATACAGAACAATCAATGTTCTCCGGTCAGCAATATCTTCGGCACATGTCTACATAGATAATAAACCAGTGGGTCAACATCCATTGGTGATTAGATTAATGAAAGGCATCTCAATTTCCAGACCACCACAACCCCGTTATCAACACACCTGGGATGTACAAAAAGTGACCACCTATTTAAAAGGTCTTGGCGAGAACGCGTCCTTAACATTGAAACTACTTTCACAGAAGTTATGTATGTTAATGGCATTAACATGTCCAGAAAGAAGTTCCATAATGGCTTCCTTAGATGTAAGATATATGCGTAAATATCCTGAAGGGACTAAGTTTCTACACACAACATATCGTAAACGATCCCACAAAGGCCCTCTGGGAGAGTCAGTTTATCCAGCTTTCGACCAAGAATCTCAGCTTTGTCCTGTTCAATGTTTATCACATTACCTCGAGAGAACTAAAGCATGGCGCCCCTCATCGGACAATACACAGGATTTGCTATTTCTAGGGCTCAAGAAACCACATAAGCCGGTTACATCGGCTACTCTCTCACGTTGGCTCAAAGATGTCCTTTATCATGCAGGGATTGCAGAGAACATATTTAAAGGACACTCGGTACGAGGCGCATCGACATCAGCAGCAAAGCAAGCCGGCCTGGATATCGCTACAATATTGTCGATGGCCGACTGGACGAACACGACAACATTTAATAAATTCTATTATAGACCATCTCTTCCTATTGCGTTTGGGACAACAGTGTTATCCACTTCCTCGAGTATAAATAAATAAGGTGTTTTTTGCCTTCTTGTTGGTCTTATAGAATTGTTGTTCGTCTGCTTTACAATCTACCAATTGTATTCCATACATTTCGACCGGAGAGTGTGAAGTATAATTTAAATTATACCAGCGCCGCGAAGCGGCGCGCCCGTATAATTATGATTATACGAGCACTCGAAGGGAGAAATGTATGGAACCCGACCCAATCGTACCTTTACCCACCCTAGTTATAATAGACGTACATTTACAGGATCTGCGAACAACTATTACTATACTTATTCATGTTGTCGCGTTTCTCATTCTTGCTCTGAAACAAGTCGAAGGGGTGTGCGAGGGGCCTACTTTATGCAAGGGGCCTCTTTCCCGCACTTTTTTCTTCAGCCCCAGTGCTTTTTATGTGTGGCTCCGACACGGAATGACTCCGTCATACCAATTGTATTCCATACATTTCTCCCTTCGAGTGCTCGTATAATCATAATTATACGGGTGCGGCGCTGGTATAATTTAAATTGTATTGGTAGTAGCTCAGGTTAAATATTCGATCAATTATATTTCATTTAAGTCCTATAGATAGTCCTATGTAGTAAATATTTCATTAAGTCCTCACAAGTTTAGTACATGTAAAAAGTGTGTAAAGCAATGTGAGGACTAGTGCAAGAATTCTCACATTTTTTGTGTGGGGGGGTACTCACATTTTTAATGATTTGTGTCAGCATAGTATTGTTGGCTCAGGTTAATCTTTCCATCAAGAATAGAATGGAATGTTTATCAAGGGGAATGTTCTTCATGGGATTTGTTGACTTTCTGCATAATACATAATTCTAATTTTGTCTCACTACTGGGAATTAAGAGATGTTCATCAGGGGTGTGGGATGCTTTTCATTGATAGTTGACTTTATCTTTGAATCCGTAGCTGGAGCTGGGGATGTTTATCATTCTTAGTTGACTTTATCTCTGTATCAAAACATTTTTAATGTTTTGTCTCATCATAGTATCAGTGATGTGTTTAATTAAGTTTAAGTTTAATATAGTTTATATAATTTTACGGAAACTTTTAAATTTAATACAGCATAGGCAATATATTTGCTATTTAAGATGGAATAATATCTATTTTACTCCTAAAGTCTTTTTTGCTGCGATATTTTTTTAGTATGGAACATGCGAGAAATCCCTTTGACGTACACTAACACATAAAAGACCACTATTAAGCAAACGTTGACAGAGAGATTTTTAATGATGCACTTGGTAAGTTTATTTTATTTTAATTAATAAAATCTACATTGTCACTGCTGTTACACTATGCAATTTTCTCGCAACTTGCAAACTTCTAATAATTTCCAAACAATCGTCTATAACTCAGCGATTTAGCACAGCGATTATTTGCTGCATCTTTCCAAAGCGTTTCTGCAAAGTGTGATCCGCTGCCTTGTAATTGTTCTCAGTAATGGCAAGCCCCTTAATTGCACGAATTCTCTAATAAAGAAAATAAGTAATTAAACTTGCAAAATCGTTGTAAGTTCTCTGTTGTTATGGCCTGCATTTTCGAAAGCCCCACAAAATGTATGATTAATTCGTAACAACACAAATACAAAAGCAGTTTTGAGGTGGAAAAGAATAGCGTTTTTCTTTGAGTCAAATTTGGGATGAATTTGTTGCCAATTGGCTGGTATATATATACATCTTTACATCCTCAGTCAAATTTGCCTAAAAATGGTGACTGGGTTTGGAAAATCTCTGATATAGTATACCAACTTTTGCCACGTTTATTGGACTTTGTCAAAGCAAAAAGAAGCAATGTTTCTGCCGTATTGCCAGAAACAATCGTTATCGTAATTTCTCCATTAAACACTGTTATGGGTGTAAAGGCAGGTGCAAATTCAGTTAGGGATTACTGAGTGGGTAATGGTCTTATAATAGGACCTGAACATATACTAGCAGTGCCAAGATAAGTCATCACTAATGATCCTCAGCAAGGATTGTTGTCATGCTTTGAAAAACATTATTTTAATTATTCAGGCAAAAAGAGCCAACTCCCAACAGTTCAATATTATTTTAGTTTTATAAATGCTTTGCAAAATCCAAAATTGATATATAATATAAAAATATGGCAATCCTTCATGTATCCTAATACATTAGACCATAGACTATCGAAATCTGTGATTCCTTTCGATATGGTTATAGGCTAAGAGTATACTATACTTGGCGTGCATACTGCTACTGTCCCCAATCAAATCCATTCTTGTACATGAATTTTTTCATTAATGGCATTATTAAAACAGAGTTTGTGTAAGAGAACCTGTCTAACAAAAAAACTGTGTTGGTTATGGTATTGCCTTTGTTGGTTAAATAAAGAAAATGACACTAGTAAATGAGCCAAAAAAAAAGTGGTATCAGAGCTGAAACAGGTCAATTGAACCATGATTTTTGGTTTTCTGGAGAAATAGCTGTTTTACATACTTTCCCTTAACCAGTACATACTATCCATATTATTACCTGAAATTGTGGCAAAAGATCTTGAAACTCCTATTATATATGGTAAACTAATTAGGGTTAATTTATCAAACACAAGGTAATGCCCAATGCTTGGTATCACAAGCAAATTCAAATTGCATGACTTATAACATACAGCAGACTTGTAGCAACAGGCCTGTATGGAGGATTTTGAGCTAGGAGAGGGAGGTAGTGATGTTCCATGTGTAGGGAAAAAAGCAATTTGAGGGAAAAGAGCAATTTGAGGAAAAAGAGCAACATGGCACAGTTCAAAATTCATAAGTTGAACATACTCTAGGGGGCAGTTGCCCCCTTGCACCCCTGCTGCATTTGGCCCTGTGTAGCAATGTTCCAACAAATTATTAACAGGATATACACAAATGATCTGTTCCCAGCTCATCAACTAACAGGTTTTACAGGTCTGCAGCAAGGTTGTTCTCACAACTTATCATCCTCATGCAATTAAACAACTTGTTAACATGTTTCCTGAAGCTACTTGACAAATTAAATCTTTCTGGAAGTTGTGAGATTAGGGTTTGACTGATGCATTATTTTAATAATGTACAATAGTTATTAGTATCAATAGTTAAATATTTTAAATTGCCTACAATATAACTGATTGTTTATATGTAGTGGTAATTGAAATTTAAAGAGTTTTATACAACCGGCCCCTGAACTATTATATATTTGATGTTGACAGATTCTGTTTTTCCTTTATATATATATAAGTTTCAATATAGTTTCAAAAAACGTCGTTTCATATAGATATGAACAAAAATATTTTCTGTAATGGACCAAGAACGTGGAAAATGGTAATAAACATTGTCAATGAGAATAAATGTGTTGTATTTAGCGGTTGTTGAGACGATCAGCTTGTCGGACTAGGATAAAATTCGTCGTTGATTGGCAATTTCATCGCTGAAATTAATCAAATCAACAAAATAATTTGGCTTTGACTTCGATAGCTGTTTTATGGCATGTTTAACCTTGTGGTTTCTTTCTTTTAGGTTCAAAATGAATAACATACGACTTTTAAGTTCCTATTAATGTCTTTTAAATAAATGTTATTCGTCTTGCGCTTTAATACTGTTTTATACATTGGATTCTAAAGAGCATGTAAAAGGCCCGCTCTTTACCAGCCGCCATGTTTGTTGCCAGTAACCTGCAATAAAATTATCGCCCGCTAAATTCTTTTAGTGTAAAAGAGCCAATCACAATGAAGGGACAACCAGCGTATCCCAGGGGACAGAATACCTAACAGAAGTAGAACTCCTGTACTTTTTTCGTAAGTGTGATTTGTCATGATTCATCACTTAGCAAGTGCATTTTTTTGAAGTAGTCACCCCCCTGCCAATGTCTAAAATCAGGCCATTTTTAGTATTGGCAGGGGGGTGACCGCCTCAAAAAAATGCACTTGCTAAGTGACGAATCATAAAGAATCACACTTACCAAAAAATAGTATAGAGTTCTACTTCTGTTAGGTATTCTGTGCCCAGGGCCTATGTGGAAAGCAACGGAGCTAGGCCCTGGGAACAAGGATGTTGTCAAACATAATATAATCAATTGTAATTTTTCTTCAATTTGCCAATAACGTAATATATTTGGAAAAAACTCGCCATTTCAAAAGAATAGCGAGAATAGTTGCGTTGTAAATAATGTAAATAAACCGCGGTGCATATTATGTCTATAGGGAGCTTTAGCAGTGGCTATGAGCACGAGATTCGTCATTCTTTTGCATTGTTTGCTTACGCCATCAGTCAAAACTCGTAGTCGTCGAGCTTTTGAGTACGAGTCTTTTGATAAATTTCGTACTCAAAAGCCCAACGGCAAGGACTACGAGTTTTGGCTGATGGCGACAGCAAACAACGCGCAAGAATGACGAATCTCGTAGTCGTACTCGTTGTCACTGCTAAAGCTCCCTTATGATGTGGATACTTCGAAGCGTAAATCGATACAAAGCAATATACTTATAATCAATACTGTATACCGCCAAAATGATTTGATTACTGCCCAAAATTCAGGAAGCTTTATTTATTTGTTTAAAAAAAACTTTGTCAGAATTAACCATTCTGTCTAAAAAAGACTAACCTTTTAAAATCATTAAAAATTACCATGGTTATAGATTCAAGTCCCCACAATGTTTACACAAACGTCGCATGGTCCCCACAATGATTACACTCAAATTTCCAAGTCCCCACAACGTTTACACTATGAAGTCCCCATAACGCATGTTTTATGAAATTTTACACAGGGCCCCACAATGCAGGGAAAACACACGCCATCGGGGGTCCCCACAACGCCATCTGCGTATGTATGTGTGCATATGTATATGCACACGTATGTGTATATATATGTTTATGTATATGTATACACGGGACGAAAATTTAGATTTGCACAAAATTTGCACCAGAAGCAAATTTCCCGCAAAGTTTGTATTGAGAATTTGCAACCATTGCGTATTCATCTTTGCAACCCAATAAATTTGCCACATGTTTGCCACAAATTGGCCAGCATGGCAAATTTATCCCAAAATTTGCAAGGCAATTGTGTATAGGTGCTAATTTTTGGTAATTGCTAATTTTAACGATTCCTTTAACTTCATTTAACTGTTGTTGTAGTAATGGTCCAACTCTCATATTTTTGAACAAAAACAAGCTTGCACTTTTATTTTTCACACAAAAAATATGGACGCAGAATGGACGAAGAAGAGCATCATGTGGTACATGTGAATATTATATTTATTCATCTTTGAATTTTGTTTATATTACTGTATCATTCTTATTTAACGAGTAAACAACAAAGTTTTGGAAGCCACTTCAGTGCTTGCTTAGTGACTGGCTGGCGAAAGAGCCGGCAAGATACTGAAGCGCATTTGTATAAATAAATAAACTAATATAATATATAACATATAATAAATCCCTTATTAACCGAATACGTTCGGTCCATACTGGAAAAATATCTGGCCTTGGTCTTTTATGTACGGACCTCAAATTCGGTTAATAAGTGGTATATATTTCTATCACTGAAATTCTAAAATACTCGTTTCCGCTGAATGATCAAAGTCGTAAAGTAAAATCCTATATCTTAGTACAAAACGAAAAGTTTACCCCTGGCTAACTAAAAACATGGACAAATTCCTTTTTTATGCAGTATCAATGTATGAAATCCATAAAATTGTGAACTCATTTTTACCAAATAAAGCACCTAGCATGAACAAGGTATTGTTTAGAGTGATTAAAGATGCTTTACCTGTTATATTACCAACATTAAAGTCACTCCACTTTTAAAAAAAGGAGACTTTGAAATATATACGAAATGATAACCGGGCTGTGTCACACTCCCAGCAGCTTCGCTAAATGCTGGTCACACTAAATTAATTTACTGAGTATTTCACTGGGGAAAAAGCCTTATATTACAGTTCATCAAAGCAGTAATACAAAGAGTCATTTAACAGAAATCTATTTTTGACAAATGCGGTCTTGGATGCTATAGATGGAAAGGAATTGACTACAGTCGTTTGATAAGATTTATCAAAAGCGTTTGAGAGCGTTAAGAATTTTGATGTTTTAAAGTAACATTCTTTTCAGAGCCGTAGCGAGGTGGCAGATTATTCAGCGTAACATAACGGTAGGGAATTCAATGTGGTTTCAATATTGATGATGATCTCTTCCAGCTCGTTCAACCTGAGATTTTCGTTTCCAATCGTCTTGTAAAATTGATTTTCCAAGCTTGTTTGACAAGGCCAACTATTTGTTTGAATTGACCACCCAACCAAGGGGCGTGGCTCAAATTGAACTGCCACTTGATCTCATTTCGTGCAAGCCAGTCTTGCAATTTCTCATCTTCTATCACATTCTTGACCCACTTTGAAGCTGCTACGAAAGTTCCCTCGTTATCAGATTATACCTTTTTTAGTCTTCCTCTTCTGGCTACTAGGTTTTTAAAACTTCGAATGAACTGTTCTGTGCTAAGATCTGGTAATAAGTCCAAAAATTCAGCCTACTCAAACTGCAAGAATACAGTAATATGTAAGCTTTCTTTTCGGACTTCTTGTGTCTATATTTGATCGGACTAGCATAGTCCACGCAGATTATTAGAACGGTACTTCTCCCATGGCCCTTCTTTGGGCAAGTTACCGACAGGTGGATTAGGTAATGGTTTGGCTTGGAACCTTTATGGATCACTTTCTTCACAAGATTTCTCAACTGTGGTATCCAATTTGTGTCCTGTATCTTTGCCATACCTATCTTTGCCGTACCTGACTCCCCTGTGCAATGTCATTGTGTGGGTGTGGCAAAGGATCTTCCAACAGGAGCAGATAATAACATAGTCAATCTTTTATAAAATGTTCAAGGCAAAGGATCTTCCAGCAGCAGCAGATAATAACACAGTCATTCTTTTATAAAATGTTCAAGGCAAAAGATCTTCCAACAGCAGCAGATAATAACACAGTCAAACTTTCATAAAATGTTCAAGGCAAAGGATCTTCCAACAGCAGCAGATAATAACACAGTCAATCTTTTATAAAATGTTCAAGGCAAAGGATCTTCCAACAGCAGCAGATAATAACACAGTCAATCTTTTGAAAAATGTTCAAGGCAAAGGATCTTCCAACAGCAGCAGATAATAACACAGTCAATCTTTTATAAAATGTTAAGGCAAAGGATCTTCCAGCAGCAGCAGATAATAACACAGTCAATCTTTTATAAAATGTTCAAGGCAAAGGATCTTCCAGCAGCACCAGATAATAACACAGTCAATCTTTTATAAAATGTTAAGGCAAAGGATCTTCCAGCAGCAGCAGATAATAACACAGTCAATCTTTTATAAAATGTTCAAGGCAAAGGATCTTCCAACAGCAGCAGATAATAACACAGTCAATCTTTTAAAAAATGTTCAAGGCAAAGGATCTTCCAACAGCAGCAGATAATAACACAGTCAATCTTTTATAAAATGTTCAAGGCAAAGGATCTTCCAGCAGCACCAGATAATAACACAGTCATTCTTTTATAAAATGTTCAAGGCAAAGGATCTTCCAACAGCAGCAGATAATAACACAGTCAATCTTTTATAAAATCTGGAAAGTAATGGATACTCCATTTATAATAGATAAGCGACGTCCTGTACTTATTAGGCATTCACATTGTCTTCAAAAATATTTAAAAACTGCATTTGGGTAGGGTTTGCCGGGCAAATATATCAATTACTTCTTCAACTTCTATAGAAATATCGTTGTTAATGTGCATCATTGCTAATCCAGTCAACCTTTCATTCGACATGGTGTTGCGTAGCCAGGTTTTCATGCGACGTAAGGCAGAGATAGATCGTTCACACTCGCAGGTAGTGACTGGTATTATCGCTAGAATTTTGGAAACAACAGTTCGTTACAATTCTGTAGAGTATCGGCAACGTTGTTGTATACATTTTTCTCCAGACCGGTTTTCCAACTGGTTTCCCAAAGATCTAGTTCAGCATGCACACTTCGAAAATTAGGCATGTCATCCTTGTACGCCGTCATAAACTTCATGAACTCTGCTTTCCAATTAACACCTTTGCAGCGAAGAAAATTGCTGGGAAGAATGTAAAAGCCATTGTAAAGGTTGCACATTTCAGATGAAAGCGCGACTCAATTTCTGCGATGATATGGTCGAGAAGTGGGATGGTGAATTTCAATCGATAGTAATTACAAGCAGTTTCGGCAGGGAAATTTTCTCGCTTACTTTGGACTTTACACAACCGTGGCATCCACTCGCTTAATCCTATCTTCGTAGCCAGTTGTAGCGCCTCGTCATAATACTTGTGAAAATGTTCGACAGAATCACGGAACATCGCCATTTGGGACTTCAAAAGATGGATTTGCTTTAGTGACTCGGAAATATCAATCTTCCTTTGCTGTAATTGGACGGTTAAGGATAAAGTGTGGTCAAAAATGTTGGTTGTAATAACTAGGGCCACAACGAATTCAAATCTTTTCAGCGTTAACCAATATATCTCAGCCTCGCTAGCTGATTTATTGAATTTCTTATCATCGTCTCTGCCAGTACGTATTTGATCCAGTGCCTTGAAAATAGCTTCAAATGCTTCTAAGAAACCATCAAGTGATGATATTCTTTCTACCCAGCGAGTCGTAGATGGAGCCTTTAGCTTTTTACGGGTTAAGCCAGACTCTAACATAATTTTACTAAGGTACTGCGAACAAATAGGAGAAGCGCTAAAAAGGGTTGCAATTGACTGTGCTTGCTTCATCATATTTGAAATTTGACAAATTGAACATGCTTTAGCGATTACAAGATTCAATCGATGACTGGAGCAATGGACGTACAAAGCATTTGGATTTTTACTTAATATGCAACCAGAAACACTCTTTTGTTCACTTGCCATTGCACTGGCACCATCGTAGCTTTGACCGCGAATATTTTCAAGAGGAAGACCGATCTGCTGCAATGAACTTTCAATGTTTTCTGCCAAACCCAATCCAGTCATATCTTCTGTGACGTCCATGTACCTTATGAAACGTTCATTAATTTCCTTGCGAGAGTCGACGTAACGCAAAACAAGAGACATTTGCTCCATCCAACCACAACCGGAAGCTTCATCAGCCAAAACAGAATAAAATGGAGAGCTGCTACTGTTGACGTCCGAAACAATTTTTCGTTCTACTATCTTGCCACAGATCTCTACTAACTTATTTTGAGTTGTCTTTGAGCGATAGGTAGCATTCTTCTTTGCATGATGAAAATGTTCCTCCAATGTTTTGTCACCACTACTTATTCTGTAATTGAGCAAAGCTTGAAAGTTGCCAGGATTAGCTGAATCGTAATGCTGCCAGTCATCACGATGTCCTCGTAAAGCGATATTCTGCCTTCCAGAGAGAATAACAGTCTCCAGAACTGCACCAAGAATACGTCGATTATATTGAATACGATAATTTCTTAGGCTATCGGCCTGCTCATGAATACCTTTAGCCTTTCCAGACATCACGTTGTTAAAGTGTTGTAATTGTAGCATGGAATCACAATGAAGCAAGGAACTCTTCTCATGATCTTCAAGATGTCTTACAGCACTCTGCCAATTTGTCAACGGTTCTTTGAAAAGTTTGACCAATTTCGTGCCATTGCGTCCTGTCTCACGACCAAACAAAACACAAGAAAGACAAAACGCTCCATCGTAAAGCTTGGAATAACATAACCAGGACCAACGAGAAAACCAATTAGGAGAGAACTTACGAAATTGCTTCTTAGTGGAACCATATTTACGAGATGGAAAGTTGAACGTAGAAAAAGGACGCCAATGATTTTTTATAATGTCGAACTTAGTGTCATCGTCAATTTCCTGTTGATTACCAACAAAATTTCCAACGTCAAGTGGATCAATGTCAGAGGCATACAATTTCAATTTTTTCGCAATCTCCATATCCTTGTTTGCAACTTTCCATTTTAATAACTCTGAAACCACACAACATTTTTATTGGTAAACATTATACATTGATATACAGCTAGTACTTTCGTAACTACTAACTAGTAAGCTGTATGATCTTGGCAACAATGTGCATGCACCTGTTTAACCTGGTACACTAGCTAAATTTAACCAATATGATTTAACAAAAATAGAACAAAATTCTATAACTTCTAATTAGTTCCTGAAACAGAATAGATAAGTTTTAAATACCACTTGACAATTTCTTGGCATCTACTCTTACTGCTGTCAGAAGATCTTTACAGTTGTTTCCCTTATCTAAAACAAGAAATTGATATAAATTACAATGAAGTTGCTGAAAAATCTTAAAATAAAAAATAGTTTGATGTGTAATTGGTCTTACCACTGTTTTGAGGCTTTTCATTTTTTGTTGTAGCATCTTTTACAAGATTATCAGGATTGTCTATAATAGGAAGAGAAAACTATTACTATAATTCAAAAAATGTACAATGAGCAACTGAAATACAAATGACATGTATGATTAACTTTGCACCACTATAATATTTATACATTTACAAAACAAGCACCTAAATATCTAAAATTATATTAATCAAAGGGAATACCTTCAGAAATATTTCCCTTGCTCTTTAGGACATCAGTGATCTTCAGCTGCTGTCTAACTTTTTGTGGTTGTTCACACTTTGACTCTGTCACATGACTTTCTTTATGTTTGAATTCCAACAAAGGAACAAAGTGATTAGGTTGAAAGATGTTTGAATCCATACCAGGAAGGGTAGTGATAGTACCAAGACTTGACCATAAGAAAACAAGAGGATGTTGCATGACCTTGTTTGAAAATTTAGTATGGGCTGCTCTTGGAGAAATGATGCCATTCATGAACTGAGAATACTTGGTTTTCTCAGCTATTTTCTCTGGGTAAACAGTTCTTATATTCATCCCAGTCACTGAAGACAAGGCCAACATGCATAAAAGAGAAGAAAATTTTCCACTAACAGTTGTTCTCAAAGCCTCTCGCTGAACGACTGTAGTTCTTGTGGATGGATTTTTCCTGTCATAACCTTCAGCTAATGCTTCATCAGAGACAGCTGCAGAGAATGCAGTATTGTCACAATGGAAGAGATGTGACTTTTCTTTAATAAAAGGATGAAATGCGTAAAACTGCTGATTATTGAACAATTCAATGCTTGTCAACATTTGCAACACATGCCATAGTTGGTCTTTACCACACAACATTTTGGAGCATGCTCGGTATAAGCAATTTCCATCTCCCAGGGTTCTGAAACAATGTGAAAGGTCATGTAATTGGTATGAATATTGCTTTGATAAACATATTAACTTTGATAAATATTATGCTTTCATATTGCCTCTGCAACCTCTGAATATAAAGACTTCCCAGCCCCTAGAAGACAAATTAATTACTCCAGTTGAACCTCATGGGCTTGGTAATGTTATAATGTCATTAATGTCTAGTCTAGTCTGAATCAAGAAATAGTTATAAATAGAAGGTTTTGCTACTTCTGTTCTACCTTTGCAGCTGAGGACTGTAGTTTATCATATTACGCCAAGAAACAAACTTCTAGCACAAAATGCCTGTATATTACTCAGGCTGTGTGCAAGTAAATTTAGTAAATACGTCTTCCCAATATCAATATATCTTAAATCGTAAATACATATTCCCAATATCAATTACTCAATATCTCATACTGAGGATGGCATCATGAGATGTTGAAACATGTTTACTTTTAAAAAATCATGCAATTTAATATGTCATTGAAGTTACTCACTTTAAAGCTCTCAACTCTCCACCCTGACGTTCCCATTCCTTCGTTATATGCCGAGGAATAAGCAACTCAGCGTACAAATCACGAGTATGCTTACCACCTCGAAAGGGATCCCAAGCTTTTGTTTGTTCGACTTTTGACAAGGCTTTCATCTCACAATCCTTCCTAATCGACTCTATTTGAATAGCCTTTTCGTCTCGAAAGAATGAGCAAAGTTCACTGCTAATTTGCATATCGTCCACCATTTTGCTTCGAGAAATGCAAGCGATGAAAGAGTTGAAGCGGCGGTCAGCATCAGTGGATATGTATAAATACATTAGTAGCATCAGTAAAACTCAAATGCCACAAGAATACAATAGACTTCCTGTGGGAAAACACGGTTAGAGGACTTGGGACTGTTGCTAAATCATGCTTCACTGGTGCAAATTATTCCCCACTGGCGCTGCATAGACACTAAATATTCCCCAGTTTTTAAACATGTGTGTTGTTTCAACGTTTAATTGAGTGATTAAGCTACGAAAGTGGGTATTATGAAACATTTCGCATATTAGAAAATTTTGACCGATGCTTTAGCATCGGTAGCATCAGTCTGGATCCGCCCCTGGTTGAGATATGGTACCTTAACATACCATACTACAACAGATATTTTAACTTGTAAAGGGGACATCTATATTTTCAATCAGACAAATATGTGTTTTTGTCTTTTACTGCCAGCCAATTATATAATACCAGGAAAATTAAGTCAAAACTGTAATGTATGACAAACAAATATAGTAGCTGTGTGAAGTCTTCAAAACTTGATAGTTAGAAGAAGTTACATTGCAAAGCTGTGGAGTACAGTACCATATCATGTTGCACAATTTTCTAAAAATGTGCACATTGTTCTTTAAATTTATCATGATCGATATTTATAAATTTTTACTTTTTAAACCTTCCATCTTTAAATTTATTACTATTTCAAAACTTGATTCATATCCATCTAATTTCAAACTTGCTTTCAAGGATCTACATAAAAAGGTGAAATTGTTATTTTGGGGGAACTTATAAAGGTCAATGTTGCATGAAGGGTCATGAAAGAATGGACAACCATAAGCAATATATCTATTAGGAATTTTTTCTTCAATACATGTGGCTTACTAAAAGTAGCTAATAACCGCACAGTATTTTCTTATAGTCATGAATAAGAATAGTGAGAACAGCAGGACGAAGGGTAACCAAAGGCTTGCCAAATATATTCCATAATTACTGCAATAAGAAGTCAAAGTCGCCTGACCACAAAATACACACTATGAGGTATTTAAGATCACTTCATTTTACCTACGGGATCTTGTGTAGCCTCTAGGGATCTCGCCTAGCCTCTTGAGAAACATCAAGGGACAAAGATTTACTAAATTTATTCTGTCATGTGGACTTTTGAGAGTTCATCTATAACTTTGCTTCGAACTTTGCAATCTACATGCTGCCATTAAATGTGGTTTAACTTCACCTACTTTGATTGATTTCCTCATTGATTTACATAAACTGTGTTTACATTAACATTAAAATACTCCTTATGGGTTATTAGCCCAAATGCTATTTTTGATGCAGTTTTGGATTTCAAAATATATAAAAATAATGCAAATCGAATTCGTTCATAAAAAAGATGAATACTAGTAAAACTATAATTCTTATTTATAAAATTAAAAAATCGTTCATATACACTTTAACAAATTGTGTCTATGAAAGTGCTAAATTTATTCACCCATAATGAGCCCAATTTACGATAAACTTGGGAGCCCCCTTTAAATCCACCTAGTAGCTGAGAACCTAAATAATCTCACAATATATATCCAATGCTTCCTCAAAATGATCTTTGTTTACCATTTATTGTAAATACAACACAAGTTCAATAAGATTAATGAACGACAACCAAGCCAAATTCGTTGACAATTTGTGCAAACGCCATTTGCCTTGAGCAGGCAAATTTTTTATGCTTGTTATGTTGTTGCAAAGCTTTAAGAGAACTAGCAATCATTCGTAAAGCCATAAGAAATCCACCTCTCACGCAACGGCACAAAGACAGAAGGCTTCGGGGGTAAAGAAATTTAATGAAAACAGATTTCTCTCCATGATATTCACTGATGGATGCTGCGCTACATTAGATGCACCTGATGGCTGGGCCAGAGGCTGGATCACCTTTCAACCCTGGTGGAAGAAACAACATCTTAAGCTAAGGAAAACTCTCATGTACACGCACAACAATGCTCCTTGCATGCTTCAAGATACACCACAGACTGGCTGATGAAACAAGGCATTAAGGATGACAAGCTCATGGTATGGCCTCCATACTCTTCAGATTTAAATCCCAGTGAAAATCTATGGTCAATCATCAGACAAGAAGTGTACATTTGTGGTAAGCAGTACAATTCGAAGGATGAACTGTGGAATGCTATGAAAGATGCAGCAAAATATATTAATAAGGATGTTATCAGGAATTTCACAAGTTCCATTGGCAAAAGGCTGCTTTGAATGGTGGATACATAAAACACTGAAATACAACCAAAGAGTAAAAGAGCAAATTATTAGTGTGAAACTACTAGTGTTGATAGTTTATATAGCTTCTAGTTGCAAAATGAAATGAAATACTATTACATTGTTGATTTTCTGATTCCCTATTCTGCGATTTCATGTGTATTTGGTTACGAATATGGATTTGCATTATATCTTAAAACACCTCAATTTAAGAATTTTCATAATTACATGTGTCAACTGCGATTTTCATGACACTGCGACTGCAGTGTCGTTGAGATTATGGGGGGGGGGGTGTGTGATGAAGTGTTATAGTCATGCAATACATGAAAAATAACGGTTTGACCTGGTTCCTAGAAAACAAAAGAGCATTATAACTAGAATAAATAACCTATTTTCGACAAGATTTGATAGACTAAAATTTATGCCTGTATAAATTGCGCTATTCTGCCGTCTTAGGGCCGGTCTCTGTGACTCAGATTTGTACACTGTTCAGCGGTTATTTTCATCACAACACGTGTCCGCCATTTTGCAAATTCAAATAAGGCGTAACTCTACCATGTGCGATGGAAGCAAATGCGTTTGATTTCACACTTTGTCTTCTATGTAAAAAGCAAAAAGCGAAGGGCTGGTTGAGAACCCAACATCTCACAAGAAAGTTTTAGAATTTATCCAAAAATATGCTAGTTATGGTAATGTGGCATATTTTGATATTTGGTCCAAATTGAAATCCATATCAGTGGATATCCCAAAAGAAAAAATATTATCGTGGCACAGGAGCTGTTACAAAGCCACTGTTCACACAAGAATAGACTTGCTCCAAGTCTGCCTCTTGATGGTATAAAATTAGTATACTGGCACCACTCTCCTCCGCAGAGGCTTTTAGCATACAATATAATAGTGGTAATGTAGGGATAGTAGAGGAGATAATGGCACCCTAAAATCGGGCGAGGAAAATGGCGAGGAGAGCCACTGGGAGAGGCAGACTTGTTTCCCTTGCAGCGCGCCAAATTTGCCGGTTGAATTTTCAGCCGGAGGCGGGGCCTATTATTTATTGCGTGATATTTGCGAGTTTGACATTCGATCATATTACACGATCGCGAGGCCCCCCAAATACAATGTAAAAATACTGAAAATGAGATCAATAAAGGATGCCATTCAATACGGGGCAACTAAATGTGGTTTCGAAACGATCAGAGACCAGCAAAGGCAGGTTGCAGAAGCATATCTTTCAGGACGAGATGTATTTATGTCTGCCCCCACTGGATCAGGCAAAAGCTTTACGTTTGAGATTGCTCCATATGCTTTTGATTTTCTAACAAGCGATCCAAACGCAGTTGTCGAAGAGGCTCAATCGGTATGTCTAGTTGTTGTGCCACTTATTGCATTAATGAACGATCAAGTAGCTTCTTTGACTTCTCGAGGACTGTCTGCTACTTGTATTGGAGGTGAATCAAGCCCAGATAAGATACGAGACATTTCTAAAGGCAATTACAAGATTGTATTTGAAACTCCTGAAGCACTGCTCAACAGCCACCGTGGTATTTTCCGCGGCTCTCTTCTTAAGAAGCATTTAAAAGCCGTATTTGTTGACGAAAGTCATTGTATTGCAAAATGGTAAGCTAAGAATGTTCCTTGACATCGCTTGAAGCGACAATAAATACATAAAGATTCGGATTGCGTTTAGAAGTTAGAACACTTCAAATGCTTTCGACCTTGGGCCATCCATTTAATATGGCGTTATGACGTCAGAAAAATTTTAACCCCTAGGAAAAAAAGATCAAAGTGCCGACACAAAACACCCCTAAGAAATTTGTAAATTTCCCATTACCCCTCAGAACAATTGCAAAGATCAAAGGATGCCAACAGGCTTAACCCCTCAGAAACGACTTTGGGGTCACCCTTCAGAAAAATTCATCCATAGGGGGGGGTGTGACATAGGGGGGTGTGACATTAAATGGAATGGCCCCTTTTGAATCAGCCCTTCATCAAATCAATATATACCAACATTCAGAGCATTAGAGTCTCTTAATGTTGCCACATGATTACTCTAATACAAATTTAAATTATGGCTTAATAATAAAGATGTCATGGTAAGATTTGTTGGCTAAGCTTTGTGTCGTTTTATGTTTTGTATATGATTAACAATCAATTTTTTAATATTTCAAGTATACATTATTCTTGGTGTGTTTACTAAAATTGGCAAATTTTCTTTTAAGTTAATGTGAATATTTTTAATTGAGAGTGTTTAATTATAGTGTAGTTTCATTTTGTTGTACTCAAGCAAATTGGAGAAGTGTCTTTAGTAGCACATACTGTATTCATATGTTAATATTAAAAAATTTAAGGGGAGCCGATACTAAGACAGAAGAAGCCTTTAGAAAAGATTATGGACGGATTGGGGAACTGAGGTCATTGTTAAATTGTAACGTACCATTCATTGCGTTGACTGCTACTGCAACACAGGAGGTGAGAGAAAGAATTGTAAAAGATTTAACTATGAGAGACTGTGTTAAGGTTATTGGTAATCCCAACAAGCCAAATATCAGGTATGCTGTCATTGACATTGATTCAAATGATCTTTATGGATCATTTAGTCATATTATTGATGATATTAGAGAGAATAACATAAAAGCATCAAAAGTTTTAGTATTTTGTCGCAGAAAAGAACATGTTAAGGACCTTTATGAACTGTTTATGGAGCATTTGGGTACACATTCTTATTACCGACCATCTGGACAAGAACCAACTGATGACAGATCAAGGATTTTTGCAATGTACCACAAAAAAACTCATAAATTGGTAAAGTCTACAATTGAAACAGAATTCTGCAAACAAGAAGGTATAGTTCGCGTTGTATTCTGTACTATCGCGTTTGGAATGGGTCTGAATGTAAAGGGTGCGCATCTTGTAATTCATGTTGGACCATCTACTGATCTGGATGATTACCCAAGAGTCTGGTAGGATTGGACGAACAGGTAACAAAGTAAACCATGCTGTTCTTTTGCGATACAAAGGATGTACTAGAAGCAAGAACATATCAAAACAAATGAAAAGTTATGTAAATAATGTTTCGGAATGCAGACGGATCTTGTTGCTGAGACCCTTTTCATGCAACCCAGAAATGGCCACTTGTAGTATTGAGAAACATTCCTGTTGTGACATATGTGCAGAATCTTGTAGGTGCATATGTATTTGCCGTACAAGTGAATGTGAATGCAACAACATTTGTCCCAAACAGCAGTATCAATCAACAGCAGAAATAGCAATACGAAAAATACATGCTAAAAAAATACATGAAAATATGAAAACAGAGAAAATAGTGAATATTATCACTGAGGATGAACTTGCTGATCTTCAGGATCATCTGATGGCTTATCGATCGGAACTAGCACAACATTGCAGTCACGAGAAATTATTAACTGGACTTGACTATGCAACTGGTTATTCTTCTGTGTTGGTCAATGACATTTTGAAGAATGCTAAGTATATTGACAGCTTGCAATCACTGAAAAGTCGATTCTTCTTCTATGATGATGAACATGCCATCAAGACTTGGGAGATTATGTGTGACGTTTTGCAGCTTGTCCATGATCAAGTCAGTGAGATTAATTCCTGTGAGACTAATTCCATGGCTGCTGAAGATTCTAGTGATGACCAAGATAATGCTCGTGATAGTGATGACAGTAACATTGGTATTGCAGAAAGAACATTAAAGCTGCACATTGTAAGTAGTTCAGAGGGAGAAGAAACTTGCTCAGACTAAAATATGTTAGATACCTTTTCTCTCTTTTTACAACAGTACAGTATATTATTTAACTCATTTCCACATTACACTAGAACAATAACATCAATTTGAGGCTTAGTGTTAATTTTTAACAAAAAACATTAAAATTTCCTGTGTTACAAGGCAGACATTTTATAGAGGTCTATATGCATGTTTTTGTATTTTATGTATATTGCTGATAATATGGCAAAGTTAATAAAATTTAAAAATTTAGCACTAGGCCTTGTTTTCACATTAAATGGCTTTGGGCATTCAGGCCATAAATATTTGAAATATTGTTTTCACATTGCTGGGCATTCAGGCCATAAATATTTGAAATATTGTTTTCACATTGCTTAGATCATGTGCATGCTGTCATTTTCAGTTTGACAAACAAGTTGCTCTCACCTAATATTTAAGAAATGTTATAAAAATGTTTCTTACTAATTTTTTGCAGAGACTGCTTCATCCAGGTGTAGAGTTTGTCCATTTCTATCTGTTCCAAAAGGTTGTGAGGAATATTTGGGAATGCCAAATGAGCTCGTCCAGGAATGTTTTTGAATACTTCTGCTGATACTATATGCTCAACAAGGGATTTGACATCCTCTTCAGTCGACAATCTAGTGTGCTGCCCAGAAGGCCTTTGTACTGATGTAGTGTGGTCAAAATTCTTTACTATCTTCTCAGAAGTATCTGTACTTCTGCCAATTCGATTAATAGTTTTATCTGTAAATTCGCCTCTATAACTGTGACAGTCATTTTTGAAGTACTTATTGTCGTGTTCGATCTCTAAGTCCATTGGATGGTTTGTGTTTGCTTTACCTTGATGATTTACAAACCTGTTCCAAACAAGAGAGTGTGCTAACCTTGGTGTAAGCAAACAGTTGACCTGCGCTTGTAGATGCAACATTGCAATTGCATATTTCGGGCACTGAGAAACTTTAAAAAACAACATGAAATACTTGTACAGTCGAATCACACGTGCACCGTCACCAAACTTGATAGCGTTGTTATGGTTTGCTCTGAGCAGTAGCATAACTAGTAGCTGGTGAGTGTAATTATACAGGTGGTCAACTTGCTTGGGCTCTTTAGGGATAGGGATGCTAATTGGCTCTTCAACGTCATGGATCTTTCTTTCATGGGCCCGCAAAGCATGAGGACGGACATACTGCTTTCCACAAATTTGGCATTTCAACTCCTTTGTCTCTGGTGGAATTATCACTTCTGGTATTTGGTGAACAACATGTTCCTCTATAAACTTAGTGATGGTGTTTATGACATATGTCCTCTCATCACAATTTCCATCAAGGCCATCACTTTTGTTCTTGGTGGGTTCATCATCTACAGATTTCATTCCAAAAAAGTCCAGTGCTCCTACAATCAAATATGCATCCATGACCTTGTCAAGAAATTCACTTGATGCGTAGAAGTTCTTATCATGGTCACAGGAAACATTTCTTGCATCAATGGCATTTCTGGCTGCATAAAGAGTTCCAATATCTCTGCCTGAAGATGTACTGTAAAGATGATTCCATATCACCTATAAATAATTGATTGCTTTTTAAGGAGAGTGTTGTGCAATTTGGTAATATTGGTCGGTTTCATTAATTAAGCATCATACATTGGGAATCAAGTGGGAGGTCAACCTCAAATGTATTGACATTTACTGTATGGTGCACAAGAGTGAGCAAATGATACGAAACTGCAAATATTTGCTACAAACTCACTCTGACAAATGTGTGTTGACTTTGAGTTGACCCCCACATGAATCTAAGATGTCATACAGAACCCTTTGAATTAAACAATTAAAATAACCATAAAATCAATTTCACTCTTTCCTGCCTGGACACTTATTTAACTTTCTGAAAAATAATTAAGTAGGGCACACTGGGCAGATTTGTAGCCTTGTGGACTAAGGATTTGTTTGGCATTAACAAATGTAAATTACTAAATTTGGAAAATATGGTTCTTACATTGTTACTTTGACCCTTTATTCATGGGAAGTACTTACAGTTATAATTGTAGCCAGATAGTATATGTATTTACTTTTTACATAGTACTAAACATCTCTATACTAATTAGGGGCCCCCTGAGCAAGGATGATTAAGCCAATGATCAAGGTACTGTTAGTACCTTTATCCATTCTGCCTGAGTATGAAAATCTTCAGTTTTTGGGATAAGACCCTCAAGTCTGCTTGAAGGTGTCCTTGCATCCTGCATTGCAGCTTGTGCTTCTTTATGCCTTTCAAATGTCAGGTAATCACCTCCACTCAATACTTTAACAGGCCTGGATAATGCGTCATCTTTTTCCGAGTGTCCAGGAACATACTGGTGTATCCAATCACATAATTCTATCATTTCAGCTTCATATTGCTCATTCTTGTTCAACACCCCGAGATTTACCTATGTAATTAGATGAATGTTTTAAAATCAACTATATGTTCTGAAGCAATATTTTATAAGAGTATCATAAATTTTCTGTGTACCTTCTCTGTTTTCTGTTTGGTTTCTTCCATGTACACATGCATAATTCTATCTGGGAGATGCTCTTTAAACCATGATAATGCAGGTACATGTGTTGCCCATATTTGTCCAACAATGAATACAAACTCGTCAACCAACATCTTCTGTTCAGCAGAACTTGGCAAGAATGTTGTGAGTGGAACATTTGCAACTTTCATTATTGGTTTGTCATTTGGCAAGTGATTTGACGATATCCTATTTTTGAATGCCACATATTGATACATGTGGTGATCTTTATTTTGATTCTTTGCTGTCATCTGCCGTGGCTTGCATCTTATGTCCACATTATCTCCTGTGAAAGAGTAACCAGGATGCATTTCTTTTCTATGTTTGTCCAATTCTTCTTTGTTGGCAGCCTGTAATGCATGATCTGATGTTGATAGCATCTCTTTTTCCTTTTGAACATCTGCTTCCATTTCTTCTTTCCACATGATCAACTTTTTGTCAAAGTCTTTTCCAAAATAATCGAACATTCGACTTGTTGATTTGTATCCCATGCAGTTATTTAGAGCAGACAAACGTTTGAAACCAATTTTCTTTAAACCAGCCTTCTTCAAAATTACTGATTTCAGTCTTCTAGTTGCATTCATGTCATCATTGAAGATAGAAATTAATTGGCAAGCAGCATCACACATTGGTGGGATTAGAGCAGATTCCTTTTTGTTAACATTCCTTGCATGAGATTGATTGTTCACAGTGGCAGTTATTATCTGATGAAATCTTGGAGCTCTTTCAACAAGTTCGGCATTCATATTGTTCCATTCAAATGACGCAAGATCATTTGAAGTAGTTTTACGAAGAAGTGAAGGATGGGAGAGGGAACACAGATTTTTTAGTTCTTTCTGCACTATTGAACATGCTTCTTCATATACAGCATCACAAAAGTCATTGTGTTTCATAATAGATGCAGCAAGTGACTTTGGATTGCCAACTGCTAACTGGCGTCCAATAGCACATGCATTGTCTGGCAATTTAATTCTTTTTGTACTCTTGGGATAGTTGATAATTACCTTAATTAAAGTGTAAAATAACAAAAGTACAATTTTTTCTTTTAGTATCAATGATGAAAGTTACATGTTCATATGATATATTCAGTATATATACCCTTTTGCTACTGATGACAAACTTTATTGAGTGTTTTACTCTGCCAAATGTTTATAGAGTTAATTTACTGTGTTTATGGAGGAGCTCCAACAGATAGAATTTCAAATTCAAATGAACTACAGGGTGTATCAAAAAAACTGCAAACACTCTAATTTGAATAACATCCAATGTAGATTGTAGTTGGCATTTCAAAGCCTGTATGCATACAGCTAAATGAATTAAGGTTGTCCTTGACAAAGCTAAAAGTACCATTTTGTTCAAAATTTTGGCTCTTCGCTGATTGTTTTCCGTATATCTCGATTTAACGGATAATTTCGACACAGCTAAAGAAAACTGTTCTTTCCTACTTCTAATTTTTCCACTTGGCTTTAGCTATTTAGCTTTAAATAGCATTTTAGCATTGTAGATGACAAGTTTAATTTAGCTGTATAGGCTTTGAAATGCTAATTACTACGATACATTATAGCTAATTTGAATTAGAAAGGGTTCAGTTTTTTTTATACACACGGTATAATGCATATATTAGATATATCTTTTTTATGTTTGGATTTTTCATTTGATATTAATATTCAAATTCTATTAAATAATTTAAATTAGAGATGTTGTGAAACTCATCGTCAACAAACCGCAATATAAGATAATAAGGTACATACAAACTACTTTTTACCTCAACCGACGAAACTGTAGGAGAATCCTTTTCTACTGAAACGGTTTCAGTTGAACTTGAGCGTGTCTTTAAAGTCTTTGCACTACAATAAGGCTCCTCAACTTCGCTGTGGTCTTGAAACAATGATTTCCTGTCCGTTGGCATTGCACCTGATGCGACAACTTTCTCATGTTGATCATCCTTTGCCATACGCTTCGTGTACTTTGTGACTCCTTCATCGTGTAATTTTTCTTTCGAACACTCAAATCTTACTCTGAGTTCAACAATCTTTTTAACCAAAGTCTCGTTACGGTCGAAACATTTGCGGCAAATAATATCCGTTAAAACTAAATTTCTATCAAGCTCCACTCCGAGTAGAAGTTCTAAACTTAAACAAGCTTTGTTTTTTTGGAACGATGGCCCAAACAATCGTCTGCGAAGGTCTGCTTTCTCAACCGATACACCGCACAAAACGCAAATTTTATTCCTTGAAGCAGGTGAAATATCCAGGCGAGAATGAACTTTCGTAGGCGTTGTGTTTTTGTTCGCCATATGCAAATTATTAATAAACACAAAAATGTCAATCACTTTTCCCGCCAAATTCGTAACAAGATTCAAATTCCTGCAAGGGAAACAAGTCTGCCTCTCCCCTCCCTCTCTCCTCGCCATTTTCCTCGCCCGATTTTAGGGTGCCATTATACTAATTTTTTTAGGGTGCCATTAAATTTTTTTAGGGTGCCAGTCACTGAGCTATAATAGTAATTTTATACCATCAAGAGGCAGACTTGGAGCAAGTCTAACACAAGAATGCCCAAGAGAGCAAAAGAAAGGTAAACAATTATTGGTTATTGCAGTTGGTGCTTTAAGTTTGTGGATATAATAAGGTGGTTGATATATACAAGGACGATTCTAAGTTGAGTTTTTCCTTAGATATGACAGACAACTAGAAGAACCAAATGAGTTGCAAAGAAGAACATCAGAACCTTTGCTGCTTGTGAGGTCCAAAACAACCCTGCATAATAAAATGTCTCTTCTTTCATGACGAACCTGAAAATGCAAAGCTCGCTCTTCACAATGTAAGCACTTTCATTGCAATAAGACAACGAAGCAGTAACATTGTCTCAGAATGATGTTTTACGATGTTTACCAGAAAAAGTGTTTGCTTAAAAATGTTACTAATGTGCTACGAAAGACCTTTTCACCAGATGAATCTAAATCTGACTTCATGGCAGAAATTGCAGAGAGAATTGAATTTCTTGCGGTAACAGAGAGCAGTCTCAGGCGTGGAGAGATATTGACTGTGGCTGATTTACAAAGTACATTAGAACAAGTATTTGAAGGTAATGGTGTATCTTATGTTACCGTAAGACAATTAAAGCTTTTCTTGAGGATGAGATTCCAGAGATACATAAGCCTAAACAAAGCAACGAACCTACAAATGCGATAGACCTTAAAAGTTTTATCTGATGCTGCAGCTACCCTGAGAAAGGTAATAAATAACAGCAAGAGGTGGGAGTTTACTGGAACCTTAACTGGCATTGATGACAATGTAGTATCTGATGAACTGTTATTGTTTGCTAGATGGCTTATCCAAGGGACTAAAAAAGAATCTATGATTAAAGAGAAGACAGAAAAGACAAAAAAGCGGGCATTGAGTTTGTGTCAATCAGCAATTTCGCTGTGCCTTACTGACAGGCAATGTGATAACAAGAAAAGCATAACCCTCAACTTTTCAAGAGAGATGCCCCAACAACTAGCTGTGGGTCTTGCCAAGCGACAAGGAGCAAAGATTTAGTCAACATGCTCCACGGTTTTGGGATGGCTGTGGAATACTACAGTGATGAGAATAGAAGCGCAAATAGAAGCAACCGTTCTAGAGCGTATGAAAAATGACAGCATATACATCCCACTGGATATCGTTGAGGGAAGGCATATATTTTTTGCGTTTGATAACATTGATTTCGCAGAAGATATCTACAATGGGCAGTCGACATTACATGGAACTGCTATGGCAGTATACCAAAAGAGGGAACCACAGGATGTTACACAAGAGATGAGGTAAATAACACTCGTCAAAATGTCAACGCTGCAGTGTGGAGCAGAAACGTAAACAAAAGCGCTATTTATACATTTTCTTTTCATTTAATTTAATTTATTTTTTTATTTTACGGGAGTGTTTGTAATTAAATAATTTAACCAGATATTTTATCAAGTGAATGTGCAACAGTCTTATTCAATGTTTGTTCGTCCTTTCTTTTCTTAAAGACTAGTCAATGCCAAGAATCAGAATTGCTCAATCCAGAATCGACCCGACGCTATTATGGCCTTGATGGAATGTCCCAATCCTTGCAAGCAGCCTGCAAGTCCACTGTATACCTTTTTCAAGGCAAGCACATATCGTATAGCATATCGTTGAGGGAAGGCATATATTTTTTGCGTTTGATAACATTGATTTCGCAGAAGATATCTACAATGGGCAGTCGACATTACATGGAACTGCTATGGCAGTATACCAAAAGAGGGAACCACAGGATGTTACACAAGAGATGAGGTAAATAACACTCGTCAAAATGTCAACGCTGCAGTGTGGAGCAGAAACGTAAACCAAAGCGCTATTTATACATTTTCTTTTCATTTAATTTAATTTATTTTTTTATTTTACGGGAGTGTTTGTAATTAAATAATTTAACCAGATATTTTATCAAGTGAATGTGCAACAGTCTTATTCAATGTTTGTTCGTCCTTTCTTTTCTTAAAGACTAGTCAATGCCAAGAATCAGAATTGCTCAATCCAGAATATACCCGACGCTATTATGGCCTTGATGGAATGTCCCAATCCTTGCAAGCAGCCTGCAAGTCCACTGTATACCTTTTTCAAGGCAAGCACCAATATCAAGATACCAATAGTCTTACGTCCTCAAGATTTTGGGTGGCTCTTAGCACGGACGTTTAGTAACCACTGTGTACTGAGAGAAGAGCAGTCAAGTCAGCCAGTAGCTCCATTGGAAAAAGATTCGACTTCTGTTAACCCAAAAATCCCTGTGTGGTCGGCATAGAACTCCTTTATCAGCAAGCAAGTAGATGTAACGAAAGTGGAAAAACCGCCACTGCTATCCGTGTCTGCTCATGAATGGTCAACGATGCTAACCATCTTAAAGCAAGCTCGGAAGATTTCTGCAACCGTAGTTGGCCTGGATAGAAAAACGGTGATTGTCCTTCATATGGGCCTGTACCAACCAGCAAAGAAACTGCAGATGGCGCGAAACGATCTTAAACACAATGTTTTACGTCCAGGGGAACTGCACATAGTCATGGCACAGTTGTGCACCATCAGAGCGTTTATCTAAGACAATGGCATTGATATGTGATGGATTGAATCAGGCATCTATGGCTCAGCTACAGTCAAACAAATCTTAGATGGAAAGCACATAAGAGAGGACAAATGGCCCATTTCATTACTCTCCAGGCTCATTTTGATCTCTACCAGGAAGCATTTTTTAACAGCACCAATATATATATCAACATGGAGAAGATAAACTTTGGATGCTCCACGAAGAATATTTTATTACCAAGCAACAAAGAATACACAAAGAGACTGATTGAAATGACCGAAAAGCTTCTTAAGAGAATGCGCTGGCGAGCCTTTCATTTTCTCAATCCACCAGATTAAAGCAGCAATGAGCAACGTAGAGAGACCTTTGGCTTCCATTCAACAAAGTCTTCACCACAGATACCCGAACTTCAACAATTCGAGCTTATGATGACTGACATGGTGCAAAACATCGAGTTCAGAAAGCCCTCCCCGAGTGAATTCCTTTCTACATTGTCCAAACACGAAGAGTCTATAAAAGCAACCAACGATACCCTTGTGCCGGCTGACAAGACCACTAACTTCTACAAGCTACCGCCCACGGAATACAGAGCTCTTCTCAAAAAGAACATTGAAAAAGAGTACAAGAAAGCCCCTACAGACGCCCTAAGCCAGATCAACAAAAAAGCCAGCTCCATCGCACACCAGCTCAACCTAGAAGATAGAATTGAATCATTAGCATGCAAAAGCTCATTCATCACGCTAAAAGACCATAAAGAGAACTTCACAAACAGCCCTACATGTCGATTAATAAACCCAACGAAATCGGCAAAATCAGCAAGCGAATCCTTGACGATATAAACAAAGCCATAGTCAGTGCCACTGGTGTCAACCTATGGAAGAACACCAAAGCAACGCTTAACTGGTTCAACAACATTCAGAACAAAAGGAAGCATTCATTTATAACGTTTGACATTGTTAACTTCTATCCATCAATTTCAACAGAATTACTCAATAAAGCTTTGGATTTTGCTGACACCCACACCCATATAGATCTAAGGGACAGAAACATCATCATGGAGGCCAAACAATCAATACTCTTCGAGGACAAATCTGCATGGGCAAAAAAGCAATCATCAAATCTGTTCAATGTGACCATGGGCTCCTTCGATGGCGCAGAGACTTGCGAACTTTTCTGCAGCGTTTTCAGCAACAACAATCTAAAGATAACTATCGAGGTGAATAAGAAAGCCGTTAACTTCCTTGACGTGACACTAGATCTGCGCAACAGCTCCTACAACCCCTACATATAAAGCCTAACAACACGCCTCTGTACGTCCACAGCGAGAGTAACCACCCGCCGATAATCATTAAGAACATACCCCTCAGCATTAACAGACGGCTGAACGAAATATCGTCAGACAAAGCGTCGTTCGACCAAGCAGCGCCAACTTATCAAAAGCACTCAATGATAACGGGTACAATTACCAGCTACACTTCTACGCAGATAAAGAGAGACGTAACAAGAAAAAAAGAGAACGACGCAGAAACATTACATGGTTCAACCCAACTTATAGCAAGCATGTAGCCACAGACATAGGAAAAAAGTTCCTAAACATCGTGAACTTAGCTTTTGGAAAGAAACATCCACTAAGAAAAATCTTCAACCACAACACACTCAAAATCAGCTACTCCTGTATGCCAAGCCTGGAGAAAAAGATCAGCGCCCATAACAAGTTAGTCTTGCAAAAAAACAACCCTACACCAGAAGAGCAAAAAACCTGTAACTGCAAATCCAGAGATAACTGTCCTTTTAAACGGCGAATGCCTAACAAGGAACATAATCTATCAAGCAACCGTCGAGAGCAACAATGAGAAACAAACCTATATTGGTCTCACTAGTGATGAATTCAAATCTAGATACAGAAATCATACAGGGTCTTTAGGCACAAGAACAAACAGAATGCAACCGAGCTTAGTAAGTTTATCTGGTCCTTGAAGGATGACGGAGTACCATTCAAAGTAAGCTGGAAGATCATCGCAGGAGCCGCCCCCTATTCAAACGCCACAAAGCGTTGCAACTTATGCCTCTTAGAGAAATACTACATCATTTGCAAAACAAACTTATGCTCACTTAACAAAAGAAGTTAACTTACAAGCACATGCCGTCACACTAGCAAATATCTTCTAAAGAACTTATAGATTCTATCTATCATGTAAATTAGACTCTGATGCATTTAAGGCGTGCCTGTTAATAATAAATTATTTTATACACCTGATGAGAGGGAGCTTGCTCCTTCGAAACAGCGCTGTAGTAATTATGCAACCTTAGTTTTCTGTCTTTACTGCAATTACTGATCATAATTATTTGAACACTTGAAGTACTAACATCTCTTCATAAGTGAACTGAAACATAAATGATCGAGTAATTTATTTCAAAGTTTTGAAACGCAAGGACATTGAAAGACTTATTTATCAATACAAAATTGCTTCATGCACTCTTTAAAATACAACTTAACACCCTTAATTTAATATTTGGTGTGGCCACCTTTTGCTTTTATGACTGCTCTGCAACGTTCTGGCATAGTGTCAATGTATTTTTTAACAACCTCAACAGGAATGCTTTCCCAGCATCATTTAAGTTCTAACAAAAGCGTTTCTTTTGTTTTTACACGCGATTTGTCAAGTTTACGGTCGACTAGTTCCCAAATTTGCTCAATAGGATTCAGGTCTGGGCTTTGTGCTGGCCAATTCATGATTGTTAAAACACCTGCAGCCTCTTTTCTTCTTAAATAGTTTTGGCAGTATTTTGACGAATGTTTAGGATTGTTGTCTTCTTGAAAAAAAAATTATTACCAATTAGCCGAGGACCTGACGGTACTGCATGCTTCACGAGAATATTATGGTACACCTTTTTGTCCATTATACCATCTATTTTAACCAAACCGCCTAATTCTGTTCCAGACATAGAACCCCAAACCATAATATTCCCACCTCCATGCTTGACTGTGGAGGAAATGCAGTCGTTTATGACCCGCTCACCTTTTCGTCTCCGCACATAAACCCTTCGATTAGTGCCAAACAATTCAAACTTTGATTCGTCTGTCCATAATACCTTATTCCAGTCATCTTTGGTGTAATCTTTATGTTGTTTTGCAAATCTTAGGCGTTTTATTCGGTTCTGTGGTCTAAGCAATGGCTTCTTAACGGCTAACCTGCCAAATAGTCCTTGTTCACGTAAGTATCGCCGTGTTGTTGATGCAGCAATGGTGGTCTTTGCGTCCAGTTCTAGGGCGATTTGCACCCAATTTTGTGGCCCTTGATTTTGTTCAAGGTGTAGTTAATGGAGCCCAAAGAACATTTTAAGTCCCCAGCAATCTTTCTGTATGACCAACCTGCATCATAAAGTGCTTTTATCCTTGCTCTTTGCTCTATAGTAAGTTCTTTACACTTAGCCATGCGTCTTCACAAAAGCAGGGCTAGTCTAAAGTCAAGTCTGGTGCATGTGCTCAATGATCTAAACCTGAACTATTCAACACGGATGACTGAATACCATAGGGATTGTAAATTTCATGATATACATATTTTAACATGTTTCAAGCTCGGGAACTGTTAGACTATTGGTATACTGAGAAATGAAAAAATTTAAGGTGTTCAAATAATTATGATCAGTACTGTATATATCGCTAACCTTATCCATAAGCTTTATCCCTCACCTTACTTCAGTGTACTTTTCTAGGGTAAAGGTCGATTGGAACAGGGGCGGATGTAGGATTTTTTTTACGTTAGTCAAAATTTTCGCAGGTCAATACTCAAGTCAATTCTACATTTACAGAGTAAGAAGAATTTTCGCTCCCCCCCCCCTAGATTGATTAAATTAGTTAAATTTCACAGTTTACTAGCTGATTCGATATAAATCACACCTTTATTGTATTGAGCTTGGTCAAAGCAAAATTGCTTTATAAGTTTATAGCAGAAACATGCAGGCTGTGTAACAAGCATTAATATATAATACTATTAAACATGTCTGGAGATTACTTATACAGTGCAGACATATAAACATACAGACATAACATGATTTTACAAATATTCATATTCAAAATTCAAAATCTATCACACTTTTAAATAATACAGATATAACACACCAGCTCACCCTCAGCTAATATGAATAAACAATACAACAAATGAAAATATGAACAGCTCCAAATTCTAAATATTAATATAATTTTATGACATTTGACCGGTGGCGGGCGAATGCAAATAAATGCTAATAAAGGCAGCTTCAAAGTCCAAGTGAAATATACAGCTTATGTTATCGTTTGGTTTATAGTTTATATTAACTTATAGTATTATTGGAGAGTAGTTTAAATAAACATGAACAGAGTGAATATTAAATTTACCTTTAAAAATTACACTTCCCGATTCGTTACGCAAACAAGTATATTATGAAAACAAATCTCCAAAGCAAAATTACTCGACAACATGTTATCAGCAATGGTTATCAGTGCCACAAATAGCGTCCATTGCAAAGAACTGTATTCGACTGCAAAAGCTTTCTCTGCATGAAGTCATTGGAAAGCTTAAAACGAAAGCTCACAGGCTCTGGCTCACAGGCACACCTCCAGAACGAGCAGACCAAACCCCTAAAACGAGCAGACCAAACCCCCAAAACGAGCAGACCAAACCCCCAAAACGAGCAGACCAACCCCCAAAACGAGCAGAATTTTTGTCTCCATGGAACTACCGAAGGGCCAATCAGATGATGAGAAACGCCCCTAACCAACCTCCAAAACAAGCAGACCAAACCTCCGAACGAGCGATTTTGTCTCCATAGAACGAATGAAAATATTGCGCCAAGTCTGCATTCAGGAGCGAAGAAATCGAACGAGTCAGTGTTTATTTATTTATCAAGCACAAAATTATTATGCGACTGTACAAATTTACAACAGGACTGCAATCTGAAAAATATAATCTCACTGCATTTAAATAATGTGAAATTTTTACGTTAGTCGCGTGATCGGTGTGACTACCCCTAGATCCGCCCCTGGATTGGAATATCAACAAAAAAATTTTGAGTATTTCTATTAAAACTTTGGACCTTTCATGAAAGATGTAGTCTTATTGGGTGGTCCTAATGACGAAACAGTACCACGTCAAGGTTCCAGGTTTTCCCTGATGGAAAACCGACATATTCTATCAGGTGTACAATTTCTAAAGGAGTGGGACTGTGGCACAGTAATTTCATTTATTAAATTGCCGTATCCATCGAAGCTGGTCCAGTCTGATAACACTGAAATCTTGATGTCAGTGCATTATAAATTGGTAACCCCCACCCTAGCTCCCGGTCAGTCATTATCAGGATTTGTAATTGAAAAGATTTTTAAAGACAAGCCACTTTATATCCGCCCATCCCGACAAATCCTTGAGTTGACAAATCTTCCAAATGAAGACATGAATACATTAGCCAAGAGACAGAAGCTTGATGATGTAGAATTTGAGGTAAAGTTGTTTTGGCCTCAATCTAAATTATTTATGCTTAAGAATTATATTTATTTATACATTACATGTGCACTAGATTTCAAGAATTACAAAATACATAAAAGAGTTTATGAAGCAAATATTTTAGCAATTAATATTTCAGCCAGGGTAATCCATAAAGATTGTACCTTAAGTGTACAAACCAACCATGAAGCAATTTTTTAGTTGTTATATATGCAACTTTACAGGAATGTGCAAGCATTCATGTTTTGAAAATGAAGATGATACACAAAGTCTGGAGAACCATGTACCTTCAGGTACAAGAATACTAGCTAATAGAATTCTCAGTTGACAGCACTTAGGAAGTCTACAACATTGAAGCTCATTTCAAATTATTGTTTTGTTGTGAAAAATAAAACTTTAATTTCAGTAATGCATCAAAAAAGACCTGGCAATGTATGTTATTTCATAGAAAACTCCATGCCAGCAGAAAACTTGTGAAATGGAAAGCTTTTTTGAAATTGTTCAGTTTCTCTGGTACTCTCTTTCTACAAATCTAGTTTAAAGAACTTGAATCTTATTGCACAACTCACAGGATGTGCATGATTGACTACGAGCTACAATTATATAGTATGAAGTTGCCAGCCTTAGCTTCCTGTATCAGTTTATAAAATGAATTTATAATTGTACACTTGTATTATTTTACTGCAAATATTTCAGAGCCAACTGTTCATGATGAAGTTGTGGAAATTAATACCCCTGACTCACCTACTAACCCATTACGTAATGAGGATTCTGTTGACCCTCCCAACCTTAAGAAGGTAGTAAAAGAATGTATAACCTACTGTCAGACAAGAAATATTCAGAAGATCCAATAGAGATCCTCAGAGTTGCACAAAGATTGATAGTGAATGGGCGCAAATTGGAAATTGAAAGTCTGAGTGAATCTTTGGAAGGGCAGACAAATTATATCATAATTAACTGCCAAGATGTCATCAATAGTGCATTTGATGAAATTGAAGGATTGATAGATCCTAGACTAACATTGCAGTTTTAATTTTACGGAGAAGTTGCTTCTGATTTCGGTGGACCAAGATGTGAATTCTTCCGCCTATGCATGCACGAAATAAAAACAAAATATTTCGACAATGGTTTGAAGAAACACTTAGCTGACGACTATAACACCATTAGCGTAATTATAGCTCTGAGTATTTTGCAAAATGGTAAGATTCCAAGATTTATATCCCCAGATTATCTGCAAGAGCTTTTCTTTGCTCAAAATCCGTCAAGGTGTCTTCGAAGCCTTCGCAATGGTCTTTCAAAGCTTGGGCTTCATCAAATTGAAAAAGCATTGCCAAGTTTCCTTTTTCACCCATCGCAATCTGCAATTCTTACCAGAAGGCAGCTGCTTCATTTTCTTCCCCTAAATTTTCAGAGGAAGGTTCAAACGCTCATTCCGATGAAAATACAACATATCAAGCATTCTTAAAATATGTTCAAGCGGCAGCAAGTGGAAAAAGAGGCTGAACTACGTTAAATCATATCCTACAGTTTTTAACAGGTACAGATGAAGAGCCACCTCTTGGATTTAGCTTTTCCCCTAGTTTAGAGTTTGTGTCTGTTGACAATGGCAACCCATGGCCGTTTATACCTACTGCTAACACATGTGCAAATATACTATACCTACCAAGATGTGTTGCTGTTAGGTATCCTTTGCCTCAGGAAAATCAATTATTTGAAATATATGATGAAGCATTTGCAAATGCATATTTTGGGAGAAAATAAGCCATGGCACATGTTGCCCACTTGATAACAGAAATCTGAACTTTTGATACCCTTACATTTTCTTGTTAACGGTTAGCTATACATTTTAACAATTTTTATTAATGACATGAAGCATGCATATAATTACTGTTCGAGTATAAAGAGAAACTTAAAATGGAGACGTTTTGGACAATACAGGCGTTAACGCCAAATTTAAACGGTGTTTCTGATTACCACAATTGTGTAGAAAAGGCCTGAAATGTAAACCCAAAAACCTGACTAGTTTTCGTAGGTGTATGTTGATACAACCACTAGAATTTACATGTCGCTCGTATAATCGTTTCTTCTTTCGGTAATCTGATGTCTGTTGTGGCCAAAATACCGCCCTCTTAAGTGTTTTCAGTAAACTGTAAAGCAATATGGCACGTTCTCATTTCGTTGCAAGTTTTGTATGTTAATATTTTTAAATTAGTTTTCGTTTAAACTTGTTCTATTGTATTTCACTGAAGTACCCTGCAACTTCACTATTTGCATTGTGGATAATTTGTTTGCTGTAAATAAAATTTACATTAATATATGGAAATTTAAAAAATTTGTTTCCAATCATTCAAGATCAGAAATAACCCAATTTGCGGATATTCCGAGACACAGTATGAATTATAACATTTTTTATCCTTGAACGCTAAGCCTGCTACCGCATAGTTAAAAACAAGCAACATCCATTGTTAACCGATCGCATGCAAGTAACTCAAATAATCAATAAACAACTAAACCCACCATTCGAAAAGGTATCATTCAAAATGAATGACATTAAGTGATCAATCACTATTGGCGTTGCAACAATTTACCATTTTGTCATAAAACTATGACGCTCTATAACTGCATGAAGTTTTAAAAGATGTAACGACGTGCATTGTGAAAATGGTTTATGCCGGCATCTCCGTCATTGCTTAGGGGATCCATAAACGCCCTTAGCTCTGGTCAAGTAAAACTGGTTTTCTGAAACACGGATTGCGTTGTCATTGTTGTCTTCAGCCGAAGGGGTAAGATTTCACAAACTTCCTCCCATTTTTTGTTAACAAATTCGTAATGATTACTTAACAACAAAACTACGCTGCTTGGTTGCAAGCTATCATCATACCCACAGGAACAAACCATTCCAAAAAGAATAGCGATAAAATACTCCAGTTTTCTTTCCAGGTATTCTGTCAAAAGATTGTCAGAAGTATTGTCTAACTGTTGGAGTAACTGATCAAAATCCTTAAAATATTTCTCGAGGTCTTCACGATCGGCAGCCATTGTTGCTTTTATTTTCCCGCCAATTTTGTACAGTTGTTATGTGTTTAACACTGAAAAACTGCAAAAACTCACTAGCGAGAATTAACGGAAACCTCCTGGCGAGAATTACAAAAACTCGCTGGCGAGAATTACAAAAACTTGCTGGCTAGAATTACAAAAACTCGCTGGTGAGAATTACAAAAACTCGCTGGCGAGAATTACAAAAACTCGCAGGTGAGAATTACGGAAACTCGCTAGCGAGAATTACAAAAACTCGCTGGCGAGAATTAAACTCACATCAATACTCATTAGCGAAATTTCCACCATTGTGATATGTAATTCAATAGGAATATTTTCTATTTCAGCCCATCAACTCGAGAACTGTTTCACATTTTCTTCAAGATTAAGATTATTTTTTATGCCAACACATCAATTCCTTTGAGGTTTCGTACACTTTGGTATATGACGTTGTACTTGAAGTTAATGGACTTCTTGTTAATTCCGAATCAGACCCTAAATCAGATTTATGTGGATTGTACCACTGGTTCCTGTAATTGATTAATAAATTGTTGAAAAAATGAGGTTAGGTTAAATGTTTGGTGTTAAAAAAACAAAAGCAAAATCAACATCATGTCTACAATACATATGCACCAGAAACTAGTAAATAAAGACTTGACAAAGTTTCAGAGATCATCCACTGTGAAATATGTCTACTGCTTGCACTGTGTGGAATAGAAACTCTGTAAAATTTAAACATCTTGAAAGCTTGATTTCTATAATCTGACCATAGGCAGCCCAAGTAATGCTGGCGCGCGCGCGCTACCTGCTGTGTTGATTTGTTATATATTATACCCAAGGTAGGCAAGTATATCGCTAATTTACATCAGACACCCTCTACACGTCGTTAAAATACAAAGAAACTACGCGGAGAACAGCAGAAAAAACCTAAACACTTTGAAGACTGATAATTTTACTACATAATTACAAACTAATATGTTAAAAAACAATTTAGACTGGCTAGAAACGAGGCAAAGTTTACGAGGTTTTTTTCAATTTTTGTCACCATTTTTCGTGTCCATATGCGGGATACCTCAAACGGCTATGACGTAAACTAAGAAGCATTTCTATTGGCTAACAAACATAAACAAACTTTGCCCAGAAATCAGCAACCGGGGGGGTGGAACTCAAAAAAATAAATGAAAGTCAATCACAAATGTCTACGCGTAAAATATAAACAAATTAGGTAAATCGCGTTATAGCTCCAATTTTTTTTGTCTACTAAATATTTGAACTGAAAAAACAACATGTGAGCAAGAAAAGCAAAAAAGAGATTTTGTACGGTAAGTAAATTTATACTTTTTCCGTATTTTTTCGCTTTAAAGCTGCATTTTATTGACACCTAAACCATAAAAATATTACGCTTTTTGAACTCAGTATCAAATATTGAAATATATATTCTTACGCAAATGAAGGACGTCGTATGATATGGAGAGGCAGAAACCCACTGGTTTCCTTTGTACAAGCAAACTTTTTGTCTGGTACGTTCCCAATATTTTATGTATTTTAGTTTTTATATTCATTTGTATACGACCGAAATGTCGGTCATTTATCTTGTAAGACAAACCATTGCATTTAGTTTATTTTTTTATCGCCGGGTTTTCGGGGTGAAATTCGTTAAAAATAAACGAATAAGTATAAAAAATATAATAATAAAAGACTTAATTGGTTAAAAACAAACAAAAGGCACGCTGAAACAGACTATAATTGTGTTCAGTATTTAACGAAATTGATTTAATTTATTGTCGCAAAGTCGCTATACGCAATGCCTAATACACATTGTCATAGTTCGCACAGCCACCGACATGCACATACATAGTCATAGTATAAGAAAAAATACTTTAATTCAAACAGTTTTCAGCCAGACTACTGTGGATACGAGCAAAAAAGAAATAGGTGACGCTGCGGTGAAAAACACACATGCTTGTATTATTAGTAGACATCGAAAAAATAGTCCCTTTATGAATATCGAAGCCATCTTGTTAAAAAAAACATTGAACGCAGTAATGTCGAACTATGTTTATTTAGCACATTTCTTTAAAACGTTTGCCGAGATATAGGCGTTTATACTCGATGTAGCGTTTTTTAAGAGAAGCTAAAAAATGGTCTAAAATGCCGGTCTGTTAATTTTTTGCGCCGCTCGGTAGTCCTTTCGATATCA
This sequence comes from Dendronephthya gigantea, assembly GCF_004324835.1. NCBI lineage: Eukaryota > Metazoa > Cnidaria > Anthozoa > Malacalcyonacea > Nephtheidae > Dendronephthya > Dendronephthya gigantea. The sequence continues at coordinate 584,687 of NW_021163051.1, forward strand.
TGGCGAGAACGATGGAATACGAATGGAAAGATTATTGAAAACTGCACTTACCCAGTTGACCGTATTAAACGTAGATTCCATAAACTTGGAGACTGAAATATCTTGTTTAGGAGAACACAGACAAAAACATTCAAGTCATTAAAACCAGTCACGAAATCCGATATTAAATTGCCGTTCAAAAAGGTATCTTTACATTAATAATAATGTCCAAGTTCATATATCCATGTACACATTGTTTTCTGCAGTAATGCACAAAGTTTTCTCGCAGTTAAAAGAACAAAAACCCACAAATTTTTCAATGCCGTTTCGAATGTCGCCCACATGTCCATATTTAATTATGCTGTCACTGTTAAAAACCATTCATCCCAGACGATAATCGGCCGGTTTAAAACTCCATTTTCGTAGTAAAATCCCCACATGATGTTTTTAGTAAAACACAAAGCTTTCTCGCAGCCCAGTGCAATAAAAATCTCAAACTTTTCAGGCCTTTCGAACGTCGCTCGTATCCATATTTGATGCTAGTGTAAACCATAAAAAACATTCATCCCACGCAATGTTCGGCCGAATCGAAGCCAAATTTCGATTCAATTTTAGAAGACAAATGTCCATACATTGTAATGAATGTATTGCAAATATTTTTTGCAGTCAAAAACGATAAAAAATACAAGCTTTTCTACGTTTTTTTGCCGAACATTTCCTTTTCGTTGCAAGCACCACGCTTGAAAAGTGAAAACTGTTGCAAAAAACCTGCTTGACCAGTTTCGTAGGTTTCATAATTCAATGAGCCAATAAGAAACGTGCGTGCTTCCAGTCATGTACGTAAAATTTAATTGAATATATTGGAAAGTGTTAATGTAAAAGATGATTAAATATGTAATGTTACGTTTGTTAACAGGGTGCTGGAAAACTATGAATTTTGCCAAGACGCATGTGTATCCACGCTGTCAGTTTCGGTAGAAGCATCAAAGAACAATGAGAACGTTTCTGCGCGTTCTTTAGGCAAAGTAATAAAAGAAATTTGGGAAGGACGTGTCTCTCGACAGTACTCGGTGCACAGCCGCGCCTACACTTATAGACACCTAAGGAAGCGTGCATTGCTGAGCGACGCAGCAATAACTGAGCTCGATGATGGTATCGTGAAGAATATCCACGCCCTCTGTGCCCTCCACCAAGGATGGGTTTTTAACTCCCAGGGTTGCTCAAGCCGAAAGTCCTTAACCCTCTTAAAGTTGTTCTCACCCGAAGAGATTGAAAAGCACACAACTGTAGATGGTCGACGCTTGATATTCGAGCTTGACATCGTAGTGTCTCCAAGTCCCAAGCTGACACTAAGCACTTACGGTCATGCCATACCCTTGGAAGATATTGTGGGATGTGATAAAACTCAGTTGTCACTTCGTACTATCGACAATGCTATCCGTCTTGTGGAGTCCAGTGCCCTGCTTAGGCCATGTTATTGATGAGAGAACAGGCACTAAATTTCTGAAAGTACCAGTTTCCCACTCGAAAAATATTAATGCTTATTCCAGTGAGCTTGGAAACCACCAGCGGCTAATCTCCTCCTCCTGTCTGCTTCTTACACATCGTGGTTCTAATACATGCCAGAATTGCGCATATTCATTAAAAGCTGTACCAGAATCGTGAAAATAAGCGAAAGGCAACTATTTCAGAAGCTCCAAATAAAAAGTGTAATCTCCGTTACTTGGATCGTATTGGTTTAGAGGAGAAAATAACCATCCAAAGGAAAACGGTTCTAAACGACGTAAAACGGGACGCTCGGTCGAAGGTAGATGACATGATAGAGTTTGTTGAGAAGGATCATATGGACTTGCAACATATCCTTCAGAGTACTGATAGTGCTTTAGCCCCTGCTGGCATGGAACTTCTTTGGGAACAACAGCTTAAACAGCTATCCGCCAAATCGTCGAAGGGTTTTCGATGGAATCCAAGGTTTATATTTCAATATTTATATGTAACATTGTGTAACAAATTCAATATTTTTTAATTTTTAAGTTTTATATGTCAGACCAACAAAATTTTAAGATGCAATTGAACCAATGGTTATTATCGAGTGATATTTTTTGTTTTGTGTACTATATGCTTACATATTTCTCTAAATTTATAATTTTATTTTTCGCAGAGTTGTGAGATTTGCACTGGATCTCTATTGCAAAAATCCAAAAGTATTGGATTCAATGCGTGAATTTGTCATTCTGCCAAGCAATCGTCTTATCAGGTGATGATGAATTACAGAACAGTGGTGAATATGGCAGACTTGTACCACAATGCTATAGATTGTCTTGTGTTCCAGGTACTATAAGAATTCTGTCAGTCAACAACCGGGGTGGAATAGCGAAATCATTAGTTGGTGCAAAACGGAAGCAGAGCGTCACAACTTGAAACAAGACGAGTACTGGGGGGGTCTTGTTCTCAACGAAATGAAAATACAGGTAAGTTATTTATGACTATATACTAAATTATCTAAAATTTTGTCACAAATGTAGGGAATAGTCAAGAAATGCGTGCACTAGCATAACAAGAAACTATTGACTCTTTACGTTTCGCATTCTAAAAGGAAGATTTACAAATGACGGTCAAAGGTGGTCGTCATCAGCTTACTGGCATGGTCTTTCTTGGAAAGTTTTACAAGGACATAAGAAAGATCGAAACTGGTAAAAGCTTTATGCATGTATATAATATAGTATGGTCATGCAATGTGATATGATATGTCTTATATAATAGTTTTATTGCAAACGTTTTTGATTGCAAATTTTTTATAGGGGAGTCATCTGTACAAGTCGCAACACATTTGCTTCAATTCATATTTGTTAGTGATGGTGGATACAGGTTCCCGCTCGCCCATTTCCCAACCGCTCAATGTCCTGCTTCCGTTCTATACCTTCAATTTTGGGAAGGTGTGATGCGAATGAAGAGTGCCGGTTTTACGTACGTTTTTGTTGTTCATATATACAACTGACACACATGCATTACTGGGCTGCCTAATGTACATGCAACACAAGTTGTTATGTAGACACTTCATTTGTGGATGCTAATTTGGTTTTTATTTGTAGTCGTGCACAATCATGGTGGCAATATTGCAAGATCTTTCCTCTTTTCTTTTATAAAAATAAAAGTTAATACAGTAATATGCACAGTTTAATTTTAAGTTTTATTTTACATTTTCCAGAATTTACTACTCCTTATGCGATGGTGGAGATTCAAACCGGTAATTCTTTAAAATCCACTTTCCTAATTTTAATCCAAGTGACTTGCACTTTGTTGGGTACAACATGTTTACAGAGGATCCCATGATGTTTATAATGGATTGCAAGGTGAATTATACAATTTGAAATCAATTAAATATAGGATACAATCACGGGAACTAGATCAACTAGTTTTTTTGATTTTTTTTATGCAGCATAATTTCAAGAAAGTGAGAAATAATATTGAAAAAAGTTCTCCCCATGTTGGAAGCGCAAGGTGCTTGACAAAAGGCGGCAAAAACATTTTTTGGGCACATTGGAAGGATGCGTATCTTTGGGATCAAACGAACAATTTCTGTCCCATTCACGAAAAGCTAAAGGAGGATAACTTCCAACTGACCCCGAGTTCCCGAATGCGAAACGGTTTGGCGGAGGATGTGCTGGACAAGAAGATGCTTTATCTTATGAAGGTACTGGCTACAAAAGGGCAACAAATTCCGTACGGTTTATGTTTGAATTAATTGAAGGAAAATCATTAATGCATTAACTGTATACACACTGTGAATGATTAACGTTATATACTGATACCGGATATGTGTGACGCAGGCCTCCTAATTTTTATCTAGGCGTATAAAGATCACCTTGCCACTCTTCCGGATAAAGATCCAAGTAAGCTTGACGAGACAATTGCCTTGCTAAAGCATACAAGCCAAATGATAGAATTGTTTTCCGATAAGCACGCAATTTATGATGTTGCTGATAGCCGATTGCAATCACTGCAGGCCACACTTCTTTTCTTTTCAACTTGGAAAGAAGGGGTAACTAAGGGAGATGAATTCATTTCCCAAAAATTGTGGTTCGATATCCAGTCCATGATTCACGGATTTATTTCCCTGGTACAGACGAAGCTAAGACGGTTCCCTGGATCAGTCGTCAAACCAGCGATTATCAACCAGGACTGTATGGAGAATCATTTTTCTCAGATAAGAGGAGCAAATGGGCAGAATGACAACCCAACCTACCTTGCGACGCAAGGAACCCAGAACTCTATTATATTTGGACAGACAACCATTAGCAGGAAGGGCAATACTGGCACCGGGAAAAATCATTCGTTTGCTGGGCTTCCAAAAGAGCACCTATTTTCCAAGAAGAGGCGTCTGGAAACATCTAACTCTGCGATTGGGTTGGTCAATGTGAAGTGACTTCAAACAATAACTTTTCCAACATTATTAATGTTGTATGATTTAACAATTAAAAAATAAACTGCAGCTACGAACGCACGCGAGATCTCGTTTTTTTTAATTTCTTAAACTAATTTATATAGGCTGCATTCAAGTTACCATATTTCATAACTGCATGCGTATCAAACGAACTAATAAATAAATGAACAATATTACGCACGTAGTCTGAATGAACATATCTGTTTGTTAACCTATTCTTTAAATTTAGGAAATGAGTTAGGTGGATAATTAACTCAGTTTGAGTGTTTTCGGATGATATTTAAGTATAGTAGTCACATTTGTCTTCACAGCCTGCGAATTCTTAATACAGGAATTCCATGAGGATTCTCATCGAGAACATCAACGGTGTAGGTCGATGTGATTTCGTGGCATGGAACAGCATCTAATTGGGGTATTGTTTGGGCAAGTTCGGACGCCAATTTCATTTTATTCCATCTAGATAAGTATCGGATGTTGTATGCGGCAGATAAATGCTGCAACTCTTTTTTACTGTATAGACGTGCAATTCCCCCACTTCCTAGTTTGAGCACAAGGTCTAGTAGGCGCACGTGGGAAACATTCTTTCCCAGGCTACGATCCTGTTCGATTTCCGGAATTTGAACTTTCATACGCTTATCTTCCGCCTTCTTCTTCTTGTGAAGAACAGCCTCTCGATGTGCCAGGGATTTCTTTATGTGAAAATCTCTCCGGAAATCACGTAAAAACTGCCCTGCCCCCATCTTGAAATATCTTTCGATGATCTCTTCAAACATTTCAAAAATGACGTTCTGTTCATAAAGAGAAAAAGTACAATGTTATACAGTGTATATGGTTTACTACCCAGTACATATAACATTATAAAATTATGGTAAACAGAATTAAAGCGTTTTTAACGCAATAACCCTGATCTCTGAAATCCAGTATTCTGCTTTAAGCAAGAATATGGAAATGTCAAGACGATACAAGGATGAGCATTTCCATATTTCTACCTAAACACCGTATTGTATTCATTTTTCAAGGTTATTGCATTAAAAGTGCTTCGTTTGGCTTTGGGCGACCCGGTTAGTGTACTATTAAATACCATGTTTGCATCAGCATCTGGAAAGAACAATTTCAAGAACGCAGTTTCCAGAGTCGAATTGCTAACAGCTTCAGCAATAGCGTCATCAACCATGTCGTTTTGTAAGGATGACAACCGCTGAATATTGATTTTATCAACACATTCTTGCTCTAGTGCCATAAAAAAGCCAAATGCGTCATCGCTAATGTGGATCAGACCGCGTTCTCGGTACTGCCGAGCCTCAATCACGCGAAGACTTTCCGGATATGCAGTTGACACTTGCGCGGCTTCGTGTGGTAATGTAATATAGTTTTCCAACAGGTCGATTTTTTTCATCTGTTTAGACATTTCCTGATAGCCCATCCTGCCACATATCGCACTTTTCCACGCCCATCTGGTCCCATTTCGCAAACGTTGAAACGTATTGGTGCACGTTCTTCTTTTTGTCTGACACGCTTTCCAACTTCCGTTCCAAACAGTTGAAATAGATGGAAGAGAAGCAAAGCACCTACGCTTCTTTGCCCATCATCAATCTCAATCCACTTCTTAACATTGTACGCGCTTATCAGGTCACTTCGATATTCTTGGGACAAGAAAAGGAGTTGAAGTTTCGATGAGGCACACGTGAAATCTTTGTTTGTCATATGAAGCTCTTCCAAATTCTCAGTAAGATAGTTTTCAAACAATTAGAAAATTCTGTACCAAAATAGGCATGCTAATAATTCAAAATCATCTAAATTATGAGTGCCATATTTTGCTGCAGATTTAACCGATTGGCTGTAAGAATCTTCATTAGCGTCGTTGATGATTTTTTCCAGGAATGCTTTCACGCTGAAAGATGAAGGAGGTTTCGACAATTCATTACTGAAGTCGGACATGCATAGTAAGACATCTCCCAGATTGATGACTGCACCACTGTTCGATTCGAAATAAGAAGAAGCAGCGGAAGTAAAATCGTTATGCTGCACCAGATTGTCCATCTCTTCGGCCAAATCTGTCTCGCACTCTTGATCGCATTCAAAGAAATTCTCTTCCAGATGCATACCACTGCAACAGCCAAAGTACTGGTCCATGATTCCCATCTTATTCAAATCAAAATCCGACAACTCGGGAGGAGGTGGTAAAAGGAAACTCCTTCGGAAGCCAAAGACTTGAAGAGAAGCTTCTCTGGTGACTCTTGACAGAGCAACGTAAGTTTGGCCTGGGACAAACTCTTGGGAACAATGCACCACTACACGTTCTAAGGTCGTGCTTTGCGCTTTGTGTACAGTGATAGCGTAGCAAGGTGCGAGTGGAAACTGAGTACGACTGCCTTGTATCCTTCCATTGGTATCAAACTTGTACCAAGTTCTGCGAGCAATGGGGACATTACCGACTTTCGGAAAGTTGACAATAAGGTGTTCTTCGTCTTCATTGATACCAACATACTCGCCCTTGTATCCATTTTTCAAATCGTCATTGATGTTGTAGAGAAACATAACTTTGCATCCAGGTTTCACGGTGAGACTTTGGCTAACGGTTTTCTCCAAAGATCGGGCGTTACCAGTGTCCTTGCTCTCGAAAATTGTAAGTTCTCCTGGAATTTCCGCCAAGGCACCTAGGTTGTGGATCTCAGCTGGAAGTTTCTTAAAATATATGTGGATCTTTTCTGAAGGAACATTAGACGAATTCAAATCTCTGGCTAAGCTTTGGAGATATTGTTCTACCTCGTCATTGCATTTACCTACTCGTATAAGATCTAAAGCATTTTTCAACTTTTCTTCATCTTCCCCTTGCCGCAATACTCTCTGTAGCTCGAATCGATGCGGAAAAACTTTGTCAAAAAGTTTCGAGAAAATGATAGAGTTTCCAGGATCGAGTGGACTTGGAACTGGACCCAGTTGCTAGAAATCACCGACAAGGATAACTTGAATTCCGCCAAATGGAAGATCATTGTTGGAGACCAGATGATGAATTGCATTAACAATATGGAATATGCGGTGGCTCGACATGGATACTTCATCCCATATTAAAACTTGGGTGCCTGCAATCTGCAAGCAGATGTTATTTCTTTCCAAAGAACGGCTTATAAGCGCATTGGCAGGAAGTTCTGCAGTCTGCAACCCATAATGAAAATGTACAGTCTTCGCCGTACCATGATATGCGTCGCACGAAATTCCACTCGAACACACAATTTGACATTTTAATCCTTTTGCCGTCAGTGATTTTACCATGCTTTCCACAACCGTTGTTTTGCCAACTCCCGCCTTTCCGAAAATGCACATGTTATGCTTAGTTGAGGCGAAATTAACGACATCATCCTGCTCCTTTGTCAACTTGATATTCATATTTGCTTTTCACTACATAAATTAAATTAACGCAAATATTATTCCTAGAAATGTTGATTATTTTACCATTTTACAACAAAATATCATTCGAATTGAAGTTAATGAGTTCACGGCAACCAGGTATATAATCCACAGTAATTATCGCTAATCTGGTTTTAATAAATGAAAGTAATCACCACACAAAGATTAACTATCACGACCCATCTTGCGTCTTGATTTATTAAAACCAGAGTAGCGATAATTACTATGGAAAATATCATTCATTCTCATGGATAGGCATACGGGCCCAGGGGCTAGGGTAGGTTGCACTCCACCCCCCCCAGATGTTGTCGAATTTTGCAAATTCTAAATAAATTAAATTCAATGGAAGCACGCACGTTTCTTATTGGCTCATTGAATTATGAAACCTACGAAACTGGTCAAGCAGGTTTTTTGCAACAGTTTTCACTTTTCAAGCGTGGTGCTTGCAACGAAAAGGAAATGTTCGGCAAAAAAACGTAGAAAAGCTTGTATTTTTTATCGTTTTTGACTGCAAGAAATATTTGCAATACATTCATTACAATGTATGGACATTTGTCTTCTAAAATTGAATCGAAATTTGGCTTTGATTCGGCCGAACATCGCGTGGGATGAATGTTTTTTATGGTTTACACTAGCATCAAATATGGATACGAGCGACGTTCGAAAGGCCTGAAAAGTTTGAGATTTTTATTGCACTGGGCTGCGAGAAAGCTTTGTGTTTTACTAAAAACATCATGTGGGGATTTTACTACGAAAATGGAGTTTTAAACCGGCCGATTATCGTCTGGGATGAATGGTTTTTAACAGTAACAGCATAATTAAATATGGACATGTGGGCGACATTCGAAACGGCATTGAAAAATTTGTGGGTTTTTGTTCTTTTAACTGCGAGAAAACTTTGTGCATTACTGCAGAAAACAATGTGTACATGGATATATGAACTTGGACATTATTATTAATGTAAAAATACCTTTTTGAACAGCAATTTAATATCGGATTTCGTGACTGGTTTTAATGACTTGAATGTTTATGTCTGTGTTCTTCTAAACAAGATATTTCAGTCTCCAAGTTTATAGAATCTACGTTTAATACGGTCAACTGGGTAAGTGCAGTTTTCAATAATCTTTCCATTCGTATTCCATCGTTCTCGCCATTATATAGAAAGGACTACCGAGCGGCGCAAAAAATTAACAGACCGGCATTTTAGACCATTTTTTAGCTTCTCTTAAAAAACGCTACATCGAGTATAAACGCCTATATCTCGGCAAACGTTTTAAAGAAATGTGCTAAATAAACATAGTTCGACATTACTGCGTTCAATGTTTTTTTTAACAAGATGGCTTCGATATTCATAAAGGGACTATTTTTTCGATGTCTACTAATAATACAAGCATGTGTGTTTTTCACCACTGCGTCACCTATTTCTTTTTTGCTCGTATCCACAGTAGTCTGGCTGAAAACTGTTTGAATTAAAGTATTTTTTCTTATACTATGACTATGTATGTGCATGTCGGTGGCTGTGCGAACTATGACAATGTGTATTAGGCATTACGTATAGCGACTTTGCGACAATAAATTAAATCAATTTCGTTAAATACTGAACACAATTATAGTCTGTTTCAGCGTGCCTTTTGTTTGTTTTTAACCAATTAAGTCTTTTATTATTATATTTTTTATACTTATTCGTTTATTTTTAACGAATTTCACCCCGAAAACCCGGCGATAAAAAAAGAAACTAAATGCAATGGTTTGTCTTACAAGATAAATGACCGACATTTCGGTCGTATACAAATGAATATAAAAACTAAAATACATAAAATATTGGGAACGTACCAGACAAAAAGTACGAAGGAAACCAGTGGGTTTCTGCCTCTCCATATCATACGACGTCCTTCATTTGCGTAAGAATATATATTTCAATATTTGATACTGAGTTCAAAAAGCGTAATATTTTTATGGTTTAGGTGTCAATAAAATGCAGCTTTAAAGCGAAAAAATACAGAAAAAGTATAAATTTACTTACCGTACAAAATCTCTTTTTTGCTTTTCTTGCTCACATGTTGTTTTTTCAGTTCAAATATTTAGTAGACAAAAAAAATTGGAGCTATAACGCGATTTACCTAATTTGTTTATATTTTACGCGTAGACATTTGTGATTGACTTTAATTTTTTTTTTGAGATCCCCCCCCCGGTTGCTGATTTCTGGGCAAAGTTTGTTTATGTTTGTTAGCCAATAGAAATGCTTTTTAGTTTACGTCATAGCCGTTTGAGGTATCCCGCAAATGGACACGAAAAATGGCGACAAAAATTGAAAAAACCTCGTAAACTTTGCCTCGTTTCTAGCCAGTCTAAATTGTTTTTTAACATATTAGTTTGTAATTATGTAGTAAAATTATCAGTCTTCAAAGTGTTTAGGTTTTTTCTGCTGTTCTCCGCGTAGTTTCTTTATATTTTAACGACGTGTAGAGGGTGTCTGATGTAAATTAGCGATATACTTGCCTACCTTGGGTATAATATATAACAAATCAACACAGCAGGTAGCGCGCGCGCGCCAGCATTACTTGGGCTGCCTGTGATCTGACCGTATACTATACATCATTAGGAAATGATTGACAGTGATTGATGGAATAACATGTGTCCAAATATATATAGTGAATTGATAAGGTCTAGTTTAATTATTAATAAATCTTGAAGTTTTCCTCCATGGTTGAAAGTAAGTTTCATAGTCAGGTGTAGTTTTTTCAAAGAAATACTATTTAACCAAACAATGTTATTGTCATACTTCACTATATATACTTGGACATAATATGTTACCTCATCATCAATCATTTCTTGATTATGACTAAAGTCTAGTTGAAACATTAGGTGTAAAATGAATTTTTAAATGTTTAAATTTTACATAATTTCCACTGTTTTTTTATTACGTGGTTGACATGAATTGATCTATACTGTCCATACTTTCAGAATATGTTGATCAGCTGCCATATTGATGCTTCCATGGGACATCTTTATTACTTGTTCAATCTCAGCTTGCTCTTTTCCAGTTGTCGTGTCGTATTGAATAATGTATTCACACCAGTGAATATATCTTTCAGCATAGAGATGACCCTGAATCATGAGTACTATTATCATGAGTACTATTATCATGAGTACTATCATCATGACTGCAACTTTCAAAATCAATCAAATTTGTGGAACTTTTAAAGAGTGGGAAAGAGAAAAAAAGGAAACAGTACATCAGCTGCAACCAATTTACATGTTGGTCCATAGAACAGTTACTTTGCAAATAGTAGAGGATAAAATTTTTGCAACTTTTCTAACCCTATGTCCCTATACATGAGCATGCAATCACAACAGGGGCCGGTTGTAGCCCCTATCCACTGCTTAAATTTCCTACCCTGCGTATAGTTAAACGCTGGATAAAATTGTGTTGTATGAAGTCGGTTTAGCAATGCGTTTAACTATTCTAGAATAAGTTTATCTCTAACCCAGAATAAACCGTTTTTTTGCAATGCACATTTGACATAACACAAGGTGGGAAAAACAAAAACCTGGATTTGCAGGGATTCAGTTGAGTTGATTTGAGTCAGGTAAAATGACAATGCTTGAGCCGTGCTGCTCCATAATTTGTGCTTTGGCACTTTTGACTGTTTGGTGGTTCATAGTTCAATTGAGTTTCAACCTGTTTTATGCAGATGTGATACAAACTTATATTCAACCTTCATTGTGATTTATTTATGATGCTGCCATAAACATAAAACTAGCTTGCAACCTAGTAATTGTTATGTGTCTTCTAGGAGCTAGTGTGTCAACATTGAAGCCAGAGTGTGCAATAAGGCACAGTATATCTGATCACAGTTATTAGAATATACATGGTTTGGAGACTAGATGGAAGTACAATACAACTCATTATCTATGTTATTGTCCAGGTTTATGCAAAAAATGGTTCTTTATTCGTCACATGTCTATTCTATTTTAGCCCAACTTACCAATAGCAATGGCTTCGCTTAGCTCCTCAACCATGACTTGAACAACATGTTAATTTAGACTTTACTATTGGTTTACTTGTTCACAATATAATAGACACATGACAAATAAGGAACAATTTTTTGCATAAATGCTCCCGACATAGATAATGAGTTCTATTGTACTTTCATGTAGTCTCCAAACCATGTATATTCTATTAACTGTGAGCTGATGTAGAATGCAGTTCATCCTCAGACATTGGGAAGATTTGCAACCAGATATGACAGATCCATTTATGGAAGAGTTACCTGATCCACTGATACAAGAGGTACCTGCAGATCTACTTATACCAAACAAAGGCAGCAAACAAACGTAAAGTACTCAGGACAGTCAAAAAATGCAATTGGAAGTCCTGGATTTAGAAAGGAAAAAAATTGCATTGGAAGTTGAGCACATGCAGCTTGCAAACAAAAATTGCAGATCGAAATCCAAGACCTGTTGACAAAAAGACAGCCTGTTCATTTAGTTGTTGAAAACAGTAATTAATTCCATATCATTACAGCACTATATACTTTCTATTAAATTTCTGCTTCAATCCTCCGAGAAAATTCCATGTTCTTGTTCTCTGGCCGGTATCTATATGCAAGAATATCCAACATTGTGTCACCCCATATTCAATCACATACACATGAAATTTAACTCTCTTTCATTATCACTTTATTTCCTTTGAAATCCTAACCTTAATCCACTTAGCTAAAGGTGTAATCAGGGTGTATGTATTTTTGGAAAATGTTTGAGCTGCAAAAGCCAAAAAGTACATGTGAATACTTATAATTGTAATCAATTATTTTAACACATTGCTTATACTTTATAAGATCTGTGACAGATCCTGGGTTAAGCAGAATAAATTACTGCAGCTTTAAATTACAATTAATCGCATTGGTAGATTTTTATAAAAAATCTCTTTGAATACAATTTTGACACAAATGATAGCGATATTATCTTTATTGAACCACGTTTCGATGCTAAAACATGCATCATCTCCATACTAAATCTGGAAATAATGTTTAGTTTCTGTATATATGTTTGTTTTTGTGTGTGTTCATATATGTGTGTATGTACATATATAATTTAAGTAGACTAAGAATGACAAAATTTAGATCTAATTTATGTGATTAATATAACTTATCTAATCAACTGCATGATCTAAGCATGCTCGTGCAATATATACTAACATGACATGAACCATTTATGGTTAACGCAATTTAAATGTAATTATTATACATTATAGTAGTAAAAGCAATTTGATTGGCTAATAGTTGACAGATCAATCGCGCAATCACACAAAATTCAGTTATCTGCTATTGAGCCTGCGGTGGTTAACAAGCGGTATTCACTTGAATGTATTTATGTATTAATAATTGATGTATTTTTGGATGTTACCATTAAATAAGGTTTTTCATTCGTTCATACTATGTTTACTATTCTTCAAATGTATAATAAAACAATTATTGAATTAAGTTTTTGCATATCACAAAAATCTCATCCAATAACTCCATAACTTGAAAATGATGCATGTTTTAGCATCGAAACGTCGTTCAATGAAGATAATATCGCTATCATTTGTGTCAAAAATGGTAGATTTTTATTCAAGAATATATTCTTTAGAAATATTCCTCGCCATTTATTATATGGCACGCGGTCTTGTGACTAAAATGGCGTGCGCTGATTGGTTCTTTGCCGGTCTGGAATCCCCCAGTATTAGACCGTTGCCATAGTAACGGTCCAACTCTCATATTTTTGAACAAAAACAAGCTTGCACTTTCATTTTTTACATGAAAAGTATCGATGGAGAATGGCGAAGAAAGGGATTATTTGGTGTAAGGGATTATTTGGTATATGTGAATATTATCGCTATCGTTCGGTCCGTACTGCCAAGACCTCAGTCTGATATTTTTTTAGTACGGACCTCAAGTTCGGTTAATAAGTGGTATGTGTATAAGCATTGCTACTAAAGCATTTTCAATTTAAAATTAGGCTGTGTAATATATACTGCCTAACCCTATGGATCTGAATTATATATGAATAAAAAAATTTAATTTAAATAAATTTATAATTACATGTGCATATGTTACAATATTTATTCAAGAATTCATCAATAACAATCCCTAAAAATGTAGTGTTTTTGACTTGTTCTATATTGTTATTATTGATCGAAATGTTAATGGTATGTTTAAGTTTCTTTTTTTTGTTCTAAAAATTATAAATTTGTTTTTTTCTGTTTTTATAGACAATTTATTTGCATTAAGCCAATCTGAATTTTGTTAATTTCGACTTGAATGATTTCATTCAATTTTTTAAGACATTCATGACTATACAGAATGTTTGTGTCATCTGCAAATAATACAACAGAAATCAGTTCACTGCAGTATTGTAAGTCATTTATATATAAAAGAAACAATAAAGGACCCAAGACTGATCCCTGTGGTACACCGCTTTTAATAATCTTTTGCTTGGATTGAAATCCGTTATATTTCAATATTTGTTTTCTATTGTTTAAGTAATTTTCAAACCATTTTTTTGGCAATCCCCAAATACCATAATGTTCCAATTTCTTTATCAGAATCTTGTGATCAATTGTATCAAATGCCTTAGATAAATCAAGGAAAATACCAACAGAATATTTACCTTCATCAATTGCATTAGTGATTTTATCTGTTTGATCTCTGTTTCCTAAATCCATATTGATGTTTTGATAAAATTTTATTTTTATCAATAAATTTTAATAGTCTATTAATCATAAGTTTTTCTAACAATTTTGCAAAACAAACAAGAACTGATATTGGTCGGTAATTTTCAAACTTCATTTCGTCATTAGCGTTGAAAATTGGTGTAGTCAACGCAATTTTTAGATTTTCTGGAATGATTCCAGTCGTAAATGTTAGATTGAAAATGTGTGTTAATGGTTTAGAGATTTCTTTAGCTACTACTTTTGTAATACTTGTGCTAATACCATCATATCCACAACTTTTTTTTGGCTTCATGTTTTTTAGTTCAACTTCTAATTCATTTTCTGTGATGGGATTAAGAAAAAAACTAGACCTAAAGTTACCTTTGAGATATTTTTAAAATTATTATTGTCATTTTGTTTTATTTTATTTGCCAAATTGGGTCCAACATTAGTAAAGTAGTCGTCTAATTGATTAGCTATTTCTTGGGGGTCATCTATCTAAAATATTTGATGAGTTGGTTTCAACAAAACTTTGTGATATTTTCGTGCTTTTCTTGGACTTATTGAGTAATTCATTAAGTGTTTTCCAGACAATTCTAGAATTCTGTTTGTATTTGATCAATTGATTTTCATAATGTTTTTTTGGCTATTTTTATAATATGATTTAGTTTGTTTTTATAATTTTTGTACCGTTGTTCATTTTTGCTGTTACGATTCATAAGGAAGGATTTGTGGAGTTTGTTTTTTTTTCCTGATTGACTTTAATATACAGTTTTTCATCCATGAACTTTTGATTTTGTCCATCTTTTTATTGTATTGTTTTTGTTTGAGTGGAAAATTTTTTTCATATATATCCGAAAACATTTCTAAAAACTCATTATAGGCCTTATCAGGATCATTTGTTTCATTCATGATTTTATTCCAGGAAAGGTTTTTAATGGAATGTTTGAACGCCTCTGTGTTATTTTGATTAAATGATCTTTGGTATGATACTTTTTGTGTGTTAACATTTTTCGTGGTGTTTTTACTGGATAAATTTGTATTAAACATGTGCACTATTGGCAAATGATCTGAAATATCACTAAAGATTATACAGTTGAAGCTTTCATTAAGTTCTTCTATATTGTTACTAAAAATGTTATCAATCAGTGTCGCAGCATGATAAGTAATTCTCGTTGGTTTTGTGATTAGCGGAAAAAAGGACGAAGTGAAAAGTTGTTCAACAAATTGGTTTGCATGATCACAAGATCCTGATTTAAAATCTCCCATTAAGTGATATGGTTTATTTTCTCGATGAATATTTTCTAGAATCTCATTTATTGTAGTTTTAAATTATTCAAAATTGCCATTTGGTGGTCTATACACTACACCAATAATGATATTTTTACCATCTTTATTCATTACTTCAGTGAACCTTGTTTCAATCATATCGTTTACGTTTTTATCCAAATCATTTCAACTTTTATACTCTAAATGTTTTGAAACATATAAACCAACACCTCCGCCTTTTTTATTTGGTCTATTTGAGCCGAAATATTCGTATTCATCTAAAGTAAAACAATCTATGTTATTATCTTTCAACCAAGTCTTAGTAAGTCCTATTATCTGGAAAGGTATGTCTAAAGTATGTTGTAAGTAAGTGTTGAGTGAATCAAATTTGTTTGCAATACTCCTTATGTTCAAATGTGGTAGCGAAAATTTTTTTGTTACTTTTCTTTTTTCAATTTGTGATTTAAAATCTTTCGGTAGGAAATAGTCGCAGCGTATTTTATTTAAGTTGAAAGTGTTATCAAGTTCCATATTATTGCCGGAAAGCGCTATGTTTTGATTTTGTTGAAAAGGATTAAATCTTAATTGGCTTAGCCTATCCATACAACTTTGGCTTAAAATGTTTGTTGAACCTAATGTTTTAAATTCATTGTTTGTAAGACTATGAAAGGGAAAACAATTGTTGTTATCATAGATGTTTATGGTGGGTTGTAGTGTCCTAGTGTGGTGCTATGTTAAAAAATTTTTTAAGAGTGGTTTGTAATTTGATTCCGTTATCTGGTTCATGTTGTTGTGGTTTCCCTGTATAATTGTCCATCTATATATAGTTTGTCTCTTACTAGTTTAGCTTTTCTGCCCGCATCTCTTGCTTTCTTCATCTCTGGAAATAGATGTTTCCTTACTACCACAATTTCTTCTGGGAACTGTTCCGAAACAGCTATACCAGTACCTTTTAGTTTTTTTGCGTTCGCCAGAATCCGGACTTTGTCTGTGAAGTAATTAAATTTGGCAACAATGGCTCGTGATTTTGATCTTCGCTGTTTCCCCATTCTATGTGAGCGGTCAATCTTCTTCATTTTCGCATTCTCAATTCCAAAATGACTTTCCATTAGATTGTGGATCACCACATTGTAGAAAATAAGATTATTGCACATTGACCTTGCCTGAGGGTCAATGACGGGATTATTTAATATTGCGTTCATCTGTTCCAGCCTCTCCATTCTTTGCTTTGTTTTTTCCTCTGCCTTCTTGGATAATTTATTTTCTTCCTTCAGGTCTTGAACCTCTGCGTGAACAAATTCGATGGAGCGTTTAACTTCAGTAAATTCCTTCTCCATTGCTTTCATACGGCTGTAGATCACATCAAGCTTACCAAGCTTTTTCATTATGTTATCAAACATTTCTTTCACATCCATATTATTTTCTTCTTCCTTAGCCTGCTTTGTATCATTTGGTTTTGGAATTTTGGAACGAACTGGCTTACTGGGCAAATTTTGTATTGAATTATTTAAGTTTTGCGCAACACAATCAATCATTTAGATTTATCTATTATGGTCTAGATTTATCTAGAATCTATATATAGTTTTATAAAACTTAATTCGGCCGTTAAAAACCAACTGAAGGAATTCAATTGGTTAAGCAAAACAGTCTGTCCGATGCACGAAACAAAATTTAAACGTATAAGTTCTTTGGTGTGCCAAATGTTAATCTTATAGTCTATCTTATTCTTTAACAGGCTCTCTCCACCGGGATTTTAAATGCAGAGTTTACTATAAACAGCAATAAAATAAAGTGTGGAAGGCTGAGATAAAGGGTTGTAATCGAAACATTTTCTGATAACTTTCTTTATGGGTACACTATGTACACTTTCCAGATGCGAGGGATGTTTATGGTTCTTCATCTTACTTCTAAGCATGTTGCAAGGCATCCCAGGTTGGAAAACTTGCACTCACTCGCAGCTACACAACAATTTACAGCTACATCTCGCACCTTAAATTTGCTTTGGTCACACTTACTACCCGATGCGCCTGACGCAGTGACGCTTGCGTGCCAGATTGCAGCAGAACCAAGAACTCAGAAATATAGTTGGTGAACACAACTTCTTTATTAATTTGAATGTACCATATATACTCTGTCTATCAGATTATGACACCAAAACATTTTCACCAAAACATGGTTATTTCTTATCAAATAGTTCCAGATTGACCTTGGGTCGCGAAGCACAGGTGAATTTTGGCTTTCCAAATATTTCTGAGCAATAGCTTCAACCAGATTGTTTGTATTGTTACCAATATGAGGAAGTAACCAATCTAGTTTTATTCTTAGCTCCAAGATCTTATTTGACTGATGGCATCGCTGTCGCTGCGTATCCATAACAGCATAAAAACTTTCAGCTATTGCTTCACTGCCGCCCGACGCCATTGCGATGTCTAGAGACAACATGAACTCTGGTCCAAGTTTAGTATAGATGCTTTCTACAGTGTATAGCATTTTAATGAGCTTTAATTCATCTAATACAGCTTTAATTTTCTTTCCACCAAGAAGAGTCAAGATGAAAGTTTGGCGTATTCCAGATGATTCATCTCTTTCCAGTGAAACAAAGTATTCTGAGAGATATTTTCCAGACGATTGCAAGCATGCTACACCATTCTCTTTAAGATTACCCCAAAACATCTCACAAAGGCATTCTTTAAAACGATGATACAAGGCATCTGAACAGCTTACATCAAGGTAATCCAATTCATCTTTCTTTTTTTGTACATGTGGAAGGGAGATTATATATCTAAACTATGCTCCAAAATCCTTTCTTCCCATCGCACGATAGCTGCTTTTGTTTTTAATGCATGATATTGAATTCTGGTTTTCAGAGTCAGGGCGCCTCGTTCCTTCAAGACCAAGCAGCAGCTTCTCAAAGTCAAAGCATTTAGCGAGCAGTCTTGAGACTTCTGCTGTGCCATTGTCTAATCTGTTTTCTGACGAAGCTTTTAAATCCATATCAAACTTTTTCAATTCCTTCATTGACTGGTCTAATGATCTTTCAATCCAGGTATACATTGCTTCTTCTCCATAATCCGGATGCACCATCCTATCATGGCTCAGCAAATGCCATCCCTCAAAAAGCTGAACTTCTTGAAACAAATAGTTCTTAAGATCTTGTAAATGTTTCTTGTATCGTGGTGTGCAGGTTAGATTATCTACCATTGCCCCCATCCAAGAAACCATTAGTTGACCCCAGAATACAATTTTCCAATGAAGAAAGTCCACACTTTGCGACAACACCATTAACTCGCATAACGGTGTTGTGACGTCTAACAAGCCAAGTAGATCCACAACAAAATCTTGTCTGAACATCCTGTACTGTAATGGGAAATCTTCTTCTGCTTTAAAATGCGTAGCTTGAAAAGATTTTCTTAGGATTGGGAATGTTTTTTCAATTGATTTCCATTGGTCAACTGCAGAGCTTATGAAACGTTGAGTGGCAAACAAGAAAATAACAGATGCTCGTTTTGAACTGTTTTTTGCACTCAGTTCAAGTTGTGCAAAGCCTTTCCCTGTTCCCGTCATGTGATTGGACTCACTTCTGTGTGGCTTATTATATGTGAGTCAGTGCGTGTATACTAGCATTTGTTAAAGGTTTTAATGCCTTTCCAAAATTATTTAAACCTGGATAAGTAATAAAATTTTATGAATCAGACAGGTCAAATCCCAGGGAAGTTAGGACGGCTTTCAACTATGCACAAATTTTCAATCTAAATAATTTATTAGCCTGATTTTGTTTCGTAGCGAAATCACTTGACTGGTCAGAATTGAAAAGACAATTAAGAGGAAATTTGTTCAAAAATTTGAGTTGAACAAAAGCTTAAAAACCATTAAAGTGCTACTGCAACGAAATTTTCAACCCCTTTTTTATTGGCTCAATTTAAAATGCTCACTTTTGTGATTTCATTTCTGAAAACAGAATCAAAATTGGCTTTCTCAAAAGATTTTTATAGCTCTCCAAAGTCGCGATTTTTGCAACTTCCTGTGCGAACTTTTGCTTCGCCATATTGTGGTTTGTGACGTAGAAAAGAGTACCGATTCTTAGCATGGCATAAAAATACTAGTGTTAAGTAGCCTTGTCAACGAAGAAGCTGTGTTTCTTACAGTCCCTACTAAGCCAGTATTCATCAAAATTATTAAATATCTATACATATGTTCCTAACGAAAAGATGGATTGCCAAAGTCAAAGAAAATATTGAATTTTGTCCTGACTTCCTGTCTCATGGTGCGGTTCTTTGCGCGGCTAAGTCGATTTCAAAGATTCGTATATGACTTTTGTTTAGCAAGATCCCTTAAACAAAAGAGTATTGAAAGAAGATTCAGTGCATACAATTTATGTCTGAAGAATCGTAGCAAAAGTTGAAAGCTAACAGATATATGGGCAAAGGCTGATTTTATCATCAATGCGAAGATACTTCGCGCGCACATGCATTCATGATGAATTATAGTGATGTTGGCCTTGGTGTCTTTATGTGCATTGTGCACGGCCACTGTCGTTTCATAAGACATTGAATTTAAATTTAAATCAGCAAGGATGGTGTTTCTTGAGTATTTATGTAGATAAACGGACCTGTGTTAGTGTGTGTTTGATATATTTGGATATGCACTACTGCAAAACAGTGGCAATGTGGCAATTACAATAGTGCAGTATCATATTACTCTTTATGGTTTGCAGGAATATATCGCATAGCATACACCAATATTATCAGTAACAAGGACATCATATCATTGCCTTTGTCTTCTTTTACTGAAAGGCTAAGCCGTTTTTTAAGTTCTTCAAGATCGTCTTACATAGGACATTGTCGCATAAAGGACTATGCGGCACAACATATACATGCTTATATATGGCATATATTACTACATTATATCCCTGTCAGATGGACTAAGACTAATTTGAATTTTTTAACAAATCGGCGTATATTTTCAGACCCTTTACCAGGCATTCCTTGAATATATGTTAGTTAACAGAATTAACTTCCATTTCAAAATAAAATTATTTGGTTCTCCGCATCAAGCTCGAAAATTTGAAGCGGACAACACACAAGCTATATATATCACCATAAGCTTCGAAACATCGGTACTTGTTATGACGCCACATCAGCAAACATGGCGGCTATAAAATTCGCATTTGATACCGAGGTTTGAGGGCAAAATTAGTCAACTTCTACTTAACACACAAATACATCAAATTGTTTCTAAAAGACGGAATATTTGTTAAGGCTAATAAAAATGGGGTCGAAAATTTCATTGCAGTAGCACTTTAAAGCAAATGCTAGTTAGCTAGGGTTTTTCTAAGATGTTTTTCTAAATTCTCTTTAGCATAGTCTACAGACCTTTCCATTACTTGCTAAAGTTTAGGATATACCCTAAAAGCCACAAACATCTAAGTATTTTGTTAAATTCAAACCCGTACTATATTGAATATATCAGGGGTGGGATTCTGAAAATCGTTGCAAAAATGCATATTTTGAGGTGAAAACCAAATATAAAATAGCTTACAAACATATACATGTATAGTTTTTGTTTTAAAAATACCTTTTCCGCTCCAATCAAGTTCATACGAATATACATGTGAACATAATAGATGACATGTTTCTTTACCCTCTCTTGTACAAATACCACAAGGAATTAGAGCACATAGAATATTTAAAAAATAGTGCATTTAATAGTTAACCGTTTTTTGTCCTTCAGTCCGCATCAACCGGTCTGCGTCCGCCAGTCCGCGCCTGCCTTTTATCTACACCCGGAATAAACCCACTAACTTCCAAAGATTCATGGAGCACACACAGCTTGGGTGATTTGAGGTACAAAATTGCTATACCATATCTGGATGAGGTATTTGTTTTTAGCTGAACATTTAATGAACATGTTGACCACCTTCAAACAGTTATGCGACGTCTATTTGAACATGGCATCAAGTTAAAACCACAGAAATGCAACCTGTTCAAAGAAGATGTTTGTTTTCTGGAACCAAAGGCATTGAGGCAGTAGAATCATTGACGAATACCAAAACTGACCACTATTGGGGAGGCGAGACACATAGAACCAATTTTGCTTAAATTGCAAACTATTGTATGGTGTTCTCAAGGCAACAAAATTTAGACAAGACCAACTAGAAGCACCAATTGCCATCCTCAACAAAAAATTAACTAGACACAAAAGCTCTACATGGTTTAGTTCTAGTACTCACAATACGTAAATATGGGCAGGATCATCGTGCAATAAATGGTTTTGGCCGAAGGTAAATTGAGAAAATCTCTTATCTTAAGCAAGAGCCTCAACCGTCCTGATGCTTTTCTTAAAACTTTTCTCATGCTGAGAATTCAAACTAAGTGATCCATCCCCTTGCACGCCAAGATATTTATAATCAGATGTACTAGTAATTTTAGTCGTACAGTGTCTGCGTATTTAATAATTTTGGAATGGTTTACTACATCTGCTATATCATTGAAGAAAACCAAAAACAGCAACGGGCCCAATATTGATCCCTGCGGAACACCAGAATAAATTTTGTGAACTTCAGATAAGCAGTTATTGTAGCTTACTACCGCTTTACGAGAAAAGAGGTAGTCTTTGAACCATTCAAGCTCAAAATAAAGTTGTTGCAAGCTCAGTTGACAGGCCACGATGGAAGCCAAATTGAAACTCATACAAAAGAGAATTTTGGTCCAGAAATGACATCAGTTGGCAATGGACTATATGTTCAATTATTTTAGACAGAACCGGTAGAATCGATATTGGTCAATAAGTATCTAGATTTGAGTGAGTTCCAGACTTATATACTGGTATAATTGCTGGCAAGCGAAGCGAGCCAGCACACTAATCTGGAGATTGGCCGCGTACGCCTCGGAGTCTGGGCACGTATATCGAGGCGAAATCTCGATTTTTGTCATTCATTCTGGCGAAAACCATATATGGTATGCGTTCCATATATGGAAGTTACCTGCGCGAAATACATCTTGGGCGAACAGCGAACTGCTATTTTGAATTTTGATTCAGCAATCAGCAAGGTTTTTTCAAAAGGTAATAGTATTTGATTTAAACAAGCAATTTAAACAAGCAATCGTGCTTGGGCTTTTGTCCGTTTAAGGTCAAAACGCTGTTGAAAAGTGTCGACAGTTGTTTGTGTGTGTTTTACCAGAAGCTAAACTTGACTGTTGTGTGTGCTTTACCACAACTTAAGACCACTTTGTTGTGTGTGCTTTACCACGACCTAAACTTGACTGTTGTGTGTGCTTTACCACAACTTAAAACCACTTTGTTGTGTGTGCTTTACCACAACCTAAAACCACTTTGTTGTGTGTGCTTTACCACAACTTAAAACAACTTTGTTGTGTGTGCTTTACCGCAACTTAAAACCACTTTGTTGTGTGTGCTTTACCACAACTTTAAAACTTAAAACCACTTTGTTGTGTGTGCTTTACCAAACCTAAATTTACTGACATTGTCTGCTATATCACAGCATCATTTGTGAGATGTCTGCCTCTCTTCAAGTTGAGGAAACCCCAGAGCCTACAACTATTAATCAAGTTGCTAATTGCAATCAGACAGTTTTGGCTGATTTTAACCAAGCAGACCCTAGATTTGGAGGTAACTGTGGAAAGCAGTGTGTTGCAATGTCACTGGCTTCGATTGTGTACTACAACATAACTTGTGTAAATATTTGGGATAAGTCAATATTGAACTCAATATTATTAACTGGTAACAGTCTTTATGATTGTATTAGTAGATCAGTAGAGAAAGATTTCTTACTACTTACTGATGTACCTGAACTGGTATCAATGTACAATAAAATATATTACTTACAATATAGTGAGTCATTTTGTGGAGGTTTATTCATGACCTCAAACAATGAGCCATATGTTACATTAAAACATGCTCTACACCAGATATTCTCTAGCTCATTGCTGAATTATCAGAGTGCTTTCCTTACCATTGGTGATAACACGGTGTCAATATTCAGGCCTTTTCCTGATGTTTTTAAAATTTTCGATTCTCATTCAAGAGATGAATATGGCATGCCATGTTCATATGGTTACTGTGTTTTAACATCTGTTGAGCAGTTACACAATTTAGTCAAATACTTTCAGTTGACTTTAAATAACAATCATACAATTGTACCTTTTGAATTAAAAGGTGTTTCTTGCACTTTACAAAATGAAAATCATGACAATCATGTAACAAAAAACCTGTCAAATGAGACTGACAGTGACAGACATGTTAGACTACAGAAGAATGAGTCAAAAAAGAGGAGACTGTCAAAAGAAAGTGACACTGAGAAACAAATAAGACGTTGGAAAGATAATGAGTCACACAAAAGAAAACTGTCAAATGAAAATGACAGTGAAAGGCAAATGAGACTTGAGAGAAATAATGAGTTGAAAAGGAGAAAACTGTCAAATGAAACTGACAGTGAGAAAGAAATTCGAAAAAACAATAATAAACTTTGCCAAAGACAAAGACGGGTTAATAAGTCCAAGTCACCAGATAAAATAAACCAAACTGATTATTTAACAACATATGACACCACTAATGGTGGTATTGAAGAACAATGTTGGGCAAAGGACAACATGAATAAATTTCACAGATCTGTGCAATACACTGTAAATCAATGTACTGTATGCTATGAAGCATGGCCCTTAAAGTCAAAACCTAGAGCACCTTATCTGTGTTCACGATGCTTGAGAGATAAGAAATCTCCAAAAAAATTTTCAATTGAAAATTCTACAATTCCTTCAACAGTTCCACAGGAACTGCATGGTTTAACCCAAGTTGAGGAAATGTTGATTGCTAGAGCCCTTCCAATCATGAGGGTATATATCAAACCTGGTGGTCAACGAGGTTATTCTGGGCATTGTATTAACGTGCCACAAAATGTTACTGAATTGGCAACAACTTTGCCAAGATATCCTAAAGATTTGGCTGTAATTATTGTTAAAGTCAAAGGTCGAGACAACACATTCAAAGATGTGACTGTGCGAAAGCAAAAAGTCCATGATGCACTCACCTGGCTAATTAATAATAATCCACATTATTCTGAACAATTAATGAGCATACATTAAACAGTTTACCTGACAATGGTGTACCACCAGAACTAATGACTGTTGAGACTAATGATGACATCATCTCAGATGATTGTCCTCAGAATACTGGACCACCTGTTGACAATCCTTCAGAGGATGTTGTTTACAATGACTCAACTGACATGAATACCTTTTTACCTGTTCGTGAACAAGAACAACAAGAACTTGAAGCTGTTAGAAATCAGCTTGCTGAAGATGAGCCAATGGCATGGCCATCTCTTAACAATGAACCTGTAAATGAGTATCAGGTTTCTTATTTAGCCACAATTGCCTTTCCGGCATTATTTCCAGATGGGAAAGCTGACCCTACTAACAAAGGTCTTCTCAGAGATGTGCCTTTTCAGGAACAAATAAAGCATCTGCTAAAATTTGCTGAAATTGTCAATGGTAAATGGGTGTACCGCTTTGCTAGTCACCCCAGATTTGCATACTGGGCTTTTAACATGATTCAGAGAAAGCGAATTTTACAGTAAACTGGAATTTTCCTAAAACAAAACCCAGGTGAAGCTCATCTCACCCTTGATGAACTACGTGAAATGGCTGCCAGTAACAGTGCAAATGTCTTTATGTCTAAAGTATCAAGATATGTTGCCAATATTGGTGGTACTGATCCTTACTGGAATAAAGTAAGAGAAGAGCTTAAAGCCATTATTACTAATGTTGGAGCTCCAACAATATTCTTCACCTTCTCCTCTGCAGATATGCATTGGCCAGAGTTACATGCATTGTTTAGTGCTTATCCTGACTGTGACACAACTAGTGCACAAACAAGACGACAAAATGTCATTGACAATCCACACCTTGTTGATTGGTTTTTTACCCAACGACTCGAAAGCTTTGTGAAACACTGGCTTTATGGCACCCTTGGTGCCAAATGGCACTGGTTCAGATATGAGTACCAAGGTCGAGGTAGTATTCACTGTCATGGCACTGCCAAACTGAACAATGACCCAGGCTTGTGTGAGCTAACCCAGACTGCTTTGAAGGGATTCTTAGCACAGAAATTAAAAGATAAAATCTTTTCAACTGTTGCTAAAGCCAGCAAAGAATTGTGGAAAGAGATTAAAACGAAACTAAATGATTTTAAGGAAGGTAAAGACATTACTTTTGATGAATTAGTGCAAGAGTTAGGTGTTTCGGAACGGCAATATATTCTTGCTATACGATCATCTTTGAATACTCCAACAATCTTCTTAAAAAGAAGTCCTAATGAATTAAGAACCAATAATTACAATCCGGTTTGCCTTCGGGCATGGCGAGCAAATATGGACATTCAATATGTCTTAGATGTATATGCATGTGCAATGTATATTGTATCATATATTTCCAAATGTCAAAAAGTAATGAGTGAATTACTGCGTAAAGCGTGTGCTGAAGCGAAAGAAGGTAATACAGACATTTTCTCTATTTCACTCAATGGTTTAAGTAAGTTCGACTCTTTCAGAAGGAGGAGATGTGTTAATGAAAATTACACAATTCGCATTGGAAGTTGCAGAACAATATACACGGCTTCTTGTGCACATATTTCAACAAAATTCAAAAATTTGTCGCCGATATCATGAACTTGCTGTTTGATATTTGTTGAATCAGAAGAAATTCAGTCTGGTGGTCTTTTAAAAAGATATGTAGAACAACCTGATTGTTTCCAAAATGTGACGCTGGCCGATTAGGCAGCATGGTACGACTTTTGTGGTCAAAAAACACCTAGGAAAACAAACAAGCCTGACGTTGATAATCTTCCATTAGAAAATAATGATGAAGATAATGAGGACGAGTTGTTAATAAATGATGATAATCTTCACGTTGTAAAAACTCCTGAAAATATCAAAATAAAGAAAAGATCTCGAGCTAGAGTAATCCGAAGTGTCTGGTTCAATAAAGAGACTCAACCTGAAAAACATTATCGCGAGTTAATTATGCTCCTTACTCCTTGGCGGAATGAGCAAACCGATTTGATGGGAAATTATTCCTGTTTTGAAAAGCACTATTTAGCTTGAAATGAAGAAATCAGTAAGCAAATGAAACAATATGCTGTTTGTAGTGAGGACTTAAATGAAATTGGACATCATTTAGAAGAATGTGATGATGATGCTTTTTATACCATTGCACCTGTGACACAAGATGTTGAACGACATGATCAGGATGATAGATGCGTGGATATACATCCTGATTTAAATGAAACATTTGATCATCTTGCTGAAAATTTGGGCATACCGTCTTCTTTACCAAATAATGAGCAGTTGATTTTAAATGAAATGCAAGATAACGAATATCAAACCTTAGTGCAGCTGCTAAATAAGAAGCAAAGAGAATTCTTCTATCATGCTCTGCATTTGATAAAAACATCAGAAAAGCCATTTTACGCATTTCTCAGTGGAAGTGGAGGTGTCGGAAAGTCTCACCTTATTAAATCGACATACCAGGCAGCATTGAAGTATTACAATTCACGAGCAGGGGACAATTTTCATTGTGTTCATATATTATTGCTTGCTCCAACAGGAAAAGCTGCATATCTTATAAAAGGTAACACGATTCACAGTGCCTTGCGCATTCCAGCCAGTCAGTCATTGAAAAATTATAAACCATTGGATTCTGGAAGACTGAATATGATGAGATGCCAACTAAGTTAATTAAAGTTAATATTGCTTGATGAGATATCAATGGTTGGCAACAGCATGTTCACCATTCAATTGAACAACCGTTTGAAAGATTTAAAAGGTAGTAAAGAAGATTTCGGTGGTGTCAGCATAATCACAATAGATGACTTATTCAAACCTGTAATGGATGGTTACATTTTTACAGATGTTCAGTCTTTAAGTTCTTATGATGTTCTTGCCCCAAACTTATGGAGAAAATATTTTAGAATGTTCGAGCTTGATGAAATCATGCGACAAAGAGAAAGCAAGATTTTTGCAGAGATACTTAATCGACTTCATGAAAGTAATCATACTCTGAATGATCTACAAAAACTAAAGGAAAGTTGTATTGAAGACAGTGCTTGTCCCAGAGAAACCCCACGTTTATTCATTCAAAATGCTTTAGTTCATGAATACAATGAAAGAAAGATAATGAGACAAATACCACATGTTCCTTTAAAAAATTCAAAACAGTTGGCTTATAAACTGCATATTGCTGTCGGACAACGAACAGAAATTGCGGTGAATATACGCACTGATGATGGTCTGACAAACGGTGCAAGTAATGTCATTAAGCATGTTCAATTGACTGATAATACTAAACCTTCTGGCATCGTTTGGGTTCAGTTTGACGACGAAGTTGTTGGAAAGAAAACCCAAGAAGAAAATAGAATTCTCTATGCCCGAAGTACATCTATACTAAGTACTTGGACACCAATAAAACCTGTTACAATGCAATTTGCTGTAGGTAAAACGAAGTCTGCTCAAGTGGTAAGAAAGCAATTTCCTTTGAGGCCAGCTGCTGCGAAAACGGTTCATCGATCACAAGGTGATACTCAGTCACAAATCGTCGTTAATTTAAATACAAGAAGAGCAATTCCTTATATTCATTACGTCGCTCTAAGCCGAGTAACAACAATCAAAGGGCTATATATAACTGATCTTTGCGAAAGTAATATTTCCGTTGATCCTAAAGTCGTAGAAGAAATGCACTTACTGAGAAATGAGTATAAATTAGATCTTTGTTTCACTCCGTTGTACATGCTGAATCCCACTGATTTAAAAATTTGCTATCTTAATGCAAGTTCTTTGCACAAACACATTGAAGATATACGAAAAGATATTAATTATACGTCTGCTGATATCCTAATTTTTACCGAAACGAGATTTAGTGAAGACGATCCTGGTGAAATGTACGCAATTGAAGGCCATGAGTTATTCAGAAATGACGACGTTTCAAATCTCAACAGTCCATATCATGGAACAGCTGTTTATTCTAAACTTCCTATGATTATTTGATATCCTTGTGCAAGAAACTGTCATGGGATCGAGGTAACTATTATGAAGATGGTCGAACGTCCAGACCTAATTGTAATTGGAATATACAGATCTCCAACACTTGCATTATCATCTCTTTTAGCTGCCATTTCTACGACATTGAAGAAACATCCTTCTCCACAGGTTATAATCATTGGAGACTTTAATGTCAACTGGCTTGATGAGATAGAACGAAGATCACTGTACAATCTTATGATCAATACCAATGGCCTCGAGCAACTTATAACTAGTTCTACAACAGATAATGGAACATTGATTGATCATCTGTATACAAATTTGATTGAAGAGGATATCCAGGCAGGTACTCTTGAAACTTACTTTAGTGATCACAAAGCAATTTGGGCCTCTCTAAAGATAAGGAGGTAATCACATCCAGACATAGCGTTAGCATGTTACAAGAAAAACCATAGTATTGACATGGTAAGATGAACCCAGGTAAGGAGGTAATCACGTCAGACTATAGCGTTAGCATGTTACAAGAACAACCATAGTATTGACATGGTTAGATGAACACAGGCCAATATTTATTGGCCTGGCTCCAATTTAACAAAAGGTAAGCATTTAATTTTGAGGTTTTTTTTTAATTTTCTTTTCCCATGCAATTTGACCATTTCCCTTTATTTTTAGGTTCTGGTGGCATATTTTCAAATTATTCACATGATGTCGAAGCTAAAACACTAATAATTTAAAGGTAAATAATAGATTCGAATTGCATACTAGCTATACATATGCGTTTGTTTCTTTGATAACGCAAGTTTTTTCTTTTTACAGGTCTGAATCAGCTACAATCACAAAGACGTTTTAAAAATGTCAGCGTTTCATGTTGCCAACCGCGTGGATCAACGCTAAATTAATCCGAAGATAAAAAGACCACAACACATATATCGGAAATCCTCTTTCCTCTTTCCAGACATCTTCTCTCCACATACCGCAACTGTAATCTGTTCATCGCAGCAACGAATGCCAAACAAGAACAAAGTTCTCTGGTAACCCCACTGGAAAATGCTACTCATACCTTCATGGTAACTACTACTGAGCAATACACATTCATATCAATGATGATTGATGGCATTTAATGTTTACTGATTGTCGGTCAGATTACCACAGGGATAAGATATTGTCAACTGATACATTTATACTTGGAAAAAGCCACACAGTTTTTGGACCTACGAACTGGTGCTATTATGTCCAGCTAATTGGTTCTGATAAGTTATCTGTAATCAACATTGCAAACCACCTGTACCTTCCTACTGGATCAATGAAATCATACTATCATCTTCAGTTATAATCGTGAAACGTATTGTCAATAAACTTTGGCAAACAAGTGGTATAATCTTACTGGAACAATAACGTTTAACCTTTATTGACTATTAACATAACTATAACATTGATTTATCAACAAAAGAACCAATCTTGTATGTAACAAAGACATGCTGATAATCAAGGGACATCAAAACAAAATAATTTGAAGAAGTCTGGAACCTTCTTTTTCTCCTTCTAAACTAAGCTTTATGTTATCAGACGATGTGTGCCACCATCTCGGAACCTTACTCTCTTTTTTCTTCTGTTCACCTATTCTGCTTAAAAAAATTTAATTTCCTATCTCTTGTAAAAATCCTTTTATATATGTTTTGATCTGTCGTAAAATGTATTTAACACAATAAAATATTATAATATATAGATTGTGTAATAAATCGACTTCGTTATAACTGTATTCAACCAGCTAACTATAGCGCGTTTATTCCGTTGTCTATGGCATTAGAACATAAGACTAAAAATATTGCAGTTAATCATGTTTTACAGGCTACCCACATGTACGCATTATGTACCTATTTTTCTGAATGTAGTGTCTATTGATATGTTGCCACTGTTGTTGCCATTCCAAGTAGACAAGGTCAAATTGTGGACTTCAAGGACATTCCGTTCATCGAAACTTAACTTGGATGATGCCAGCTCCCTCCAAATTCTATTTCGTCACTGATGACGTTGTGACGGAGTCACATGAGATAGCATGCGCCTGCTCACGTCAGTGTATGTTTGCTTCGCTTCACATCGGTTGTATGTAAACTGTACTGCAATTTACATATCAAAATAGCCTTTTTTAAAATTATTCACGCAGGAGACCCTTCTGTGTTTGAAAATTTACGAACCCTTTTTAACCACAGCAAAATGTCTGAACCTCAGACAAGAATTTCAGAAGATATTTCGCTGCAACACTCGAAAGTTGCATCTGACGAGGTGGTTGATGTAGACGAAGTAGAAGAAAATATTGAACGGGAATTACTTGATGACACTCCCGAACCCAGCTCTGCTGATATGTATCTTCTTCTCCAGGAGATGCACGCAGATATGCGAAGTTTTAAATCTTGCCTAGATCGGGTAGAGAAAGGTCAAAGCAATGTTAACTCCGTTGACGACAATGCTTGTGACAAAGATTTGGCGCCAAAACATAGCGGCCCTAAGCAAAAGATTAGTGAAGATGGTTCGGATGATGAATCCGTCTTAATGAATAAAATATTGTCGAATTCAGCTGACCCAGCTTCTAAATCAGCAGAGAATGCCTCCACAGATACGGATAACTTGTTGTCAAATATTGCACAAGAATTATCTGAACAAGAACCTACGGATCCTGTCGTGAACGACGATCTGGCAACCATCCTTAACAACCGCTGGACTAATAAAACGTCAGATAAAAAACCACCTGGGAAATTAGAGCCAATTCAACGACCAAAAATTGCTCAAGCTTAACTGTGCCTCGGGTCAATTCGGAAATTTGGTCAAATCTTGACAAGTTCAATAAGCGCAGGGATCTACGCACTAGCAATGTTCAGAAGAACCTAGTAAAAGCAGGGAGCTCTTTAATCTATTCTACCAATGAGCTTCTTAATTCCCGACAAAAGGGAAATCAGGTGGTCCCCACCGATTTAATTAAATCCAATATGGAAATTTTGGCGCTTCTGGGTCACGCTTTTGTTGATTTGTCGCATCAGCGATGAGAAGCAATCAAACCATCCCTTAATAAAGAGTTTGCTGCTTTATGTTCAGAGAAGGTGCCTGTCACTACCAACCTATTTGGGGATGATTTACAAACAGAGTGTAATAATATCAAAACCACCAACAAGCTCAGTCATTCAGCACTAGCGAATAAAGGTCGGGATAACTATGACAAAAGGCGAGTTATGCAATCATCTCGCCACTTTAATGAATCTTCACAGAGGCCTTTTTTATCCAAAAAGAAACCATGGCCACAAAACAAGCCATGGTTTCCAAAACAAACACAGAAGCAAGGCCAATAGAAACCAGAATAAATGGACCAAATACAGTTGAGATGGTAAGTTCACATAAACAATATGTTTCCTTGTTGATAAGGGACCTGCAGAATAAGGTACTGCATTTTGAAGCTGGGGGCATTTCTCAATATATCAATCAATGGAAGGAAATTACTTCTGAACCAGAAATCTCAAATCTGGTCAGTGGTTATGATATTGAGTTGATAGAGGGACCCTCTCCATGTACTAGACTTTCCAGTTATGAGTTTTGTTTCACCAATTTTTGTTTGCCCTAAGAAAGATGGCAGTCACTGTATGATTTTAAATTTAAAACAGCTAAGGTTGAGGTTAACTGTAAAATATCATTAACACATTCAAATTTTTAATTTTTTTTCATGCCATTATTTACTTAGTTATTTATCATATTTTAAATTTCTGAATGATTTAGCCCAGTATTTTACTTGCTTTTGCCATAATATTCTTTTTTTTGAAAGCGCATTTAAAAATAAGTGTCACATCAACCATCAGGGCTCTTCAGAAGAAATGGAGGCTGTTGCAGCTGTGGAGATCTTCGGCAGAAGCGTTGAAACAAGGCGACTAAAGTATACAACCTTTGTCGGTGATGGCGACAGCAGCAGCTTCGGGCGGGTAAAGGAAGCGTTGGCAACAAATTATCAAGTAAGGAAGGAGGAGTGTGTGGGACATGTGCAGAAGAGACTAGGAACAGCATTGAGGAAGTACAAGAATGATCACAAAGGAAAGAAATTATCAGATGGCAAGAGTGTGGAAGGAAAGGGACGGCTAATGGACAAGACAATTGACAAGATGCAAAATTATTACGGGAAAGCTATTAGGGAGAACAAAGGTAATTTACAAGGAATGAAGAGGAGCATAAAGGCGATTCAACACCATATCATTAGGGATGACTCCAAACCCCTACAAGAGCAACATCATTACTGTCCAAGATCTGGTCATACATGGTGTAAATACTGGAAAGGCATAAATGAGGAAACATCTACGTATAGTGAGGATAATCGGCTACCTCCAGTTTTTATGGAAGAGTTGGAGTGCACCTTTACAAGATTGTCCAACCATGATCTCTTGCTTAGATGTTTGAAGGGCATGACTCAAAATCAAAATGAATCTGCCAATGGAATGCTATGGTCAAAATGTCCAAAAAGCAAGTTTTGTGGGGCACGGCAAGTTCGTATTGCTGCTTGTAAAACAGTGGCAGTTTTCAACACTGGTGCTGCTAGCAAGGCAATGTTTATGGTTTTATGTGGAGTTACTCCTGGAGAGAATTCAATGAGAGCTCTTAGACTTCAGGACCGAGTTCGACTTCAAACAGCTGTCAAGAAGGTCACCGAGAAATACAAGAACCAGAGAAGGAAACTTCGTGCTATGCGGAAATCCAAGGGTGATAAGGAGTCATACCAACCAGGAGGCTTCAGTTTGAGCTCCCAGCCTGACCTTCAAGAGAAGTAAAAGAAAAGGAAGAGGACTGTCAAGGACAAGGATGGGTCTAGCTTGGAAATTGCTGTGCCAACAACAGATGTCGCTAGTAAGAAAAAGCGGACTTGAATCACTTGATGCTACTGACTGTTGTTGGTATGTACATATATATAATATCTAAACAAATATAGTACATAATGTTATATAGTACAGAATTATTTTCCCTGAACACTTTAAAACCCAAATAAAAATAATTAGTGCAATTCTGTACCTTCCCTAAGCTGTAAATTAGTTTAAAATTGCTTGTTCATCTTTAACGTAAGTTTTCTCAAAACGACAACATTGTATAGTACGAAACTCATGGAAGCTCTAAATAAAAGAGGTTTTGATGGATTACCTCAATTTTTGGACTGCAAGTGTATCTTTTAATACTTTATGCAATGAATAGACAGTTTTGCCGAATTTGCAATATTTTGCCTGTTGCTATGGAAACTGTCTTTTTATCCGATTTCGACTGATGTATTTGACGAAATAAAAAACTGGCTACTTGTTCCATAGCAATCAGGCTAACAAACCACCTTAACAAATTTGAGGTTGATATCTATTTTCCCCCCTCATATATTCCTGCCACCAGCCTTTTGCTTTGCCGTCATTTTTTGTTGTTGCCATGGTGACCATTGAGTTGAGGTCACGGTAACTAGTGTTAGAAGTTGTATATGAGTAATTTGTAGATTCAGGCCAAGTTTTGTGGTAATTGCTTAGATTGTCATGAAATTAGAGAAAAAAAAATAATTTGGGTAATTTAGGGTTAACTACAACCTGATCAAGTTAATCACACCTAAATGCTTTATGGCATCTGTTGATTTGAAAGATGTGTATTATTCAGTTCCAGTATCACTTGCAAGCCAGAAATTATTGAAATTTGTTTGGAATGGCCATTTATACCAGTATACATGTCTCCCTAATGGGCTCTCCAGCTGTCCGAGAAAATTTACTAAGCTGCTAACCAGTTTTTACTATACTACGGAAAAGAGGTCACATTTCTTCAGGCTACATTGATGATGTTTATTTACAGGGCAACACATATGAGGATTGTGCCTGTAATATTGTTGATACAGTTCATTTGGTTTCTACACTGGGGTTGGTGGTGCACCCAGATAAATCTGTGCTTGAACCAACACAAGTCATAGAGTTCTTGGGGTTTCAACTTAATTCTGTTCTTATGAGAATAACTCTAACTGTATCAAAAGTAGAAAAAATCATGAGTGCATGTATCTCCCTTGTGAACAGAGATAGGAAGATTTCTATTTGTGACGTGTCCCGTGTAATTGGGCTGTTAGTATCTAGTTTTCCTGGGGTTATGTTTGGCCCTTTGTATTATCGAGCTTTGAAAGAAGATAAGATACTAGCCCTGAAGTTATGCAAAGGTAACTTTGACAGCTATATGAGGCTATCACAGCATG
Organism: Dendronephthya gigantea; assembly: GCF_004324835.1. Taxonomy (NCBI): domain Eukaryota; kingdom Metazoa; phylum Cnidaria; class Anthozoa; order Malacalcyonacea; family Nephtheidae; genus Dendronephthya; species Dendronephthya gigantea. The sequence goes on from NW_021163051.1 coordinate 619,764, forward strand.
CTGTTGAAGAGCTTCAGTCGTGGATAGCTTCACTCCCCACAGCATACAATGTTGTTAGTCATGGAGCACCAGACATTGTGAGTCATACTGATGCTTCCTTGTCTGGTTGGGGTGGGGTATTGGATGACCTCCCCTGTGGGGGAAATTGGTCATTAATAGAACAGACTTGTCATATAAATTATTTAGAGTTGCTTGCAGTTCTGTATACATTGCAGTCTTTTCAAACTCAGTTGCAGAACAAACATGTCAGGGGTCTAATTGACAATACTACTGCTATTACACATGGGCACAAGCCATTCTGATTTGTGCAATCGAATCACCAAAACCATTTGGGAATGGTGCATTGTTCACCAAATTTGGTTATCAGCCGCTCACATTCCTGGGATCGAAAATGTCCTTGCAGACAGAGAGTCACGTAAATTACGTGATGAAACGGAGTGGATGCTTAATTCCACAGTCTTTCGTAAAGTTTTGGAAACGTTGAATTTGACACCAAATATAGATTTATTCGCTTCTCGGCTTAACCACCAGGTTGAACGTTATGTATCGTACCAAACAGGCCCACAAAAGCAGTGGCTGTGGATGCTTTTTCAATTAATTGGAAAGACTATAGTTTATTTTATTCTTTCCCACCTTTTAGTTTAATTACGCAAGTGCTTCAGAAAATCCAAGACCAACAGGCAACAGGGTTGCTGATCGTTCCGGATTGGCCAACACAAATTTGGTACCCCAAATTAATGCAAATGCTAATCGATCATCAATTGTTGATACCACCACAAAAGTTACTTCATCTTCCATACAACCCACAGAAAGTTCATCAACTGCACAAAACAATGTGGCTGTTGGCATGTCATTTATCAGGCGACGCCTCGAAAACGAAGGTGCTCCAGAGTCGGCTTCCAAATATATCCTCAAGTCATGGAGAACCTCTACGCAAAAACAGTATAGCACCTATCTCAAACAATGGGAGGTTTTCTGCCATATCCGAGGGATTAATCCAGTTTCGCCTCCTCTCGAGCTTGCCTTAGAATTTTTAGCCCAACTTGCAGATTGGGGTCTTGGTTATAGCATGGTTAACACGGCGCGGAGTGCCCTATCATCTGTTCTGATACTATCAGATACAATACAATACAATACAATACAATACAATACAATACAATACAATACAATACTTTATTGACACTCCCCAACAGGGGCTTTTCAGTGACAAATTTACAATAAATAAGTTACGATACTATGATAAAAATTTAAGTTACTATGTTATGTTAGCTAGTCAATAAAAATTCATTTAAAAGATATTTCCTTAATTTACTTTTAAAACTACTTAAACATTCACTTGACTTTATAGAAGATGGCAGATTGTTCCATATGTTGGCAACTCTAGAGAATGACCTTTGTCCAGATTTGGTCTTACACAAAGGAATATGCAATTTATCAGAATTCCTTGTTTTACGGCCACTTACACTGCCCCTAGTGCTAAATTTCTGGTGTAAGTAATCAGGAACCAAACCCATCATGCATTTAAATGCCATTACAGCATCTCTAAAATATAAATTAGTTTTGACAGGTGTCCACTTTAAGTCCTTCAAAGCTGGTGTTATGTGATCATATTTTCTTGTGTTAGTTACTATACGAGCAGCAAAATTCTGAACACGTTGACACTTCTTGATATTAAATTCTGCGGTATTTGACCAAACTGAAGAGCAATAGTATAGTTTACTAAATACTAACGCGTTAATTATCATCACTAATAACTCTCTTTTAAAAATGTGCTTCACCCGATTTATCTGTCCAAGTGCTGACATACATTCAGAGACGGTTTTTACTATGTGTTCATTGAATGTTAAGTTTTTATCAAAAGTTACTCCGAGGTCCTTTACAGAGTTTACTGGTACCAACACTTTTCCCAACAGTGAGAGGCGATATTCTGGCAGCCTGTCTGTCATCTGTCTACTTCCATATATAATCAATTTCGTTTTACCTGGGTTCAATAACAAACAGTTGTCAAAACACCAGTTACGGATGCTGAGGAGATCTTGATTCAAAGCTGTGAGGGCGTTATTACATTCAGAAACACGAAATGACATAAGTAGCTTAGTGTCATCAACATAGCACTCGGGTGAACTGTTTTGAGGGACAGTTGGCAAATCCTTGACGTATATGGTAAATAACAGGGGTCCCAATATACTGCCTTGAGGAACACCACTTACAACAGGCTGCGGCAGAAACTGCAGAATTGATACGAACTGTCTGTTTCCTATTAGACAAATAATTGAACCACTTTAAAGCAGATCTCGATGCACCAACATCTTGTAGTTTATCCAAAAGAGTCCTATGTTGTAAACTATCAAACGCTTTACTCATGTCTAACAGTACCGCAGCAGTTACCTTCTGTTTGTCGATGGCATTTAAACAGATATCTGTTGTATGTATTAAAGACGTTTCTGTGGAGTGCAATTTCCTATTTCCACTCTGCATCGCCGGTATTCGCTGATTGGATTCAAGATATGGGAGGAATTGATTTAAAGCAGTTCGTTCACATACCTTCGATAATATAGGTAAAGTGATATAGGACGATTATATCAGGCACTTCATGGTCACCCTGCTTTAAAATAGGCCTAACCTCAGCTATTTTCCAGATGGTGGGGAAGATTCCGGTCTTGAATGAACCATTTATAATAGACGTTAGAACAGGAACAACTGAAGGCAGACAATGTTGTAATACACGTACAGTTATTTTGTCAATTCCGGGAGCTTTACCTATTGGCATTGAATTAATTATGTCTTCGACTTCTTTACATTTAACAACTCTAAACGAGAATTGGTGTTCTTTATGGTATTGTCTAGGAACAAAGGAGCGATTGTTAAGGACATAATTATTTTGCTCAGCCAAAAGTTGTATTTGATCCACAGTATTCTTTCCAATTGAAGCGAAAAATGTATTAAATTCATTCGCTACCGTTTTATCATCTTTACTATACGTTTGCTGCTACCAGATCTCTTGGGAATACACGCTCTTATAGTCTTCCAAATACATCCTGTGTTATTTGGATTATTTTTTATTTGCTGTTCCACGTATTCCCGTTCAGCAAGTCTTAACTCACGTTTAACTTTCTTTTTGTAGTTTCTGTAGTTAGCCCATACCGAAAGGATCAATCGAGTTTCTAGCAAGCTTTCGCCATTTATCTCACCTTCATTAATGAACGTATTTCATCAGTAACAAAAGGATTAGGTCTACTCCGTATTTTAATGACTTTGATAGGGGCATGTAAGTCCAGAATTTGGTTAAATAACAAGTGGAAAGCATTCAGTTTATCGTCAACATCATCGAAAACGTCGACGACTGACCAAGGGACCATAGACATATCTTCCTCAAAAGCAGCTTGATCATAATTTTGAAACTTCGCGTTGTAACATATACAGGCTTAGACGATCCTTCTTTAAACGAATTTCTACATAAACCAGGTCATGGTCACTTATTGAACAGGGTATGACTTTTGCCTTTGTTATTGGGCTAGTATTGGTAGCCAAAATAATATCGAGCAAAGACTTCGAAGTCTCTGTTATCCTGGTTGGTTGCTTGATTAATTGCTCAAGGTTAAAAGTAGAACAAAAATTCAACAAAGCCTGAGAGCCAATATCGTCAGTCTTTAACAAATTACAATTCATATCGCCTAGAATGTATATGTCTTTGTTAATAGATAGTGCCGAAATAAGTGTCTCGCTAAGATCTTCGTCAAAACAATTTGTAGTTGTATTTGGTGGTCTATATACTGTACAGACGATAAAAGATTTGCAGTTTCTTACTTGTATTTTGAGCCAAAGTTGATGCATACCAGTAATGGAAATCCTTGATAAATCGCTCAGGCATTCAACCTTATAACAACTTCTCACAAATGCACAAACGCCCCCTCCGAGTTTATCCAATCGGTCGAGTCGATAAATATTATAGCCAGGAATTTCCACCTCTAAATCTTGTACAGTACTATTCAGCCACCATTCAGAAATAGTTAAGATATCATACTCATTCTTTAAAATGAGATCTTTTACAAGAATATGATGTTCTCTATTCTTGATAGATCTCACATTCAAATGGGCAATTTGCAAATGGCGCCGTTGACGTTGTTGTTTATTCGCAGCACAAGTCCTTCGTGTATCGCGCTCGTTGACTGGACCAGGATTTGGCGAAATATCCATGTAGATTGTTAAATCTATTTCAAATGATTTTGATGGTAAAGCCAAAATAGTTATTCCTCGCTTTGTATTTCTAACGATAGCGAAAGACAAATTCGGCTTTGTGGAAATTATACGCCTCCGATAAACATTTACATGCTGAAATAAAATAGGCTCAGCACGTTTCACTAATACATTGCTTGAAGAAATATCGACTCTCCATGTAGTGTTGAAGTACTCAATTATTTGTTTCGAACCAGAAGCAAAGAAAAATATACAAAACAGGGATAAAAATCCCACAAGCGAACACACCGATCTACCCGCCATGTTGTCAGAACTCTTCATACATATCGGCAGATAAAACTGTGTTTGGACAACACTCCTATGTTAAAAGGTTGTTAAAAGGTGTATTCGAGACCAAACCCGCTCTGCCTCGTTACTCCTGTATTTGGGATGTCAAAACTGTGCTTAAATATCTGCGAAATCTCGGGAATAACACGGAACATACTTTAAAATTGTTGACGTTAAAATTAGTTATGTTACTGGGTCTGTTGTCAGGACAACGGTGTCAGACATTACATAGTTTGAATGTCCAAGATATGGTACTAAGTGAAACAAAATGCGTCTTTTTGTTGACCAGTTTGTTGAAAACATCTGCACCTAATAGACACAAGACACACATTGAACTTTTGGCCTACCTGCCAGATCCAAAGTTGTGTGTGATAAACTGCCTGAAGGCCTATCTAGAATGAACAAAACCTCATCAATGTGGAACTTGCTAATTATTTTTGAGTATTCAAAAGCCATTTGCAGCTGTATTTCGTGATACAATTTCAAGATGGTTGAAAGCGGTTTTAGAGATGTCAGGCATTCACACCACTACATTTACGGCCCATAGTACACAAACAGCATCAGCTTCCTGTGCCAAAGCAAAAGGACTCCCGTCGCATGTGATTATAGTGGCCGCTGATTGGCATTCTGAGTCTACTTTTACGAGATATTATGATAAATCTGTTGTTAAAGAACACTTTGGTGAGAAACTTTTAGAACAAAAGCCGTAACTTGTTATCTACATTTGTTGAATCGTTAATGTTATGGTGTTGGGATTTCATTAAAGCTAATACAAAAAATTTATTGCCATTGTATGATATTGCTTCTGCCTCATGGCCAACACTTTAAAATCTCATGTGACTCCGTCACGACGTCACCAGTGACGAAATAGAATTTAGGTTAAACGAGACTTACCTGTAAGTTGAAGTTTGAGCATGATTCTATGAGTCACTGGTGGGAGTGCGGAGTCACAAGCCCTACCCTATACCTTGGATTGTGTATCCATTTTATGATCTACTGGATTGATTTAGGCCCGCCCTATTTGTGGTTGGCCATTCGTCAGCTTTAAAAACTGACGTGAGCAGGCGCATGCTATCTCTTGTGACTCTGCACTCCCACCAGTGACTCATAGAATCATGCTCAAACTTCAACTTACAGGTAAGTCTCGTTTAACCTAAATTATTACCTTTAATGATCCTGTAGCATCTGTTAAATATACAACGTGTCTGGCTTTTTTGTCTGCTCCATCTGCAACAGTCATACAATCTTCTATTCGCAAGACCTTTGCTTTGGTGTTCAATGGTTGCACTTTAGACCCATTATCAAGTATGATTTCTATTCCTGACGATTGCTTTCCATAAGCCTTTTTTATGGTAAAAGATTTAAGCTGATATCTTTTTGATACACCAAGTTCGTCATACAATTTTTCATTGAACGAAACTCCTCTTAACTTCCATGAAGAATCTTCGCCCATCAACGTCATTGAGAACATTTTTGCTGTTGGTATGTTTTTAAGTGGAATTTTGGAAGCTACGGCCTCAACTGTGATGTTAGGTTCTTCCTGAAACAAAATAAGTAAATAATCAATTAAAAAAACACAACTGGCTTAAGGTAGACAATCAAAAGAATGCCTTTGATAGTCTATGGCTTGACACACAGCGCGTACCTTTTCTATGTTCCACTATATAGGTGTTGTATATAAACTATTGGGACATTAGTAAATAGAGTAACAAATCAATAACAAACCTCCATCTTTCTTTCCAAATTCGCGCACAATGGGCGAGTAAACTTTTAAAAATTGAAAGAAGACAAGAGCTACAGTACAAATAAAGTACAACTTGTATACTTTAGAGTGTAGTTTCCATATTTTCTTGGCAACCAAATGCTGCTTATAGGAAGAAGTTAATTTCTAAAAGCAATTAATTAAAGCACATATTGACTTGTGATCGGTAAAATAAGTCTCTAAAATGTGGGCAGTGATTTGTGATTCTGGTAAATTTGTATAAATATGATCTATTATTGTTTTATTATCTGTAATGTAATTGGATATTAACTACCTATAATGTTTGTCAATGATAAAGAAGTTATATAAATGCCTTCTACTGGTCTCATCTAGCAAATTAATGTTGAAATCACCTATAAATACATTAAATTGAGTGTCACGTAGTAAGTCCATGATTGAAGTTAAGGTATAACATAAGTCCTGTACTGGTACTCTAGGTGATCGATAAATTCCTATTATGTTTACATGTGGAAGAATCATGGTTTTCATTAAAATTATTTCAATACCACTACAATTACAAGCACATGGATATTCAGGAATGAATTCAACCCGACTATACACTGCCATACAACCATATGGTCTTGTATTTATGTAAGAATGACCTTCATTTCTGAATAAAGTGTAACCATTTATGTCATATACAATATCACTATCCAAGGTAATAAATCGAGTTTCAGAAAAAATGTTGATGTCTGTACTTGTAAAATTTAAATCATGCCGTACATCTTCAATATGTTTGTGTAATGACCTTGCATTCAGGAAGCACAACTTAAAGGAAATTTGATTTGTTTTATAAATACGAGTAACACAAAGTGTAAGCTTGCATCCATTCCTTAGACTTTCCATTACAGCTACCACATTTTGATTAACAGCTATTTTTTCTTCACACAAATCAGTAATTAATAAACTTTCTATAGTTGTGACTCTGCTCAAACCAACATAATGAATATGAGGTATTGCTTTTCTGGTGTTGAAATTGACAATGATTCTTTGCACAGTGTCACCTTGTGATCGATGAATTGTCTTTGCAGCTGCAGGTCTCAATGGAAACTGTTTCCTGACAACTTGAGCTGTTTGGTTTCTACCCACAGCAAACTGTGTAGTGATTGGTTTTATTGGAGTCCATGTTGCCTCAATACCTTGCACATAAAGGTGCCTATTTTCATGTCTGGTTTTCTCGCCAACATCAGCATGGTCAAACTGCACCCATATCACACCTGATGGTTTGTTCCTTTGGTTTAGTTGCACCTTTTTAATAACATTACCAGCACCATTTGTCATGCCATCGTCAGTTTGTACATTAACTGCTATCTCAGTTCTTTCTCCTATTGATAACTGAAGGTTGGAAATTATTTGTTTAGTTTTCCTTGGATCATCAGGTATTTGACTCATAATTTTATCCCTAAGTTGAGTTGAGTTAGCTGCTATGACACTGTCCATTGCTTTAATAGAGTATTTCGCAGCTATAGCAGCATGATGTACCCATTCATTGAATTCATTAACTTTCTGGTTCTGTGTGAATAGATGTGGCACATCCATTGGATTATGAATGCTATTTTCCTCAATCAACCTTTCCTTGAGTTTCATCATATCATCTTTGGTACGCTTGCCTTCTCTTAGGCGGTTCAATATTTCTGCGAAGATCTTGCTATCTTTTTGCCTCATAATTTCTTCAAGTTCAAACATATGAAAATATTCTTGCCATTTATTAGGAGCAAAAATTGTGTACTCTGAATTATCGAGATCTTTGAACATGTATTTATCCATTACAGGTTGTAGTTGAAACAGATTTCCAATTGCAATGATGCTTACACCGCCAAAGTCTTCTTTACTTTCCAAAATATCTTTCAATCGATTGTTTATCTGAACATTGAACATTGTACTACCCAACCATTGAGATCTCATCTAAAAATATTAATTTCACGCCACCAAGTTGACTTCTTAGGGTGTTTAGTCTGCTTGAATCAAGTGGTTTGTAATTTTTTAGGGATTGACAAGCAGGTGTATTGCAAGTGCACTATGTATTGTGTTACCTTTAATGTTGAAAGCCGCTTTGCCAATTGGTGTGAGAACAAGTACTTTTTCTTGTTGGAAATCTTCACCATCCCTGGTATTATAGTACTCTATTCCTGCTTGATAAAGTGATTTAGTCACGTGTGACTTACCAACACCACCCCCACCACTAAGGAAAGAGTAGAAAGGCTTCCGCACATTTTGATAAGGTGTAAGGCATGATAGAAGAACTCTTTTTGCTCAATGTTCAACTTTTGTACCATTTTCCTGTAGTCATCATCCTGCATTTCATTGAGTATAAGCCGTTCACTATTTGAGGTGGTTGAAGGAATTCCAATATCACTCGAAAGATCATAATTCTCACGAAAGTCAGGATGCAGATCTTGGAAACCCTCAGATTCATCTTGTCGTTCAATGTCCTGAGTTCCTGGAGCAATTAAGTCATAATTATCATCATTATCCTCTGTGTTATTTAACTGATTTTGAATTTCATTCAAATCTTCACTACATACAGAGTATTGCTTCATTCGATGGTCTACGACATCTTTTACTTTCAAAAAATATTCTTGATATGAAGAACAACCACGAATCAAATCAGTTTTTTCATTTCTCCAAGCAGTGAACAACATAATCAACTCACGATAATGTTTTTCGGAATCGATCTCTTTATTAAAACCAACACTTCATATAATTCTAGCTTCTCATCTCTTTTTATTTCCACTGTTTTTGATTGCCTTATTATTGCAAAAATATCCTTGGCCTTTTCAAAATATGGAGGTGAACCTCTCAATGCTCTTAAACACTTAAAGCCTTCATCGCGGTGAATTAATTTTTTACTGCACCTTTTCTCTTCAGTTGACCAGCTTTAATTGGACCATTGCTACCTTGACATTTTCTCAAGACATCTTGACTGGCCCAAGTAAAATTTTCATTTGCAACTTCTTGGTTTTAAAGAAAATATTTTCAACACACATGGCAACTCTTCTGTCTGATCGCCTTAACTCAGACTTGCAAATTTTGCTGTAATGAACATCTGTAAGCCTGTTAGTATTGTCAGGTCGTTTTGACCTAAAAAAATACCTGGGTATGCCAATTCTTTAGAATATTTATCTCTGAATACACTTAATATTCAATATATGCTGGCGTTCATTCTCTGTCACAAATTCAGTTGCTGTTAACATGGTATCAGTGACTCCAGCTGGTATCTCTGTCTCATCTTCACTCCAGTTATTTTCATCATCATCAATCATTACTGGTGATCCCCAAGCTGGCGCGGAGCGCCGTGCGAGGGTACTAATTCCGCTCGGAGACTAATCTCACCCGGGACCCAGGAGAACATAGCAGAATCCAAAGTTGCCCAAATGTCATGGATGTTCAATGGTCATGGTAGTTGTGCGCATGCACGAAATTTGAACGAAGAAAGAACGGTCATCTACAACTTGATGATTGGCTAAGACAAAAAGAGAGCATGCATGATAGCGTCAGCATTTTAACCGTCATTTTGCAAACTATTTTTTAAAAATATAAAATGTAAGAATGCATTGTTATTTTGACAAGTACGAGCTTGGTATGTTGTTTTACAAGGAGCTAACTGACCGTTTAAGGCTTTACATCATGGCTTAAACTTTAAAAAGAGTTCTGAAAAGTGTACTTCAGAGTTTTGATAAAACAAATATCACTTTGCAGCTTATACAGTCGCTAAAATCATTGAATAAAATAAATAATCGAAAAACAACATTCGACGTTTAGTGCTTATATGGTTATAATAATTATTTGTGCAGTTTTGATGTTTTGAAGGTTTAGCTATAGAAAAGTTTAAAACTCACTTAAACTGCAATGTAATGGCAGGCAAACAGGTGATTTCTGTTCACCTTTACGACTGTCTTTGTTTTCGAAAAATTTCCATGAGTTATTTCATAATATTAGCATAGAAAGTTAGGTCTGGGTAGCGCACGAAATATTTTGCTTTGTTTAAAATGGCGAGGGGTTGCTGCATGCATGTATTTCTAGTTTAGATGTATTATTTACAGATAATACATTTGTATTAGGCTTGCTACTATTTGACCGATCCTCATCTTTAGTAATGTTATCGTTAGCTGATAAAGCATTATTAGTTTCAAGCCAAGTATTATTAAAATGTATACCTTCTTCCCTGTAAAGACTACTGTTTTCAACAAGCTAGTTAGTTAGTTAGTTAGTTAGTTAGAGTCTTTATTTCAAGAGGGTAGTACGTAATAGTGCAGAAGCACTAATAAACTTGTAGCCCTCAAATGACAAAAATACAACAATTTCTAAAATACAGTATTTATCTATATATTTACAAATTTACTATAAAATATGATTCAGTATATATAATACAGTTAAAAATGGCTAAGAGATTGTTGGTGTGCATGTAAAATTTCAAGATATTTATTCTTAAAAATACGGACATTCAAATGCCGTCTTAAATTTAGCGGTAGGCTGTTCCAAAGTTTAATTGTGGTTACACTAAAAGTTCTACCTCCTTCAGTTTCCCTTTTATACTTTGGACTGATGAAGTTAACTTCAGCGTATCTTGTATTTCTCGAATGTTGCTCACGATTTAATTTTAGTGTTTCACGTAAGTAAGGAGCAGTATCGCCATTTATGCTTTTATAAGCAAATACAGCTTTATTTACCTTACTTTCCTCATAAAATGGGAGCCATTTCAACCGGTTAAAGAGTTGGATTGTCGATGACATATAAGGAGCGTCTAAGATAACTCTCGCAGCCCTCTTTTGCAACTTAAACACTATGTCCAGATAGTCTTTTCGACAATTTGTCCACACAGTACTCGAATACATCATAATGGGCTTAATGACATGATTATAATAAAGGAGTCTTTGATGCATAGGCAAGCAGCCCTTTATACGTTTCAAGGTTCCAATACGTTTTGCTAGTTTTTTACAAATAGCATCGACATGTTCATTAAAAGTCAGCTCTTCGTCTATGTGTAACCCAAGCAATTTCGCACTTGAAACTTGTTCATATTGTAAGTCCAATTCTTTTGTCTCCATTTTTCCAGATAGTCGCTTTCCTGTAATTAACACAACTTTTGTCTTTTTCTGATTCAAAGTCATCTTGTTGGCTGCAGCCCAATCATTAATACCAGTAATTGATTCATCCATGGTTTTTCGCAGTTGTTGTATTTCAGTGTGATCAACCGATGCAGATAGCGTCGTATCATCTGCAAATAGATCCACTTCGGCATTATCAATATGCATCGGTAGATCATTTATGAAAATTATAAAAAACAACGGCCCCAAGATCGACCCCTGGGGAATTCCGTGAGGAACATTCAGCATTGATGATTGAACGTCATTCAGTTGAACACACTGCCTTCTGTTGTGCAAATAAGATGTAATCCACTGCACAGAATGATCATCAAGACCATAAATTTCCAACTTGGACAACAACAAGCGATGGCCAATTTCCAGCTTGAAATACTTTGAGTGGCCTTACATTCAAAGATAAAGCAGAACTTTTATACTGCAGTTGTCTTTTCAAATTAATTTTAATGGTTTCAGTTTCATCTGGTAGCCTTGGTAATATAGTTACAGTCAGTGACATAGCCAGCCCTACAATTTAGTCATGCTATGCTAATTATTGGTGTTCATTGACTGTGAAAACAATGAATTTCTAAAGAAATGAATAATGATAATAACATAAAATTTGCATAGCATGAATAAATCGTCAGGCTGGTTACACCACTGGTTACAGTATTAACATCTGCTGGAACATTTACAATGTTGCCACTAATTTTTAACTGTTTTCCCCTAGGGGCTTGTAAACTTTTTGCTCATGAGCTCGTTATTCTTTTTCCGAGTTTCAAGTTTCTTAGTTGCACGTCTTGTTCTCATGTACTCTCTCTCTCTCATGTACTCATTACTCTTTTCCTTACTTTTAGGATTCTTACTTGCACGTCTTGTTTTCATGTATTCTCTCATAAACATTTCAGTTGTTTTTAACATTTTTAATAGTGGGTGTGTTTGTTGTGTTTGTTAAAACATTCTCATTCAATTGTTCCAAATATTTGTTTGAAACACTTGAATGATAATGTTTTAACAAAGACTCTTGTAGGAGCCTGAGAGAGATGTGTTAGGTTCAGAACCACAGTCGGCAGTTTAAACCCTTCATAGCTAACCATGTCGCGGAAATTCAACGGACAACCAGCCCCAACCAATAGAGGCACATACCAGGGATACAGAATCCAGCCGATCTAGCAAACCAAGGTCAATCTGCTATTGAACTAGCTGAAAGCATGTTTTGGTTGAAAGGACCATCTTCTTGAGAGAGAATGAGAACTCATGGCCATGAGCACCTTCGAGAAAAGAGGAGAAGAAAGTTGAAGTTTGCGAAAAGCTAGTAACACAAACGTACATGCTCCAGACGCGTTTCAACCTTGGTGTTGATCCAAACCATTTTTCTACCTTCCGTTGCCTTTGTCGTGTGACCGCATGGATTCGAATATTTCTTACAAACTGCAGACTTCCAAAAGAATCCCAAGAACTAAGCAGAATACTTTGTTCATCTGAGGTACTTGACATGGAGAAGTTGTGCATCAAGCAAGCCCAAAAGGACGCTTTTCCGAAAGGAGAATGAGAAGGATGTTTGCTGCATCTTAGTCCAAAATGCGGTGACGATGATCTTCTGAGATTGTGTTTAAAACTTGCAGACAAACTGTCTTATGATACAAGGCACCCCATTTTTTTTACCAAAGGAGCATGTGGTGACACAACTCATTATCAAGGACGCACATGAAGAACTGGGGGACATGGTTCGGGAGTTGAGCAGGTTCTCACACTGCTACGAAGCCTTTTTTGGATTGTCAAAAGAAGACGTGTATTAAGGAACATCTTTGAGTCGTGTATGCAATGTCAATGACATTTTTCTGTGAAAACGGCCGAGCAGAAAATGGCACCGCTGCCCAGACCGCGACTTCAATCATTACGAGCATTCGAAGTGACTCTAAAGAGTCGGAGTTGATTATGGAGGGCCATTTCTAACTAAGCAAGGACGAGGCAAAGCCAGACCAAAGAGATATCTGTGCCTATTCACTTGGTAGCAACTAGGGTTGTTCATCTTGAAATGGCATACTCACTAGACACAGCTTCATTCATCAATGCTTTTACGCGAATGGTATCGAGGAGGGGGATGTCCGTGTATGTTTTATTGCACAATGGGACTAATTTTGTTGGTGCCAAGCGAAAGATGAGAGAATTGGTTCAAGCCCTTAACCATGAGAAGATTGCCCCAAGAGACCACCAAGTATAAACTAATTGATTGGAAGTTTAACCCTCCGTCGGCCACTCATTTTGGGGGGGTCTTCAAAACTATGATAAAGAACGCCAAGAGAGCGATAAAGGTTGTGCTTGGAGATGCGGACGTGACGGATGAAGAACTCCAGACCGCCATGTGTGGAGCTGAGAGACTGCTAAACTCACGCCCCATCGGACCCCAACGACCCGTCTCCACTTATCCCAAACCACTTTGTAGTCAGGCAGATCAGTGGGGTATTTTCCCCTGAAGCTCTTGATGAAGTCGAAACGAATAACCCTAGGAATCAAATCATCGAGTACAGCAATTGTTGCAGCTGTTCTGGAAGCAAGAAAGACATAATTAAGTTGTATTTTAGTATGCATTGACACTGCATTGACTAGCTTTAATTTACTATTTACTTGTCTTGTCGGAATCGAACGCATTGCATTCGGAAGGGGGGTGTTAGCGAACGATATTATCTTTTTATGAAGTATCGGTAGTTGTGACCGCTGAAGCGGGGGGACACAGGTGTAGAAAAACGTTTTTCGATGTCCCAGTTGTTGTACGAAATTTTAGATTTAATTTTAGGCTGTATTTTGTGCTTTGTCGAAATAAAGTTGTGACTTATCATGTTACAAAACATTTGCACTGACTGTTCATTAATCGGGAACAACAGGCAAGGTTCAAGAGTTTAAGAGATCAAGATTCAAGAGTTATTGCATACTAAAATTATGGATTAAATTTGCTTGGTCTCTGCAGGGATATTTATACCTTTTGAGACCATAAACAGTAAAAATTTGTCTAGTAATACAGTCATTTAAGCACATCATTATTTATTTCGTTCACTATACTGGGGTCGTGTGAATGCAATCTGTAGCCATTAAGTGGATTAAGTAAACAAGAATATATGCATTGCACTGTAGTAAATTGGTTACAAAGTGACTATCTTATGTCTAAGTTTGCTTGTTCTGTTGAAATATAGAAAAAAAGACAGTTCATGTGAGCGAAAAAAGCAAAAACTGGACGCTCTGTTGATATCAGTAAACATGAAAAGTAGAATGGAAACTGTGCAAAAGCAAGACTACAGTGTAGGTAAGAACTCTGCATCTTCAAAACTTAACATCACAGAAGTATTGAATGCAATTTAGAAAGACTGCCATGTACAGAATCCCATGTACAGAATCCCATTCTTTGAGTCATCATTATCTTCAATCAAAGATAAATCAGCTTTAGACTACTTTGCCGATAGGATCAGTGAGAAGATAAGTGACAGGACTTTAAAGAGATCGGAGAGAATGATATGTGGGTTTTAGGCTGTAAAATCTGCCATTCATATCTAAACAACCCAATCAGCAATGAAACGCAAACCAACTGGAGACTCATTAGCAACTGGAATAACATTGTCCTCTGATGATTATTCAAAGCTATACCAAGGTAACTGCGCACAATGGCATCACTTGAAGCACCGAATGTTAGCACATTTGTCTGGCTCATCGAAGACCCATCAGAACTCATCACAACATATGAAAGAGCAGGTGAAATTACACAGTCGCAAAAACATCAATTAAAAACCAGTTTAGGACAG
This sequence comes from Dendronephthya gigantea, assembly GCF_004324835.1. Taxonomy (NCBI): domain Eukaryota; kingdom Metazoa; phylum Cnidaria; class Anthozoa; order Malacalcyonacea; family Nephtheidae; genus Dendronephthya; species Dendronephthya gigantea. Next base: position 634,925 of record NW_021163051.1, read on the forward strand.
CTATTGGGGTCATGCAAACAAAATAGAGGACTTTGTGAAACACTTTCTCAGAAGAGTCGCGCTATTTCATCAAATATTCCAGCATGGTAAAATGTATGCAATCGCCAAAGAAACAGCCACAGAAGCAGATTTGCCACTTTGTGTAAGTAATGCATATGCACCGCAAAGGTTTATGAGTAACAGCTATCTAAGCTTAAAACGACTGGAAATCAGTTATGAGGCATATGTGGAAACATTTCTAGAGCATCACAACGAAGAGGAAATGCAGTAAAGTTCTGTGGGAGCAATTTTGTGTTTGACTTGTGTGGTGTATTGGATCTTCCAAAGTCAATTGTTGCGCTAATGCTTATGGCTCAACTACAATGGTGCCCAGGCTGGAAGTTTCCCTCTTATATACGTCTAGCTATTACCCAAGTAGAGCTATTTTCAAGCTATTACCCTATTAGGGATTGGTAAATGTGTAGCTGAGAAAGCCAGCCCCAGGCTGAATGCACATTTTAAGGATATAAGAAACTATCTATTCAAATCTGTTAAACTTGAACCTGGATGGATCATCGTTGGAGGATGATGAAAATGCAATTCAGTGAAAAACATTAACAATCTCAAAGAGGACTCCAGTGATAGTGACGAGGAGAATGAATATCAAGTGTCGGCTGTGAAGAAGGTCGAGAGGTCAGAAGAGGTAACAGCTGAAGTTAATGGTGTTACAATGAAATTTCAGATAGATTCAGGAGCAGATGTTAATATAATTGACGAGGACAGTTTTGGTCAGTTGAAAGGGCAGGTCTCCTTAAAACATACCAGAGCCAAACTTTTTGCATATAACTCAACCAAACCCCTTCCTTTGTTGGGCAAGTTTACAGCAATGGTAGCCACAAAAAAGCGGTATGATGTGGCAGACTTTTATGTTGTGAAGGGCTCAAAGTCATCAGGATGCCTGCAAGCATCTCCATCACTTGTACGTCGTGGCATATTACATATAGTTAATCAAGTGGCATCAAAGCGCCGGTTTGTTCCAAAACCAAAAGGAAAGGCAACATCTTCTGGCAGAGAAAAGCAATCACTTACAACAAATACGCAACAGAAATTGGATAAACTCATCCATAGCTACTAGGACATCTTTCATGGAATCGGAAAATTGAAGGGAGTTAAGCGTTTAGAAAAAGCCGGGATCATTGAAAAAGTTTATTCCGCGACGGATTGGATCTCCCCTATAGTGATATCTCCAAAGAAAGATTCAAATGAAATCAGATTGTGTAGACATGGTTTAACCTAATCGGGCGATCAAAAGAACAAGACATGTCATCCCAACAGTGGAAGAATTACAACAAGATCTTAATGGATATAAGATATTTTCAAAGTTAGATTTGGCTAATGGGTTTCACCAGCTAGAGCTAGACGAAGAAAGCAGAGAGATAACAACGTTCTCCACTCACCTAGGTCTGAGACGATATTGTTGACTCAATTTCGGAACTAATTCAGCACCTGAACTTTTTCACGAGGAAGTAAGGAAGACTCTGAGTGGAATACCTGGGGTTAAGAACATACACGATGATATCCTAGTTTTTGGGTCAGATGAAGATGACCATTATCGAGCGTTAAGTGCAACATTTCAACAACTTAAGGACTTTGGTTTGACGCTTAAGCGAAGCAAGTGTGAATTCGGGAAAACTTCTATTGCGTTTTTCGGACTTGTTTTTTCCAGTAGGGGCATCAGTCCCGATCCAGCAAAGGTGTAAGCTCTTCAACATCTTTCATCACCTACAAACCAAGGAGAGTTGCGGTCCTTTCTGGGCATGGCTAATTACTTCGCACAGTTTATCAACAACTATGCGACCATGGCAGCTCCTTTACCTAATTTGACCAGAAAGAACACCTGTTGGACATGGACAGCTGAACACGAAAAGTCGTTCAGAGCAAAGTCATTCAGATAGCTTGCGAACAACAGCTCTACTCAGTTATTACGACCCAAAGCTAAAAACAGAGGTTGTCTGTGATGGCTCACCGGTTGCGAACCCCGGGTTATTACATATAACAGTAGATCTCAGACGGATGTGGAGAGACGCTATGGACAGATCGAGCAAGAATCTTTGGCTGTACAATATGGTTGCCTTAAGAATGAAATCTATTTGCTTGGTCGGGATTTTGAAGTATTACGGACCATAAACCGTGATGTGACTAAAGTTACAGGGATTCTGTTTTAAAGTTGCCTACAGGCCTGGCAAACTAAATCCTGCTGATTACACATCGCAACACCCTTTACCACTAAATCGATGTCCAAAAGAACAGCTGAAGGAGTCGATGGAATTCGAAGCACACGTAAATTGGGTTATTAAAACCAACGTGCCACCATCTATAAAATTACAAGAAATTCAATTAGCGACTCGCTGCGACCCAATTCTCCATGGTTTATACAAAGCTATTAAGAATAAGAAGCCCCTAGAAGATAAGAAATTCAAACATTTCAAGAGTGTAGCAGAAGAGTCGTCTCTTGCGGATGGAGTAATTCTGCGAAGTAACAAAATTGTAATACCACAACCGCTGCAAAAGATTGTTGTTAAAATTGCACACAAGGGCTATTGGGCTTCGTTAAAACAAAACAATTTTTGCAACCAAGAGTATGGTCCCAAAATGGATGAAATAGTTTCTTCGGTTGTTGGTCCCTGTATTGCGTGCCAAGCGACAGTAAACATTTCCAGTCAAGAGCCAGTCAAGTATACGCGGCTTTCAAAATGCACCATGGGAATGTTTAGCAGTTCATTACTATGGACCACTGCCCTCAGGAGACTACGTGCTGGTAGTAATTGACAAATATTCTAGATTCGCTGAACTTGATCTTACCACTTCAACATCAGCTAACGCAATAATTCCAAAGTTGGATGGCATTTTCTCATTGACGGAATTCCACTTCAACTGAAGAGTGATAACGGAGCTCCATTTAACTCCAAAGTGTTCAGCGATTACTGCAAATTTATGGGTGTTCAGCATAACACTATCACACCATTACATTCACAAGCAAATAGCTTGGTGGAGAATTTAACAGGATGATTAACAAAGTAGTACGTACTTTGTCAATTGAGCGGAAATGTTGGAAGCAAGAGCTATTCAAGTTCCTTCGCAATTACCGGGCGCTGCCTCATATTACCATGGGCAAATGCCCTGCTGATTTGTTGTTTCAAACCCACTTACCAGAACTATCAAAGTTTCAGAATGACAATAGCGATACACGGGCAAGGGATGCAACGAAGAAATTACAAAGGAGATCAGATGGTAGGCAGACGTCCTCAACGACAACGAAAAGTGCCAAAAAGATTTGAAGAGTACGAGATGGGTGATGAGTATTAGGCACTAAATTAAAGTCATCACTGTCTGGAAGACTAGTGAACCTTAGAATATAGTCTGATTTAGGTTGTTGTGTTGTGGACAACATTTGGGCACAGGACCCTTTAATTGTTATTGTTAGATAAATAGCTAGTTACTATGACTGTTGGCTGCTGAAAGTTTGGAAAAGATGTAATGTCCAGGACTTTGGGGGAGCTGGGGGAGTTAAGATGGCGTCTGTTGCGACTTGCATAACGTGTATTTACTAAGCCAATAAACCCGTTTGTTGAAGTATGTTAGAGCTAAACGGTTTTCCTTGTAATACCTCAGAAGCCATGTAATGGTGGTGTTTCTTTGCGCTCAGTTTGGTGACCGGGCAGACTTTGCCAAAATAAATAACAAAGCCTCTCAAAGGTTACAGTGTAAGTACCCTTCTGAATGGATAGGCTTAACTGCTTCCACAATGTCTACACAAAAGTGGTGAACCTTTTGGAGTAGTTAACTGAAGCAATTGATGTATTGTTGTTGACTTCATATCCTCGGGATGAACTTCATTATCACAGAATATGGCTCACATTCAATCTGTACCCCTAACAATTGTGGAATATTTGAGTGTGTTAGTATGCTCATGTACTTGGCTTCATTTATAACGGCTGTTAGATCTCTTGTTGAAAGCTGTTTCTCCAAAACCACAAGATAAAACCTCTTATACAATTTTATAACGACAATATTGTATTCTCCTGACGTATTTCTTTATTTTTCTTTCAATTTTTTTTTATTTGTCACTGGACATTGCAAAGTAATCTCTCCTCCTGCACCCCTTTTTTTCTTTTTTCTTATTTGACCACTATCATCCTCTGCCACCCTCTTTATATTTTAGCACATCCACACCTTGGGATTTCAGAAATCCTTGAATTATTTGTCCACCATTCTTTGTAGGCTCCCCTTTTCAACTTTTTACTTTGTATTGCCATGCCAGTTCTGACCAATTACCAACAGTACTGTCTGAGTAACTAATCACTTTTTCTGAAATTGCCTACTTGACTCTTTGTTATTTGAAGCTGTTGATTCAATTTTCTGTCATGTCGATGTTTTGCTTCTTCAAAACGTTCAAAACCCATTGCCAACCTTTCATCTGAATGTTTACTAAAGCATCAGATAAGGACATGCTACATGCAGCTTTGAATGATGGGTTAATCCTGTTATACACTTGTGGGGCAGCCTCTACAGCTTTGCGTTTGGAGGTACCTTTCAAAGAAGTTTTATGTTTGGCAATAACATTGTTTATTGATGGAGGTGCTTCCAAGCAAGTACTGCGATTATAATGCAAAGGCTTTACCAGTAATAAAGATTGCACAGCCACAAAATTATTTGGCATGCTGGGCAGTTTTGCATAGTACAGCATTCCAACTATTGGTATTGAACATTGCCGTATAGGTTGCGTTGATATATCATACTACCACATCCTGTGCAATTTGCATGCAAGTCAGGAATTTCACTAAATTGTTTAAAATCAATTGCAAAATTCTTGAAAAGGCCTTAGGAAATGCATTCAACCATAATTTACCAGTGTAAAACTAACCTCCTTTGTGAGATACACTTGAAAAAGAATGTGGAAAGCAAGCTTGTCAGTCTTGGAATCCGAGAGGAAGTAACCTGACCTGCAAAGATTAAGAGGTGTGCTGAAGATGCAAAGGATGGTAGCATTTTGGTCAATGATGTTGTCAGATTGGCCCTTGGACAAAAATGATGTTGATTTTGAAAAAAAAGCTATTAACCTCTTGCATCTAAATCTGTCAATGCTTCCACAACTGATGTCACAGCAACAGATCTCAGTGAAAGCTAAAGTGCAGCAATGTTTTGCAGGTATTTTGACGGCGTTACCCTTGCGAAAATTACACATTGGGAAATGCTGTTCCCTCAAACGAAATTTATAAAAAGTATAGAACTCATTATAAAAGTATAGAACTCATTAACTCATTAATGCATGATCAATTATTGTAATTTCCCTTGTACTAATAAATGTATATATTATATGATCTCAACATATAGTAAAAAAAAATATAGATCCGTGCTTGGTAGCCAAGCCTTGAAGTGATTTCGCTTATTGAAATTTGTTAGTATCTAGAACCTTTGAAGAACATGTAGTGCCTAGTCACGCTAATGTTTTGCGCACATTATGTGGTTTCCGGTAGGCATGCAAGGAAATGCCTGAAACTGACAAACACAATATAATTCTGTTAGGAAATAAACTCGCCCAGTGCGTAATACTTCTCAAATATATTACGCTAATCTTAATTGCTAATCTTAACACTTAAGAAATAGAATATTAGGTTTTATAATTTGGTAAGGAAATGTCCGAACAATATACAATCATTGGATTTTTTAAAAAGTCAGCTGAAGTTTTAGTTGCAAAAAACGAGAAAGTACCAGAACAAGCAGAGCCCCCACTGCAAAATGTTGGTGAACATAGCGAACACGTTGAAACCATCAAAATTTACGAAGCTGCAGGTCCACTGACAGCGGCTGATGTGATTGACAAGCCAACAATCTGGACGGAAAAAATGTGGCAAGAATGGAAAACTTGGGTGCAGTTTCTGTATTTCCGCAAAGGATCTTTGTCCGCACAGAACACAAGGCTATTACCTGAGTACAGAAAGGCAAACAACAAGTGTGACATATTACGGGAATTTGCAAGAAGCTAGGTTAACTTCACTCAGTAAAGAATTCGACAATGTAGGAGGGGTTAAACAAGCAAATCCAGTTGGAGAAATTCCTGTTGGACTTGGCACTCATGTGTGATGTTTTTTTTGAGCTTTCTGAGGCCATGCAACACTGTTCAATGAACATCTTCAAAGCCGACAGATGTATCAAGCGGTAAATGAGAAGCATCGAAACATTGAAACGCAAGACTGGAACAAAATTGATGATAGCCAAGGATGTGGTCAAGGAGGGAAAATTTGGCACTGTACAACTAGTTTCCAATTATAGACATTGATGCTAATGCATTAATAGAAAAATTGCTAGTTGCAATGAAAGATCATCTCTTTGCCACATCTGCCTCTGGAACTGTTAGCGAAAATGCTGCCTATCAGAAGCTTCTTGATCAGATTTGCATTCTCTACCCAACTTATTGGCCACAGGATCTTGATCTAAATTATGGTGAGGAAGAGATACGATCATTGTGCGATTGGTTTTCCCTTCCAAGAAGTTCAACAGTGCCTGTGTTCCAAGACTATGTTGATAGTCAAGGGAGACGAGTACCTGATGATCTCCAGCCTCTATTGAGTTGTTGCTCTTGTATCCCGGTCTCATCGGCAGAATGCCTACATGGGTTTAGTCAAATGAACTTGGTTTGTACATCAGTAAGAAATTGCCTACTTGTTGAACGAATATCGAATTTAAATGTTTATTAAACTTGTTGGTCCTCTGAATAATGCTTGGAATCCTGAAAAATATACTAGATTCTGGTTGCGAAAACATCATTCGGCCAATGATGAAAGAGTAAGAAAGCGAAAGTTAGAGGAAGATGCTGAAAGTGAGCAGGAGCAGACAGCTGCAAAACAATGATTTGGCAATTACTTTAGACATTTTAAATTTTCCATATACCTAGTAAATATCTACGGTGGCCCACAACTGTCACACCAAAAAGTTTTAATTGATGCCAAAAAGTTTTAATTGATGCCAAAAAGGTTTATTTGACGCCAAAAAATTTTAATCCACACCACCAATAGATAAATAAACGCCAAGAAATGCACCAACATACAGAACTTAAATAATTTGCATGTGAACATCATATAGTTTTAAAAGAAAATGGCGGATAACCACGACGAGGACTGTGATGGGGATTATGAAGAGGAATGTGATGTGCTTGAATATTATTTTCGAAAAGGCTATACATATGATGAAATGCTTTGCTTTTTAGCTGAGTTTCATGGTAATGACATGAGTTTGAGTACTTTACAAAGGCGATTAACACAACACAATTTAAGACGCATGCAAGCAAATTACGATATAGATGCACTTCGAACACGAATACAAGCAGAACTTGATGGCCTGGGTTGTATGGCTAGATATAGATTGTTGTGGCACACTCTTACGATGGAGGTCTTCCAAGTTCCCCGTTTGATTGTGCAACAACTATTGGCAGAAATGGATCCGGCAGGAGACGACAGTATCACAGTCCAGGGCCTAACTCTGCGTGGCATTGCGATGGGTATGATATGTTAAAGCCATACGGATTTCCAGTGCATGGATGCATTGACGGATGGAGCAGAAAAGTTATGTGGCTGAAAGTAACGAGGTCAAATAACTCTCCGAATGTTATAGCATCGTTCTATCTTGATTGCATCGGCGAACACAGTGGCTGCCCAGTGCAACTAATCACTGATAAAGGCACGGAAAATGGCACGGCAGCAACAATTCAATGTTTTTTTTGCGACAGTTGGGAGGCTCACAAATATGTCAAGTCAACTCATAATCAACAAATTGAAGCCTGGTGGGCGTACCTAAGAAAGAGTCGTTGCAATTGGTGGATAAACTTCTTCAAGGACTTCATTGAGCAAGATATTCTCAATCCTGCTAACAAGCTTCAAATAAAATGTCTCTGATTTTGTTTTTCCGCCTTACTTAAGAAGGAACTAGACAATGTAAAGGAACATTGGAACACACATAACATAAGACCTTCAAGTCATTCGACTGTTTCTGGTCGTCCTGAATCGTTGTTTTATTTTCCTGATATTCAGGGAGGTCAAAACAACTTAATCGTTGATGTTCCTGAGCCAAAATTTAATTATGCACGTAATGAACTTGTTGAGATTGACAACAGTAACATTTACCAAGAATACTTTGAATACATAATTCTAAACAGTGAACTAGAGCATGAGAGAGACTGGCGTTCTGCTCTTAATTTATACAAGAAGTTATTAAGTATATCCCAAAATGGAAGAGACTGAAGTAAATTACTCATGGCCTAAATACTAATTGACTACTGCTTTGAGAGATTTTCCTCCAAAGTTTGAAGGTAATATTGAAACATTAAAATTAAATAAAACTTTATATTTATAATCAATACATGTATTATAGTCTAAAGGAGTTGATTTCAAATGGAACACTTTTATTCTATGGAATGAATTAAAACCTGTCAGATCAACATTTGTGTTTTCTATTGGTTTATCTTTCTCAAAAACTAAACGTAAAAAATGTCAACCCTCAACGTTAAAAATGTCAAGCCTTAACATTAAAAATGTCAAGCCTTAACCTGACAAACATAACACTGTTTTGCACTTTATATGCCTGTTTTTTCAAGTTGACATCTTTGTTATTAAACTAACATCTGTTCAATCCATTCTAGGAATTTATAATTGCCTGAAACCGGGGCTTTTTAAATAATGCACCAAGGCCAGCGAGATGAATAAGACCATCGAAAAATTGGTCAATTTCGCTTTGAACTCCAAATGCAAAATGTTGGCGGAGCAAACATTTCAGCACTTCATCCTTGTCACTTGATTTTGACAAGTATATGCGTGAGAAACCATAGGATGAAATATCATCCCCATGTTTCTCTACTAGCTAATCCAATCTAACGTCAGACACAACCTTGATGGCTGAAGTTAGGAAAAATGGCTGATCGCATAATACACTATAACCTTCTTCTGTCAGACATCTGGGACCAGGTCCGCTCTGAAAGATACTTCATCCGACCAATTTCCCAGCTATGAAATACTTGTTTTCCTGAAGAAGGGTTATATCATGAGAAAACCACTGACCATCGAATATTCATATCTCCGTCTTCACCCGAAAAACTGATGGTAACTTTTCTCATCAAACTAAATCTTTTGCGACTGATAGCCCTTAACGTACTCGATAGGATGTTTTTTCGCTGAATAGTGATGTTTACAGGCTCGTCAGTAATACCCGTATCAGACAAGTTTTCTTGTTGCAATTTTGATATCAAATCTTGCGTGCTAACTATTTCACCTTCGTCAGTTGTGCCACTGTCGTTTTGTAAGCTGGCAGCAATGGCTGCTATTAGCTCTGAATCATTCTCACTGAATTCCTGATCAACATCAACAAGTGAAACATAGTCGTTATATGCTATATCTGTCCCATCGAAAGCTGGAAAACATTCTTCAAAGGTTGAACATGCAGAGCTGGAGGACGCATTGATGATTGATGATCGACAGAAGGCCTGCAACAAATGTAAAAAAAAATTTATCAATCAATTTATTCATCACTACTAGACTCAAACATTCTTGTCCTGAAACTAAATTTCATCCTCGTTTCAAAGCCTGTGGTTATACATTTGTAAAGCTATCAGGGTTTCTTCAAAAAAGGGGTTTTTATTCGGTGAATCTCGTCTAACCATTGCTTTTGAAATCCAGCAGTGCGGTAAAATTACCCGCTATCCTTTTCACTGTAGATGTTTTGAAGTAAGATAATGAACTAGAAATAATGACCGCAAATACGTTGTGCGACTTAACATATAGCCTATAAACCATATGTAGCAAAGACAAGAATGGTAATTACAGCTAAGCACTGAGCAGAAGATTACTTACAGTAGTAGCAATGTATCAGGCGGGATTATGTTGTCTTCGTTGTCACTACTCTGCTCCTCAGTATTGGGATTAACAGCATCAAAATCTTCAACCGTGCACAAAAATAGAACAATGTTTTTGTACTCTTTTCCCAATTCTTCTTTATAAGCTTTCAGCTCAAAAAAATCTTTGCATCCACCTGGCATGATCAATGCATGGGAAGTGTCTGGATATAGCAACTGATATTGGCAGTCTGCATCAAAATTTTTGTCAAACTTTTTCCATTTCCCTATGGAGCTAGCAAGAATATCTGCGTGTGTTGAGCATTTACGTGTCTTCAACGGTAGGTGTTTGCCCCAAACTGCATTTAGTTGTTTGTTATCATTTAATATCATAAGCCCAATATTTATTGAAACAATTTGATTTGAATCATCGTTACTTTTCTTTTTCTTTGCTGAACGATAACACAACCCAGCCCTTTCATTTGACTTATCCTTCTTATACTGCTTGAATGATGGCAGAGGAATACTAGATGCGGAAAAAACTGAGTATTATCACCATTGCATAGCAGCAGCTATGGAAAATCATGGAGGGTATGTCCCAAATAATACAACAATATTTACTACCAACAATATTTACTACCAGCTCGTAATTCAGCTTCACACATACAACAAAACCTGTGAGGGTGTTTGTATACTGTCATTCTCCAAAATGTTGTTGACAAAAAAATATGTTTAAATATATAAATACCAATCACATGACCAATAAACATGGGTTTTTACTTTCTTTTTTAATTGAATATTTTATTCTAAATATCAATTCCCTTCACCTTGCTATGTGATTAAGAAAATTTTCAAGGTAAAATCACAGTATATGTTAAAGGAATTCTCATAAAATTAATGCATGCAATACAATCAATGTGACTGATATTTATATATTGAAAACCCACAGAGTAAGAGTCACATCCACTCAGCTATATAATATAACTCAGTGGTCCCATCACCCTGCCCCACTTCACAGCAAATAGGTGATCTGATTCGGTGGTTGCCACAAAAAATTTAAAATTCAAAAGTAAGCCAATCAGATCGCCTATTGTTATGTTTATATGATAACATAATTGTCAAACATTGAAGCAGAATGATCATACTACACTATAAGTAATATTTGTTTTTAAGGGGCCAGGGCAATTAGTTGCAGTTATTGTATTGAACAGCTAATATAATTTACTTGTAAACACACGGTAGTTTCAAAATATCTAACTTTTTTAATAAATACTTATACATTTTTTAGTCAGCTCGCAGTGCTCAGAAAGTCTTTCGTGATTGGTCTAACACTTGTTAATAATTAATAGATGCTAATCATGAAAAATTTAATTATAGAAGAGGTCGTTAAAAATGAATCTTTCGCTGTTGATCCTACGCTTGCTACGACTGTTTTGTCACACTTGTTTATTGCCGGGTTTTAAATACCATAATAACATAGGCGTAAATGCTTATACAGCACTAACATAGCAAGCGTAACAGTCGTAGCAGTTGTAGCAAGCGTAGCAGTCGTAGCAAGCGTAGCAGTTGTAGCAAGCGTAAAACTCGTAGCAAGCATAGCAAGCGTAGCACACTTTCGTTTGCTTTTTGTTTTTATTTTTCAATGTGAGAATTGAACAAGAGCAGTGTGGCCCCTTACCTCCAAAAAGCAAGATGGCTGCGGCATGTGCTGGATTCAGGATTTTGGTCGGTTTTCCTCAACTAGACGAAGTTATCTATGTTATCACAGTTATAATAAGATTGGGGCTGTTGCTATGGATCTGAGTAAAGCTTTCGATTGTCTTCCACACGAACTTATTTTGAAAAAACTGAAATTCTATGGCTTGGGCGATAAAGCAGTAAACCTTTTACGAAGTTATCTGTCAAGTCGTAGTCAACGGGTGAAGTTATGGGAGGCATACTCGAATTGGATGGGTGTGACAGCAGGGGTACTACAAGGCAGTATTTTGGGGCCTATGCTGTTTACTGTTTTTATGAACGATTTAGCCTATGCGATCAGGGAAAGTGAGTTGCTGGGCTATGCGGATGATATTGAGATTTATCGAGGGGTGTATGTCTCAAAAATCTCGTACGCCTTTCGATAAAAAAATTCCCTAAAGGCTAAAAAGTCTCTTAGAAGTCCCTTAAAAATCACTACAAATCCTTAAAAATCCGTAAAAAGATCTAAAAATCAATATAAAGTCACAAGAATACTTCAAAAAATTATCACAAAAATTTGTAAAAATCCCTATGGATTTTCGAAATCCGCAAATCTCGCACACTTTTTTTTAGTGATTTGCCCATTGCGATATCTGATATCTTTATTGATTTGATCACAAGGAACTGGCAGAAACTTAAATATACAAGACAATATCCTGAAGAACATGTTGTGTATGTGATTATTCAGTGAAAACAAAACTGTTAACGTTAAATCGCACTCTGTAAACCTCGTAAACTTTTACATTATAAGCTTTGTAAACTTTGTGACATTATAAAGGCCAGGGATGGGAAAAAATTGGGCACAGAATGCGAATTTGACTAACACTGACCAACTCACTAACTATAACTAATTATAACTAACTAACTAACTAACTATCTATAACTTACTACAGCGATTTGCAGTTGAGCTTGGAATTGCGAAAGTTTGTTCGTTATTTAAGCCCTAATTCCACGGGCTAAATTTTCAAGGGAAACGTGAAATAGTTCGCCTGCTTCTTTTGCATTGTGAACAATGAAGCAGAATCAATTTATTCAAGTGTTTGAAATTCAAAAGAGACAGGCGAAATTTAAAATGTGGTAGAAATTCAAAAGAAACAGGCGAAATATTTTGCATTTTGCAGAGAAAAAGCGCCAGTAGAATTAGGCCCTTAAGTTTTGCAGCGGTGAGATCAATGTTTGTGCCGTCATCTAAAATGTTGCCAGGGAACGCTGACCAAGTTGTCAAGGGTAACTGTCATTTTTGTGACTATTATTACTTCTAATAATAGTCACACATATGTATAGCGATTAATAGCTGCTATTTTTGAAGTGGTCTATTTATAGCTGTTGAAAAACTTGACATTTTTTCTCTGACAACTTGGATAGCGTCACCTAGTAACATTATTAGAGGATGTCACAATTCACAAACATTGCTTTGAAATACAAAACGTACTCAGAACAGTGAAACAAAATAAAACGATTGATGTGTGTATGTGTATGTAACATAAAAAAACCAACAGTTTTGCTTTGAAAGCAATCATGAAGTTTGCACGTTTCACAAGTTTTACACACGTTACAAGGTTTCACAGTAATATCCTCATTATATACTTCTGCACTTCTTGCCATCATATGCTACCATACAACTTCCGTCTCATATTACACTCCATATAGATGGTTTGTCATTAATTAAGTGTCATTAATTAAGTGTGATTAACCTTATGCCGTCATGTGATTTTCGTATGGTATATATAACAGTTATCATATGCTTGTTGACTCTTAGCAAGTTCACTATTTGGCAAGTGGGAAAGTTTGTAGACCCTTCGCACGTATATAAATATGTCTGACACTGAGGTTAGTAAAGCGAGCAACGAGATTCAATAACATTGAGAATATGGTAATTGGTATCGCTATATTAAATTGATCTTCGTTTCGTATGTAGATTCAAAGTGTTTTAACAATGTTTTGTGTGGCTGGCAATAAAACTTACTATGGGAAAAAATTTTCCATGTTTGGGGATTTCTCGCTCAAAATATTTGGGAAGCTACAGCTGAAAGAAGAAGAAAATTCGGCTGGGCATTGGGTTTGCTGTTGTGGTTCAGCCTCCGAAGATGAGGAAACTACGATCAGGTACGTCTGTGCAGTGTTTTTTATGCATTTTTTTCTAAGGTTCATACTACTTTCACAATGCTTGGGCCCTAATATGGACTCATTTTTGCTGGCAACAGCATTCACTGTGGCTCGGTTGCTGAGGAATGCTCTCAATCCTGAAGATGTTTGGGGTAAGTTACTGTTTAACAGGTAGCTCAATTGCGGAAAGTGAAAGACGTAAATAACTTCACTGTACAGTACTACCATAGACAGTATTACCATGTTCTATTGAGAGAGAGAGTTCTATTGGCATGATATTATTCTCCGAAGAAAGGAGCATAGGGAAATCGGAGAGTCTAAATCTTTTTGCTCGGGGTGTGGGAATTCCCAATCGATCGCACGTAATGTTGCTAAGTGATGGAGACTCCCAGACATGTGGGACATCTACGTGAGTTTCACGTTAAAATTATACGTTGTTGTATAAAAACATTTTTTCGCAAATGTTTGAAAAGCAGACTTCAATTATTTTTAATAGAAAGAAAATGCAAGAGATAGCATCGAGAACGACTGGGGTCATAATGATTGATGACGCTAAACCCAATGTTAACTTTAGCCAATTTCTGCTGCACGCACAAGGGCGACTGATGTCTGGATCAAATAAGGAAGGGATGACATCCATCAAGGCCGCCACGTTAATATCGACGAATTCTCCCGAAGTTTCCCGGTAGTACACTTATTCAATTATTAATGAATTGTCTTTTAATTCTTAAACTGAAATTACGTTATTAACATTTAGCCTGCGAAATCTGTTTCATTGTAGATTAGTAGGGAGAATTATTAGGTTTAATTACGTCAGCTGGAACGAGGAACGGAATGAACAAGCCAAGTTTGACGACAAGCAACTGAAGGTTATGTGAGAGTTCATGCAAGAAAACAAGGTATATTTTAGTCTATGGAAATGTAAGAAAAAAAAATTCGCAACGTTCAATATGGGTCTGAAACGTTGTGTACTTAAACTTAACCATAAGGTATTTTAGGCTACTATACTTTCAAAATCCATGACCAATATATGTCATTATTATATAGGGTATTTTCCTTTTCTGGGCAATTAAATACCTGGAGTTATGGGCTGAGGTTTTTGAACATGCGCGTGAAATTGTTGAAGAGGTCGTCCAAGCGATCTTCGATGAAAATGACCTGAAGGTGCAGGCAAGGTGGTTGTCTGGTATTGCCACGGTACTCGTCGCAAATGCTCTGGTATGTGAAACTCAAATAACTCGCAAAAAATAGATCGGACTAGTTTTCAATAATAGAGTTCATTTTTACATGACTTATGTTTCTCATTTTAGTTACATTTCTCGTGTGGTAACCAAGCGAACACAAAAGATTACGAATTGTTTGCATGCGGCGAGTTATTAAAGGTGCAGACAGTTAGTATACGTTCAACAATGCAAAGGCTGGAAGCTAACATCATTGAAAAAATAGCCGCGGAAAAAGACCGAGTTTGTTTTCTTTCATTTTTCTATTTACCTAAAAAAAATTCTGAACGAAATAAAGTATTAAATGGCGCCATATACACAGTGTTTGATTTCCTTGGATATAACATTCACAGATTTTGCTGATCTTTTTTAAGATTCTTACATGGCTGCACCCTAAAGTTACTGTAAAGAACATAGAAGGGAGGAAGGTTCCAGGCATTGCGCTACTGTCCACTGCTGTCGACAGTTTTGTCGATATTTCACATACAGTGAGTAACACGTACAGTGTTGGAGTCTAACACGGTCTTATGACTGCATTTCACAAAATGTTTGTTGTTTTAATAGGAATTCAGAGAATTGCAAAGTACGCTTGTACGGGAACCCGGGACAATAGGGATATACTTTGGCAAAGACAGGGAATGCACCTTGGAGCAAATGATTAAAAGGAAACACGTTTGCCAGAAAAGAGCGTACCGAATTCCTCTGGGGAAACTGATGCCATTCACGCAACATATGATAGCGTATGGTAAGAAAGTTTTAAATAAAGTTTCTATGCAATTCTTGCTGGTTTGAAGTTTTGGCTTGTTTTGTATCATGAATCATTGTTCTATCAATATTACTCATTAGCCAGTGGAATTCGGGATGATGCCCCCAATGAGAGTGATATGGAAGAAATCAACAATCCAGAAACAACCATATCAGACGAAGGTTGCGAAAGCTTGGACACTCTCGAAAACGAGTTGAGCATAAAGTTAGAAGGTATACAGAATCAGATGAATATTACTATTTGAGTATTTCATCAACATATTAAATGTTTTGAAACCTTTAATAACACATTTGTATAGCATTTAAAAATACTCAAGTCATGCAAATTGGCGAAAATACAACTGCACCTACTGAAAGTGAAGAGGAGCTCGACTTCAGTTTTACAGAGGTATGCAGGCTTACTCAGTGAGGAGATTGTATGAGCAGTTTAACAACTTGTCTAATCTGTGTTTCACGGTGTATCCTTGACTATTCTTAAATAGAAACTTACACCGAACACAAAGGCTAGATATAACGACCTGACTCCAAGAAAAAGGAAAACATTTGCTTGGGTATGTCATATTAAATTATCAAAACAAATTACTAACAAGTTTTGATACTTTTGTAGTTTTTTTAATGTTTTTTTTAACGATGTTATAAAGTTTTAAGCGTTACAAATTTTTCTGTGATTAATTTACAGGCCATTGAAGTCGCGCAAAAAATAATAAAGAGATCCGAAATAGGTTCGTTTTATTTGACTTATTCAGCTTACATGCGAATATTTACGCTCGTTACCACAGTTGCGTGCACCTGGCTTAATGCAATACCTGTTGCTGCCCGTCATGCAATTCAATTACGTTATTTTGCTCTTTCAAATTATTTTAGATCACAATACAACAGATGTGAGAACTTCCCAAGACAAAATTCCCGATTCAACCCCAATGGCAACTGGCGATCAAAACGTCTGCGAGCAAGCAAATGAAATGCCTGCAAGAGGTAAACAATATACGATGTGTGTCAAGTACGATTATATAAATTACTGTATATATATAACATAAATATGTCTATGCCTTTTAACTAATTACAGGTGAATCGCACACCAGAAAGTGATTATTTGCAGAAGGCGCTATTGGCGTTCTTCCTCGGAGTAAGTAAAAGAAATTCTGATTAACAAGTGTGTCTGTCCAAATTTATGCACTTTTTGCATCAACATTTTGATGAGCATATTTTCTTTTTTTTAAATCATATATAGGCTCTACACGATCTGATAATAAAAGTGTTGGGACAACTGCTGGGACAAGTGGATTATCATGTCCTCCGAATTCCGGCAAAATTAAAGTATACAAATGGTGTTCATGCAAAGAGGTAAATCATACATCTAGTTTTGGACGAGACGGTAACTTTTGGACGGGAAACTTGCGTGTCCCCAAATTCATATTGGACCAGTGCAATTCCAGTCTAAGTCCTTTTTATTCATGATATCAGCATTAAAGGAAAATACATTATCATCATTGATCAGTTTATTTACATTTGTTTTCCCCCTAAGTTACCAGCTAGGACTTCTGAACTCTGTGTCACGCAGTTGTGAATTAAGAGCAAGTTGCGCGATGTATATACAATGTATATACAATGATGTATATACCATAATCGTTCCAGGAAAGAGATAAAGAATCGGAGGACATGATGCTGATATGTGAAACCACAAACAAAAAGAACATATGTATAAAATAGTACATATAGACCAGATTCGATTTTGCATCGTGCTCAAATACAGTAAAACAGTTAAGCTCGCATATATTTTCTCAGTACCGAGAGTTTCTTGTCCGAGAACCTTATGTCCGAGACTTGTGAGGATTGCTTGCTGTGTGAAATCTGTCACCTAAAACATATCTCCTGGAATGTGCCTGTCAATGGACGAATCATGCTACCATCCTCCACCTGTATCATATCATTGTCGCTTTTTCTGTATTTTGCTGTTGTCAGCATAGGGACACTCATTTCCTAGAAGTGTCACAACGATAAAATTAATAATTTATTTGTTCCATTGTATGGGTTTTCAGAATATTCTAAACTGTTTTTTAGTCATATCTTAAGTTAGCCTTGACTGAATAAAAATGTTGCAGGGCAATGAACGTGCACAATACACCAGTAATATGTAGATTTTTCGTAAACGATACCTTTGATGGTGGTTTATCCAACGATGGTACCTCAAAACACCCTCTGATATCTTTCCATAGATGTTCGGTCATTTCTTTACTGAGTGCCTGACAAACCCACAAGCCGTGTCGCAAAGAAAAACAAGAGGAATATGCTTAAATGATAAATAGAGATCGGCAGCATCTTTTACTGACTCCTGTAAAGTCAGAAACTTTGAAGCTGCGGTTACCTGAAAGGAAAGGACACCCAAAGAGATTTTTTTTTAGAACACCCAGAGTAAAAATTCTATAAATCTAAATTCTATAAATGCTCTAAATGGTATATCACTGTATACGTCTAAGACTAGGGCTACGCTTGTCTAAGAAAACAAGATGATAAATGCCCTGTTACAGGTTGCAATTTTTCTCGCAACTTGCGATGCAATTCTGCTCTTGAGAGATGTTAATTAGTGTCAGTCAGTTTCGATATGTTGAGAGAACGATGCAAAAGAGCTGGATCACCTGTGCAACAGATGCATAATTAAATTCACTTGAAAAATCAATTCTGGTCTAAATAACCATTCATGGTCACCAACAAGCTGTATTATATAGCATATATTATTTTAATTGAATGGCTAAATTGTACTATGAGTAATGCTACAAACCTTCATTAGGTTTGCGATATTGCTTGAGAAAAGCACTTTTTTTTTCGCCTTCAGTGTTGAACAATTTTGTACCCTGTAGTTTTGAAAGGTGGAAAATGGAAATACATATGATTTTACATATCTTTGTCTGAAGAAAAACAAAACGAATGGTGAGCTCTATTTACACCCTGCTAAAGGGAACAGCTCAATTCAACAATGTGATCCCTTGCCAAAAATATTAGACATTCCAGAGATGCCTGAGGAGTTGATGACACAGAACTTCAATGCTCAAATTGTTGGCATGTCAAAGGTCAAACTTGATTATTCTTGTTTGAAGAGCAAGAAGTCAGTAGAATAACAGAATGCCAGAAATGCAACTTGGTTCAACAATTACATAGCAAACAAATAGATACAAGCTTGGTTGAACTAGATAATGGTTCCAAACTAATTGTTGCATGTAACTTACCCATTTTACAAAATGTAAAACCTTAATTCTTACCACATAAAGTATGGTAAATTTATTTTTACTCCATTTAGTTAGCTATGCAATGTTAGTGTTGCAATGTTGTTGGTGTTAGCTGTTAATGTTAATATCGATCTGTACTAGATTACAATTTCTGAACATGTGATCATATTGTTAAAGTTACTATATAAAAGTTGAAAATAATTGATAAAATACTTCGATCTTGAATTTGCCATTCTTGTTTTTTACTTTCTGCACCAGACATGCCAACAGTGAGATTTGCAAAATTTTTTCCCAAATGTAGTGAGAATGATGCAGAAATAGTGAGAAAATAACAAAACATAATTTTGCGGGTTTGTTGGCTGCCTAAACAACAAAATTTTAAAGAAAGCATAATTTTAAGTTTTATTTCTCTCAAATAATTGTTTTCTTTAATTAGATGGCAAATACATTTTTCAAATTCACTCATGTTTTTTGTTGTACTTCACAGTGGCTTTTTTTAATTGTTTGAGGATTTCGTCACTAGGTTTCCAATCATGACATGGTGTTGATGATTCAGGATATTGTAACTTCATGGCCAAGATACTTGACAAGGTACCGTCAAGCTTAGGGTTGGAGCGGTTATCTGCTTTATTCTTCCACACAATGCTAAAAAGTCTCTCTTGTTTAGCATTGCTGTGGGGAATAACTAGTACAACTTCGGCAATCTTTGTTAGGTGTTTGAAGCAATTTTGCATAGATTGATCTGCAATGTTTAAGTGGGCTAAATGCCACCATAAGATGTCCACTCTGTAATGAGCATTTTCATCTTCATCCGTGGCCTCAACGACCTTTGCTTCTTCCCATGCTCTTTTACCAATAGAATCATCAGTTAGAGTTTGATAATCTACAAATTCATCATATAGTTCATCAAAGTTAATACTCTCAAGCAAAGTAAGTGACGAAAATTTGTAAAGAAAGAATTGCACATTTTCCCAGGTAGCATTAAGACGCTCTGGTACATTCACCCAAACAGCATTGCAAAGTACATCACTGTTAATTGGAAATTTGTCTAAAATATATTTCAAGGAATTCTTGAAATAATGATGTGCAGCCTCGTGAATTTTCTTGTAATCTACTTCGCTGATAGTCCCATCATTGCGTAATCGGTTCAGTGTAAACTTTGTTGTGCCTCATAAGAATAGTGAGCTAGACTCCATAAAGACATGTTCATCGTCAAGGTCAATTTCAGTAACTGAATTAGTATCTTTCATGACATTTGGCAAAACAATCCGATTGGAAAGTTTCCTTCAAAGCCTTTCCATTGCAGGCTTCCGTATATGGATAGTTGACTCATCTCGTTGGAAAAGAAGGTTGAACTCTGTGAACAATGAAATTGAGGAGGTTTGAAAAAGCAGAGCGGGTTCCAGTAAAGGATTACCAAACAGTGTGCACAACCTTTTAAATTGTTGATCATCAAAATCTTCACTTAAAAAATACGACTTTAAACTGGGATACTTCTTCAGGATTCTGTCCATACAGCGTTGCAATGACAACCATCGAACAGACAGCTGTTTTAAAACCGCTGGATACTCCTGATTACAAAATTCAAAATATGGAAGGAGCTTTCCTTTGCGCTTGGAACTCTTATCAAACCAGTAGAAACAATCTATGCACACATCTTCAACATTTAATCCCAGAATTTTGCTAAAACTGTCATTAGCATGACTTGCAGCTATATGAGCAAGATGACATGGACAGCCTGCAACAAAAAATTCTGGATTCTTGTTTACAAAATGGGAAGCTACAGAATCGTTTATTCCAATCATAGTATTTGTATTATCAATACTTAGACTAACACAGTTTGAGCACAACATAGAGTCTACGGTAAATTTCTCCTCAATAGCTTCGAAAATTTTGAAAGCTTTTGCTCCATGTTCTCCTTCTGTCATCTGTCAATATCAAAGATTCTAATTGTAACTGAGTTCATTTTTTTTACTCCTGTGTCATTGGACCCATCAGTACCAACACTGTAAGGATGTATTTTGCAGTGTTCTATGACGTATTTGTGACACTGAGGGACGAAAGCCTCGTTTAGAATAGCAGATGATTTCATTCTACCACAGGAATACGACGAAGCTATTGAGCTGTCAGGAAATATCTCCTTGAAAAGAGGTCCAAGATGATCTGCAGTGGCTATGGGCAAATTATGTTGAACCAAAAAGTTTGTGACCATCACTTCAGCTTTAGTCACCTTTAAAGGTAGTGTCCTCATTTCGGTTTGGTGCAGAGCAGTGGAGTTTTTTGCTTCTTTAATGTTGCCAGATTTTTCTTATGCACATCTCTACTACAATGGACCTTCACATCGCCCAAACCTTGGTGATGGCATGATAACGTTTTTGCCACAAGAAATACAGTGGAACTTGTGTCTATCATTAGGAACTGATCAAATCGGAAACTCTTTTCCCCATTCTGCCTTATAAGCAACTCTATAAGTAGCAGCCCCTTTACCTTTCTTTGCTTCTGCCGTACTCTTAACAGAAATATTTTTATTTGTGCTGCTTTGGGTTGCCGTTTCCGTTGTAGAAGATTCATCATCGCTTGACTGAGCACATGAGTGCTTTGAAGTGGACGCCATATTGAATTTTATGTTGTGTTTGCGCGCAGAATCTATACAATTATCTATGCACGGAATATAATTTCAGTTAAATTACTGCGGTGGGCTATATGGCAGACCAGTTATGTGCTTATATTTTAAAATATTAAGGCTTACAGCTACTGTCACCTACTGCATTTGAGCTATTAAACTATGCAGGAAAAAGACGTAAGATTTTTATCTTTTCAGTCTTAGAACAACAAATCTTCTATCTCATAACTCATTTTCAATTTATCGTGAGAATTTAGTGAGAAATCGTGAGACTGTGAGATTGTAATTAAAATTGTGAGTCTCACGGTAAAACCGTGACAGTTGGCATGTCTGCTGCACACTAGACGTACATGGAGAAGGTCAATTGAATTTTATATTGAATTTTATATTGAATTTTATTGAATATAATTACTAAAATAATCATACTCAAAATGAAAATAAGTATACCATAAAGCAGGGTAGCCTTTGCCATTATAAGATGATAATATAAAATTTGGACAAACAATTATTTGCTAATGCCTAACATTTTGATGTTGACATCTTAACAGATCATTTAAAGATGGTTTGTAAGGTATAGCTAGGTGCAAAGGGTGCTATTTATATTAAGTTGAATTAATTTTAATATATTTTATGGTTACAATGGTAAAAATTTTATAAACAAATAGGGTAAGAGAGAAAAACAAGACTGTTGTTA
This sequence comes from Dendronephthya gigantea, assembly GCF_004324835.1. Classification (NCBI taxonomy): domain Eukaryota; kingdom Metazoa; phylum Cnidaria; class Anthozoa; order Malacalcyonacea; family Nephtheidae; genus Dendronephthya; species Dendronephthya gigantea. The sequence goes on from NW_021163051.1 coordinate 657,153, forward strand.
ATCTAATGTTAGCAGCACTATGTATACATACTTATAATTGCAGGTTAATACTGTTAGGTTTAATACAGGGATAGATTATAGATAGTATATATAGAGTATAGTTTATCAAGAAGAGTGTTGCTAATTTTGAGATTTTATCCTGAGATCTCGGAACTTTTTGAAGCAGTTGAGATATTTTTTGGGATTTATTTCTCAAATGGTAATCTCGGGATTTTTTAGGGATTTTTGGGAAAGGGAAGTTTGGAATTTGGGAAAAAATGTTTTCGTTATATTGACAAATAAACATATTAAAAACCCAAGGTTCGTCTGCTTGTACTTAAACAGATTTCTTTCTTACAACATGGCGTATAGGCTTTGATATAATGTGCGAAATTGGCACAAAAACCAACTTTAAAATGGCATAATTACAATAATTATACAAATACCAAAAACTGCTAAGATTCGGAAAACATGTCAGTTCCTGCAAAAAAAGGCAAGATATGCTCAAAAGTTTAACCATTCATGGATACATGAGAAATAATTTAAAGGTAATTAATTGTGGATTTAGTTGTTTTTTCCTTACAAAGATTCTATTTGATCCAAAACAAAACAATTAAACTATTTTATATCAGTCATAAAACATTTTCATTTTCTGAAAGAGTTTCTGACTGTAAGCATTCACTAGTTTTGTCTTGTTGATAGAATAGCTGGTGCCGGTTGAAGGTGACCAGTACAAGGCTTTTTGCAATGTTTGTAAAGTCGAACTGAAACCTCACAGGAATGACCTAAAAAACACACAGAAAGTGGCTAGCATAAACAGAAAATAGAACACAATGAAGAGTCGTCAAAAACAAAACCGATCCATGTGATTTACTGGCCATCCATGTCAGAATCTCAAAAGATAGCTGAAATTCAAACACCTGTCTTCTTTGGTAAGCATACATCTCTGCTCGCAGTTGATTATCTCATGCTGCACTTGCCTACAATTTTCCCGGATTCAACCATCGCGGCCAACCTAAAATTACATTGAACGAAATGTACCGCGCTACTTGGTAATTTGGTATCACCATGTCTTTTTAATGAACTTATCAAGGACATTGGCAAAAGCTTTTACAGTTTTACTGTCGATGAATCAACCAATGTAAGTCAGACAAAAATGTTAGCAATTTGTATCCAATACTTCAGCATGCGTAGTCAGGAAATTGTGACAACCTTTCCTAAGATGGTTGCCCTTGGTGAATCTGCGACATTGGATGCTATTGGAGATGCTATTTGCAAGGTCCTTAGAGATTCTGGTTTAACCCTGGATCGACTAATTTGCATCGCAGTTAATGGCTGCAGTGCGATGGTAGGGATTCATCACAGTCTGGCCACATACTTTCGCCAATTGATTCCACACATCATTATTTTTAAGCGTGTTTGTCACAGCTTGCAACTGGCGGTAAGCAAGGCATCTGATACCCGCACACCTTGATTTTCTGGTGAGAGAATCATACAACTGGGCTCTAACAATGAAAAGTGCTACACTGCCAGACAGCTTGCCAGTATGTACAAAGATCTGAAGAATTTCATCATGTTGATCTTCCTGGAGGGAACACTGAAGGACTTTTGTAGAATCAACAGGCTGTTTGAGTTAGCTAATGCTGACGTTGTGCGCCTTGGTTCCGATATGGTAGATTTCTTCTTTTATCTTTTGCAGCGCGTTGTCATTCCTGCAAGGCTGGAAAAAGTCAACAGAGAAAATCTTTTCTCGTTTGACTTCCAAAACTACTTGATGCCTGCCAGCTGTGCCTACCTTCGTTATGCATTTGTCAGCAATGCTGAGTGGTTGAAAATTCCAAAGAAGGATCAAGATGAAGTTAAACAGAGATGCCTGACATCTCTGGTAGAAGCAACAAAACAAGTACAAATAATACTCCCGGAGAATATTTCCGTATTTCGAGACATGACAAGTATCTCACCCCAAGAAGTTTTAAAAGTCCAAGATCTTACTACACTGGCATCTCAGTTTCCAAACATCACTAACAATGTTGATGACATAAACAAAGAAGTGCGTCTTTTGAAGGTAGCTGACCTTGCCAATGATTTGAAAAGTGATGTGGTAAAGTTCTAGTGCCACGTTAGGAGCTATAAAGATTCAACCGGGCAGTCGCAGCTGGCATTAAGCCTCTACTCCCTCCCATACTCTAATGCCCATGTGGAACGCATCTTCTCCAAGATGAATTACTTTAAGAGTAAAGTGAGAAACAGGATGAGCAGTCCAACAATTGATGCTCTTATTCAAGTTGAAAGTGCCCTCCATTGGAGGAAGAGAGAATGTCATAACTTCACTGTTTCAAGAGAAATGAAGTCGAAGTTCAACTTAGCCACCATATAATCTGATAAGAAAGGAAAAGGATTTTCTGCCTGATGAACACATCGAACATGATGAACAATGAACATTTCAAGAAGTATGTTGTAACTGTAGAGCTACTGTATTTGCGCATGGGTAACTCTTGCTCATCTTGATGTGACAAGATTTTCATAAAAAAACAAAGTTTTAGGCATTTAAATTTTGTAATCCGTAGTAAAAAAGTGTAATGATAGTAACGTTACGTTATATTTTTTTAGTGTTGATAAAGTATGGAATCAGTTTCGTATTGAAATAACATATAGTGTAAATACATACTTGTGGCAAAAACGTTACTCAAAGTCACTCAATAAAGACTATTTGTACAATCACTTATGCAGAGAAGTACCGCTTTATAAACGCACACTGAGCGGACTGGGTACTAGGGTCGCCAAGGCTGAGGACTGTGGTCAAAATTAGAATCTCAGGATTTTAGGGGGAATCTCAGGATATTCCAGGCGCTTACTTGGGATTTTTACAAAATTGCAGTTGGACACACTGATCAAGAAATATCCAGCTATAATAAGATCATCAAGGCAAGGATAGTTTCAGTGATATGATAATAGATAGTTTGAGCAAGGCAACAAAGTGCGAAGGCAAAGACAAACTTCACAATTTTTTAACGTCTGCGCATCATTTGCGCATACTCTGCCTAAGGTCAGCGGTGAGGGTTTAACGTCTTCTTCCTGTTGTCCTGGTTTAGGACGAATATTTTGACAAAGTTTGTTGTACCACCCACCCGTGAGATAAAAAACCCTCAGTCAGGGGGCACATATTCATGGGGTAAAGCATATGTATTTTATCCTGAAATAAAAATCTACAAAATTCAAATACAACCATATATTAAGGGTATTATTATACGACCAAAATTTATCAGATTTTAACTTATCTTTTCGGTGGGGTATTTACCCAATGTTGGTGCAGGCCCCTTGTTGGAAACCAAAACATCACAGGTACTGGGTGGTAAATTTAAGTGCGTTGCCTTTTTCAAATTAGCCAGTGAAAGTTCCGAGGCGAGACGCTGAACTATGATCTCCTGCAGAGCACTTGATCCTTTTTTTTACGCCCAGCCATGGCATAATAACAGATTCTCTTTGCACCAATTTTAGCTTGAAGGTCATTCCAAAACACCTGCCTCCTCGTACTCTTTCGATGAATCCAATTAAAAATAGAATGTTGAGAAATTTTCCAAGTTGCTTCTTCTTTCATTGTATTTCATTCTTGTTTTATTTTTATCTAAATGTTTTGGATTTCTAATGTTTTATTTCATTTTCATGGTTTATTTTTGTTTTCAATTTTTTTTTTGTTTCAAAATGAAACATAAGTTTTGTTTTGTGTTTATTTTTTTGTGTTTACTATCGTTATTTTTAATTTCTATTTAAATACAATCAGTTCTACTGTTTTTTTCATCTAAAATTAATGAAAACTGCTGATTTATTGCTATGCCAACAATGGGCTACCCTACTCTACTGATAATTTTATTACGTCTATTAACATAAAATACCTGCTTGCTTTAAAATACGCTATTCAAGATTTAATCTTTCTATCTGTTGGTACTTTCTTTAGCATCAAAAACAAACCACATCTTTTATCAACAATCTTCAAAATTAGACATTTTCCGCAAAGACAACTATTTTCTTCAAAACATTTACTGAAAAAATGAGCACAAAATCAGATAATTATGATGAACAACTCTATATACTTGTTTATAAAATTATAATTAAGATCCTTTTTTCTGCCGAAGGCAGCTTCCTATTCTTGGCAGGGTAGGCCAACATTTCGCCAGAGTTCATTCAAATGTAGTCAAAATCTCAATTTGCAAATGTCTGTCTGTCTATCCGCGTAAATTTATGCGAAATTTATGCAAACGGAAGAAACGTCACACGACTCAAATTTCTTGTATATTGATGATCATGAACTCGGATGTATTTGTGTATGTGGTCAAAATATCGATTTGTAAACAAGTCTCTCCATGTTTATGCGAAATCATTGGTATTGTATATTGATCAGGAAGAATTTGTGTATGTAGTCAAAATATCGATTTGTAAATGTGTCTCTCCATGTTTATGCGAAATCATTGGTACTGTATATTGATCATGAAGACGGATGTATTTGTGTATGTAGTCAAAATCTCAATTTGTAAATGTCTGTCTGTCTGTGTAAATTTATGCAAAATTTACGCAAACGGAAGAAACATCACACGAAATGATGGAAGAAATGTTCACTTGTGCTGCTGCATTCAACAACAACAGTAATGGTAAATAGTGTAATGTTCACTGGGGTCTTTCCGAGCACATTTCTTGCCATCATTGGCTTCATTGGTATTGTACATGATGATCATGAACTTGGCTTCATTGCTATTGTACATGTTGATCATAAACCCATATGTATCTGTGTATGTAGTCAAAATCTCGATTTGTAAATGTGTGTCTTTCCATAAGAATACTACGTAAGTGGATCAAAATATAGCTTATAATATATATATATATATATATATATATATATATATATATATATATATATATATATATATATTTTAATTAACCAATTTTTAAAATTAACACAACAATTTCCCAACCCTCTTCTAACAGTCCAAATATATTGATGTTCAGCCAAAATACCAAAGTTAATGTTCACTTGCTAGGTGCATTCAACAACAATAAAAAAGCAATACTGTAATGCTCACTTGTTATATATGGATTATTTAGAAATGCTTAACCATTTTATTAGTGTTGCCTTGATAGCAGATGTGTACTTGTGCACCAGCATGTACTTCCAACAAAGCAGTTGTAAGATCGAGATCAGTTGTAGCTTTGAGGTCTAACTTGATACTGAAGAAATTCAGCAGCTGATCAACTTGTTGGTGGTACAGCGCAATGTTGCGTTTTGTTGTACTATCTTGTGCTGTGTTACATTGTTTGTTTTGGCACTGTCCAAGTTTTATGGAATTTTCCATTGGCTCCATTGTAGACTTCTCACAGGAAGAGCAGGCTGCTACAGACATTACATTTTTAATTGCAATTATTGTTCCAAAAATGGATGGTGTCTCAATTACTTACTCAGGCTCTTCTCTTTGAAGGATTCAACCTGGGTGACTTTGAAGTCTTCATCTTTTGCAGTCTTTACATATACTTGATTGTTAAATGTCTTAACTTTCAAATGTTCAAATTTATGTGTTGCATGAAGAACGATGGTATTTTTCCCACAGCACCAGCTTTGTAGTCCCTGTAGGATCCCGGAGTATTACATCCTGTTTTTTAAGTTCACCATGATTCAGGGTGGCCACATTCTTCACTTGCAAAATATGTGTGACTTCTGCCTGAAGGCTTATGAGCTGGTTTGCACTCACACTCGTCAAAGAACCAATATTGACAACATCATTAGGGGATACAACCTTGGACATTTCGAATTTTAATCTTTCCATGGGTGACAATGTGGACCTGTGGTCAATGATGATGTCATTGCTCGATGACATTTTATAATTCTGGACTTTAACTGGACTCTTTGTTTTTTCTAATGTTTTTACCTCTGTATATTTTTGAGGTTAAAAACAAATGCCTCTCAAGGTATTTTCTTTTTTTCTAAGGAGTAGTTAAAATATTGCACTTTTGTTGTCTTTGCTGTTCTGACAGGTGATACAGAATGTATTTATCCTTCAATTGGTTCTAGTTCTGTGAAATTAAATAAAAAATGAGTTCAGTACAGTAGGACAGTGGCCAATTGATTTGTAGGCTTGCGGAAAATCAGTACATTGCTAACCAATGATTAAGTTTTACTTTAGCATGTTCACAATCAACATAATTTATATATTGGTAATATTACCTGGTGGCATTTTACGTTTTCCCATCTCTGTGATTGATTATAAGGTATATTATGTAAAAGAAAATAAATAACTTCATGTTAGATTTACATTCCACCTCAGAAAATCTTAGCTCACACAGAATGTCAATATTGCAATGTAACTGAAATTTACAGTTGCAGTTCTCTTTAAAGCTAGATTACAGTGCCTACTGCGCATGTGCGTGCTTTGTTTACATTTTTTGTTACGATCGTTATAACCAATATAACATGAAGTATACCACTGAAACGAAATAAAAATATATTTAAAAACATGGAAGACTGAGGAGCGAAGATAGAATATTTTACTTGGAGACAAGCAGTAAAATGTTTTTAAAGACACTCAGGAAAATTGTTTGTGGCGGTAGTGTATTTAATAAAGTCGGCTTAATGATTTACAAACTTTGCGCTTCGTGCAGCTGGTTAAATAAATACGTTATAGGAAGCCCAAAGAGCGAAGGTGTGAGCTGATACTTACTAAACGAGGCTCGGAATTGTTACATAAACTTTGGAAGTGCTAGAGTAATCATGGATGATTTCCTTAATGATTTGGACTTTGGAGTATTTGTTGGTCGAACATATTGCCAAAGTCATTGCAATCTATATCGCTATCATGGCAGGAACGTTGGAAGATATCGAGCGAAGGGAATTGGAGACTGCAGCAGAAGTGCCAAATGTCGACAATTTGACAACATGCCAGTGTCGTGGCATATGCATGCGTGCAAGTGGAAGGAACTTCTGTCCGTGCAAAAGTCTAGGTACTTTTTGTTCGAGTTCGTGCCACAGCGATAATTTTGGTCGTTGCATAAACAACAGAAAGGTTGAAGAAAGCAACAGTGATGACACGGTAAGTTTGTATTCTAAACTTCTGGATATACATGTACAGTATATCTGTCTTTTTTACGCAAAATATTCCCACCCAGGCAGTATATGTTACTTCAAGGTATACTATGTTGTTTATAATAATATAATAATTTATTAATTAAGCACTTTTAGTTACAATTTGACAGATTACTATAGACATTAAAAAATGCAGACAGTGCAGGCCACCTGTAATAACCATAAAGAGCTAATCAGTGACAGGTGGCCATTAGATAACAATACAATTTTATAAAAAAAAAAGACCCAAAATAACGACACAAAGTAGAGCTAATTATTAGAAAACACATCAGTTAGCTCATCAATAAAATACAGTACTACAGAGACATAACACACAGAAAAACAAAGACTCTTATCAGAACGGTATAAAATGTAAAATAAGACCAATGGCTACATATATCAATAACCAATTGCTGCCCAACACAAGGAAAAGCGGCAGATTAGCCATCATAGCCATAAATTATTTCACATTTAAATTACGTTTAAACGAAACTCTGCTTAGAGACTTAAGTGATTCATCAACAGCATTCCAAATTTTTGGACCAATGAATCTAATATTAAATTTTCCATAGTTGGTTCGAGCTTGAGGAAGCGAAAAAGTAGATTTAGAGGCTAAGCGAGTATTGTAGCAGTGCCTGGAACTAACCGAGGTAAAAAAATCGCTAAAATTTCTAGGAAGATTGCCATTGTTGTATTGATGCATAAATAATGCAGTATTTAAATAGACAACATCCGGCAGTTTTAGCAGGTTCAATCTCTTAAAGAGAGGTGAAGTGTGTGCCCGGAAATCAGAAAATGTTATAATACGTACAGCTTTTTTTTGTAAGATAAATAAGGGTAAGATATTTGATACGTTGGTGTTTCCCCATACTAGGACTCCATATGAAAGAAATGGGTAGATAATAGAATAATATATTTGTACCAGGATTTTGATAGGAATAAAATGTCTAAGTTTTGACAAAATCCCAATACCTCTTGATATTTTTCTTGATAATTCAAAAATATGATCTTTCCAATTTAAATGGCCATTCATGATGACCCCTAGATATTTGATGTTTCTTTTTTTTGCCAATGTGTTATTGTTTATTATAAGATTAATTGAATATAGGATTTTCTTTTGAGGAGGGTGAAAGATAAAAAAATTGGATTTATCAATATTTAAGGATAACCTATTGGCACAAAGCCATTCATTAATATTGCAAAGCTGTTCATTCATTTTGGTTTCTAGACATTGCAAACTCTTATGTGAGTAGAATAGATTAGAATCATCAGCAAAAAGGTTAAAATGTAAATCAGGAGCAAAATTGTTAAAGTCATTGATGTATAATAAGAACAAAAGAGGACCTAGAACTGATCCTTGTGGAACACCACATGTGATAGACTTTAGGTCTGACTTTATATTACCAATTGAAACAAATTGAAATCTATTAGTAAGATATGAACAAAACCATTCCTTTGCAATTCCCCTTATTCCATAGTGTTCAAGTTTTTTCGAATTAAAATTGAGCGATTGACAGTGTCAAAAGCCTTGCTTAGATCCAAAAATATGCCGCATAAATAAAGTTTCTTTTCAATAGCATTTTGAATTTTATCTGTTATAAGTAGAATAGCATGTGAAGTAGAGCGATTAGAACGAAAACCAAATTGTTCATCGAAAAGTACCTCATTCTTGTTAAGAAATTGTATAAGTCTCTTATACATCAGCTTTTCAAGTAATTTATTAAATACCAAAAGTAACGAAATAAGACGATAATTAGAAATGATAGTTTTAGGTCCTTTCTTGTGTACAGGAATGACTCTTGCTATTTTCAATTTATTCGGGACAACACCTGAGGAAAAAGAACAACTAAATAAATATGCCAATGGTCTAGACACAAGGATTTTAATAATCTTTAATAATTTTGTAGGAATACTAAATGGTCCGACTGATTTCGATTGATTTAGACTATTAATTTCATCTATAATTTCACTAGGAGTGACCAAGAATAAAGCAAAACTATTACTCAGGGGGTTGTACAAGTATTCATTGGGAGACGTATTAACCACTGGAACCATATGGGCAAGATTCAAGCCAATATTTGCAAAATAGTCATTAAATGCATTGACAATGCTTTGCCTGTCAGTAACTTTTAAGCATCCTAATTCCAATGTAGTAGGCACATTATTATTGACATGTTTCAAAGTTACTAATTGTTTAATACCTTTCCACATCCCTTTTATATTATCATTATTTTTTAGGAAATAATTGTTGTAGTAAGATTTTTTACTTATAAGAACTTAATGCTTGAGCTTGTTTCTGTAGTATTTAAATTTAGATAGATAATAAGCGTTCTTAGATCTTATATAGGATTTATATAATTTATTTTTTTATGGCAATGGAAATTCTAAGACCCCTAGTTATCCAAGGTTTAGTTTGTAACCGTGATTCCCTCTTGGATAACTTTTTAACAGGCACATGTTTGTCAATGATATCAGATATTTTAGCATGGAAAGACTCAAATAATAAATTAACATCATCCTCAGCAGGCAACACTTCATCCCAATTAATCGACTGAACATCAGCTAAAAGCTCTTCTTCATTAAAGCTCGAAAAATCTCTTCTATACTTAGGATTATTATTCAGGGTACTTGTTAATCTATTAATATTAAGAAAATTTGGGAGATGGTCGGTAATATCACAAAGTAGGTTCCCACTAATAGTACAATGCTCAATAGAATAAAAATAGATATTGTCGATTAAAGTAGCTGAATGATCTGTAATCGATTAAAAGTAGCTGAATGATCTGTAATTCGTGTTGGTTTTATAATATGTGGCTGCAAGCAATAGACAGCCAAAGTATTGATGAACTCATCAGTAACAGTATGGGACTCAAAGTTTAATAAATTTATATTGAAATCTCCCATCGAGATACAAAGCTTTGATTCTCTTGAAATCTTATCAAGAACAGCAGTAAAATAATTAATAAAATTATCAAGGTTACTATGTGGATGACGATAAACTACTGAGCACAATATATTACGAGACCTACTGTGAATCTCAATCCATAAACATTCATAATCTTCCCCTGTTGAACTGAGGTCATCGCGAGTATGAAATTCAATATTATCAGATATATAAAATCCTACTCCACCGGCATTGCTAATAGATGCCTGAGAGATTAACTGGTAACCCGAAATAGCAATATTAAATAGCGGGTCCTTATTAACAACTATTTTAGTTTCAGACAAGCCTACTATACTAAAGTTATAGTTTAAGTCAGCTAAACGTGCTATTAGGCTATCCTGATTAGCATTCAGACTCCTCACATTACAATGCAATAATGAGAAAGAGTCCTTAGAGATTACATCATGAATATACTGGCAATTAGCAAATTCTTGTGGAGTATAGTAATCAAAATTAATATCCGGTAATAAATTATTTTCAATGTCAAAACCGCCAAGATTTGGCACATTAGTCAGGCTTTGAAATTAATTCAAACCTGGGCAAAGCCTCAAGATGATCATAACTAGTCATAGATTAGTTCATAATTGCACTGGTAGCTATAAATTGAATACTTGCAGTTGACACATATAAGCAACAGGCCAAATATGTTCATTTATTTGTTTACTTATCTTGATGATGTAAATTTATCCAGGTCCTCTTTACAGGCGATGATTCTAGTAGGAGTGTCATTATTCTTCCTCATATATATTCGACCTTGTTGTGTCCAGATATACTTGAAATTACTGCTGTGTTTGAATTTCAAGCAATCTTTAAATAGTTCCTTGTTCCTTGAGCTCAAACTCTCTGATACATAGATCTTATTGCCGGATATCCTCGACAGGCCAAGGTCTTTCGTGCTTATTTGCTTGAGACTCTTTCGGTTTTTATAAAACAGCTCCTTCATTTCCCTGCGCACGAACTTTACAATCACTTTCGGAAATTGGGAAGCGGGATTATTTCTATGCATAACGCCTTCACTCGCCCGTGAACTATACAAATTACTGCTTGGTAGACGATGAGAAATAGATATATCGCTGTTATTTAATTTTACTCCAAAAGTGAGCCAATCTTAATTACAAGGTCATTGGTATTTTCACTCTCTTGAACAGGAAGGCCCGAGATCTCGACACACTCACAGCGGCCATATTGATTCATATTACCGATCTCGGAAGAAACCTCATTAAATGATTTCGATAGTCTCAGGACTTCAGCTCTCAAGAATTTATTCTCTTGGATAACCGATTGACATTTGCCTTCCAATTCCCCAACACGATTGTCAATAGAATCATACTTATCACTGAGGAATTTTATGCTGTCTTTAAGATCGCCCATTGATTCACAAATTGGTTTGAGCTTCTCTTCGAGTTTCTTGTCCAATATTTCTTCGAGTATCTCTTTAGTAACTTGAGTCATGATTACAAATACAAATAGGATATACAAACAACAAAAAAAATAACTGGACTAGTATGCAAAACAAGAAAAAAAAATAGCAAATTCTTGTGAAGTAACACGGAGCTAACAATACACGTCCGCCATCTTCGGGTCGAATCTCTTCGTTTATTGGATTCAACATCTTCTGTGCAGGAAAGTGAGGAAGATACTGGTTGTTCCAGAACTAGAGGAAGGGGAAGAGGTCGCTCCAGGGCCAGAGGTCGTGTAAGGGGGAGAGGTCGTGCAAGGGGGAGAGGGCGTTCCAGGGGGAGAGGGCAACACGAATGGCGTACGAGCACCTAACATACTACAAACGCGATGCTGGCTGAAAAGTTAGCAACAAAAAACACGTGGCGTACGAGCACCTACCATAAATGGCGTACGAGCACCTACCATACTACAAACGCGACGCTGGCTGAAAAGTTAGCAACAAAAAACACAGCAGACAGTGGCTACAACTAGCGATTGACACCCAATACCATCAACTACGTCGAGTTCGCCAATTTGTATTCCCTTTAAACCGGCAAGAAAACGATGAGATATCATGCCTTCAGAAAACCTTGAAAGAAATCAAGCAACGTAAACTTGAACAATTAATCTTTCGACAACGGTAAACTTATAGTACCATTGCACAATTCAAACCCCAAGGATTCAAGAACATGTCATCAGAATCTATAGATTCAAAACTTGAAATGTTGCTTAACAAAGGACCATAATTTGTTAATGCGGAACCTGCTGAACTCTCTAAACATTGCCTAATTTCAAGGGCCAGTTTGCAACTTGCGATAGATCAACTTGTTGAGGATGGTGTTCCAGACAGAGCTATAAATGAATTAAAAGGAGGACTTGCTCGTATCATTAATAATTGTGAAAAATTCGGCAAGGAAATACTAACTAAGAAGAAACTACTATTTAAAAGACCCGTGAAATCTGTTGTTATTACATCAACCGACAAAACAAAGCGTCTGATCGCATTGGATTCTGAGCGCTATGATAACATGGTCAGTAAATTTACTATAGACACAGGTAACTATAAGCCCCTGAAAAGACTAAATTTACCCAGGACAGAACAGATAAATTTTAACAAGGTTCTAAATAAAGTCGCGAACAAATATAAATCTAGTGGCCCGAAGATGTATAATAATATAAGGGCTAACATCTGGAGTGAACCCATGCCGTGTCCAGTATATTGCTTACCTAAAGACCATAAAGAGGGGGATTTGAAGGGACGACCGATACATGCTGCTACAGACACACAATTGTCCAAATATTTAGCCAAACAGTTAAACATGCTGTTATGTTACGTACCTGCCCACCTAAGGAATACCACAGATTTCATTGAATTCATTAGTAATCTAGATTACAGTTCTATTCATGGGTTTCTCAGTTTGGATGTTTGTAACCTGTACGGGTCGATACCCCTGGATGATCTCAATGAGAACACACCTACTGTATTTACGGTTACTAAACGCTTCTTTCATGAACATAAAAAAAATTGTGAGCTGCGCACCTTGGAAGATGATGACTTTGAGACATTAGTTCGTTTATGTTTAACGAGTGATAACCTATTGATTGGCGATGAAAGTTATAAACAAAAATCAGGCCTGGCTATGGGTAATAACCTGGCACCATCTCTGGCAATAATATATATGAATGAACTTGATTCGTTAATTGTCAGTCAAGCCGAAGGCCATATTCTCCTCAAACGATATATTGACGACTATTTTGTAGTCTTGTTACCTGGAACTCTGCTACAGAATCTAGCTTTCTGGTAACATTGCGGTATAACTCTCGAGCTTAAAGTTCATCTCGTAAATTTTCGTGTTGATAAGGCTGTGGTCTTTTATTCAAGTCATTTCAGCGTTCGTGCTAGTGTGTCATTATCTCATATGCAAATTAACATCTGGTGACTGTAAGATAGGATTCAAGTTTGTGACCTTAGGACTTTCCGGGTCAGAAATGGCTTTGCCCCTGATTTGCGATCAAGATTTATGAGTTTTGCTTTAATTGCCTCAGATTTTTCTCCTTTCACCGTTTTATTATTCGAATACCAACGATACCGATAACGTATCGCTACTTCCCCATTTTCGAATAATTTTCAGTGTCCCGGCGGGCATGATCATGTTCAATAGCCATGTGAAGGTCTTCTAGATTTCGTTGCCACTTCATACCTCCTCTGTCTGTGATTTGACTGAGTTGAAAATTTGCCCTGGTTTTGTTTGCTTTTTTGTGTGTTTTTTTTTATTCTGCGCGGTGGCAAGTGTGTTTGGCGCGAAATATACTAGTATTTGAAATGTGTATGACCGTATTTATCTACTTCACGTTTTGTCTCCCAAAAGTTTTGGTGCACAGCTTTCTCTAATTTTCCAATATGCGATTCGATTTCGTTTGTTTGAAAATACGACAATTCTTCCAAGAGGAACAAATAAACTGTTCTTTTGATGCTATCGATTAAGTTTAGATTTAATTGTGGTCAGAATATATTAATTTTAATACATGTGGATTCTGGTCCTATTTTAATAATATTGCTGCTATTTCGCCGTTTAACAAGATGTGGTCGTGTATGCGCACGTTGACACGTCGTAATTTGCACAAGGTTGAAGATTTAAAATAACTGCATGCATAAGCGCAAATTACAAAGGCAAAGTGTAAGACAAAGTGAACGTATTATGCGGTTTATTTACATTTTTGAACAATTGAACCACTATACTTTTTAAAGTACGACGTTGCTTCTGAATTTCGCGATCAAACACCATTTATGTTGGCAAGGCATCTAAATGAGTATTAATTGTATTGTTTATGTTCAGAAGCTTTATATTAAAGACCGGCACGTGCACGGCACGCCGGAGTTAACGCCAGAACAGGCATCTTGTTTTTATTGTAAATTGAAAACATTCCTGTATAATATCAACTCTTATAATGAATTTTCACAAATGAACATTTAATCGGCCGTCTATTGGTCTAGCTTTGTGCTTTTACTCTTATATTAATCCAATGAGTGAGCACGGTACGGTTAATACTGCATGCATATAAAAAAAGTGGATTGGAATCCAATTCACTTGCATGCAGTATTGTACCGTACTGTGCTCACACGCATTTGATCACGAATCTGTATAATTTGGCCGATATGGGCCGGATCATCATCTGTAAATAAAAATGTTGACCTCATATGAGCTATTTGGCTTATATCATTTTCGCGCTCTTTCGGATTCGAGTTACTGCATGCCATGCCACACTATTGTTTTTATAATGTAATTTTGGTTCAAATACATAGCTACATATACATGCATATGTCGTTTTGTTTAGGACTACTTGAGAGTGCTCAATACCATATGGATAAAGCAGATTGGAAGTATCGTATGCTTACTAAAAATTGTCCACTACAGTCCTGTTTCATCCTTATATAAAGTTCTCAGATTCCTATACGGATGAAACAAATGCATGCAGTGGACTATTTTTGGTAAGCAATACCTCTATAATTAATATATGTATATAATTTATATGTAGCTATCATTGTATTTTAGCTCAAATTCAGAAATCCATACTTCTCAATCTGGGATGATATCTTCAATGAATTAACTTCTCTTATTCAGTCCAGGGAACTGCAACAAGCAGTGGAGCAAGTAAGAAACGACTGATTTTTTCGGAATTTCTGCAAATACGTTGTGTTAGTTATTTATGACCATATATATATATATATATATATATATATATATATTATATATATATATATATATATATATATATATATATATGTATATTATATATATATATATGTATATATATATATTATATGTATAATATATGTATATATATATATATATATGTATATATATATATATATATATATATATATGTATATATATATATATATATATGTATATATATATATATATATATATATATATATATATGTATATATATATATATATATATATATATATATATATATATATATATAATATATTATATATATATATATTATATATAATATATAATTATATATATATATATATATATATATAATATATTATTATATGTATATATATATATATATATATTATATAATATATATAATTATATATATATGTATATATTATATATTATATATATATATATATATATATGTATATATATATATAATATATTATATATGTATATATATATATATATATATATATATATATATATATATAATATATATATATATATATAATCTTGGATTTGTGCGTAGTAAACCAGAGTGCTCAATACAAGTAAATAGTAGAGCAAAAAAAATTGAACAAAAGGACAATTTGTTAAAATTGTCCGTTGAACAAAAGGACAGAACTGTTTAGTAAATGCCGGCATAGATATGGTTTTAAGGTTTGTAATGTTAAGCGCACGCGAACATCCACGTTAAAACTCTCGCGTGATCAATCAAAAACGGGTGAGCGTAAACCGTTGTAAATAGTTATCGCCTGAGGATCGTACTAAAACTAGTACGTGAAACACAGTGTAGCGATGAAATACAATTTTATGATTATATTTTGTTGATTTGTTTATATATATATATATATATATATATATATATATATATATATATATATATATATATATATATTGCTATTCATACCAGCTATATCTATCAATAAATTCAACATTTCATCTTATCTCAAGCAAAGAATACTATTTAAACTGAATCTCGTGCTCATTTCATTCTTATTCATACTCTCTCTACAGGTTGTCTCCAACGAAACGACGATGATGACGACAGTAGAAAACATGCATGATGAAGGGCATGGAATTTACTGCTTATGTCCAGACACTATTGTAACCATCCCTACTTCTAATATCCAGACTAAAGTCGATCTTCATTATTTTTAAATCAAACATAAGTATGTTAACAGACAAGCCATGGCAGTATCTGTGCAGGTGTGTGGAAGCAATCACTGTTCTGAACCTCAAATATGTTTTTCGAAATTTGATGTTTGTTCGGTACTGTAATACTGCATTTGTAATGTAATTAATTACCCACATACAGTTCCCATTGTTTGAAACAACACTTTTTACAGGAAGCCAAAGATGCCCTTCAGGTTCAGGTGGATAAATCACGAACAGGTGGAGAAAATCCGTCCTCTGTTGTCCCATTGCTCATCTTCAGCGATGAAACAAGTGGGAACACTACGAAAAAGTGGAATCGGTTGGGGAGTTTCTCTGTGAACATGGCAGGTCTTACACGCAAGGAATTCTGTAAAATGGAGAATATTCATTTTCTAAGCACTTCCAATACTGTTCCATCAGTTGGGGAATCTATTGCCTGTGACCTAGAAGGTAGATTTAAAAGTTTAATGAAGGTACCCGAAATGTTTTGTAATGAGAAGTGGTATTTTACTTTTTTGTAGAACTAGCATGTGGTAAAATGATGTACGACAATTTCGTCGATAGAGAAATTCTGGTGAAGTGCCCAGTATTGTGCGTATTGGCGGATAATCCACGCGCATCAGAGTTCGAACATCACTTGGGTAGCTGCGCAAACAAGTTTTGTAGAAAATGTAATGTTATTAATTATTATTATTATTAAAACTTTATTAAAAAAGTGTCAATGTATTTAGATTTTAGAAGCTAATTGGGGACACTTATCCTAACAATTTAGACATAATATCAATCTATATTATTGCTTATTTACAATATAAGATATTAACATATAAAATAAAGTTTTCAAACAAGTTATATAAAATAAATAAGGAGCGACACTTTATAGCATTACGTCAGGCAAAGACTACAGTTACCACAATTGTTTTCAATTAAATCCTTTAAATTTTTCTTCCTAATGATCTTTTTAAAACTTTCTAGAGATAGATTGTCTCTATCTTCCCGACTCAATATGGACCATATATATGGTCCAAAGTATCTAATGGAATGTTTTCCGTACTGTACAGTATTAAAACGGGGTCTATGGAAATCTGCAATACGTAGACCATAGCCCTTATCAACGAACTCAAAGATTTTAGTGATGTAAGTTGGACCTATATTATGTTTAACTTTAAACATAAGATTTGCAATGTCTTGTAATCGCCTATTATAGAGGGTTGAAAGGTTAGCTCTATTTAGTAATTCCTCATATGAATCATTCTTAGTGTTAAATATAGCTCTTAATGCACGCTCTTGCACTCTTTCTAATTTCCGTCTGTCTGACGCTTTACAAAAATGCCAGACTGTATGACAGTAGGTTAGTTGTGGGAGGACTGAGGTTTTGTATAGATCTAACTTTCCTTTTATGGGAATAAGGTTTCTCAGTCTTAGAATAACTCCTACTTTCTGACTGGAACGTTTGCATATTTCACTGATGTGAGAACTAAAGTTTAGTTCATCGTCTAGGTCTACGCCAAGGATCTTCAATGTCTTTGACGAAGTTACTTTGTTTTCATTTATATTTATGGATAATACGTCATCACTATCCTTTTGTACCTGTTGCTTTGGAATGATTGTAAGAATTTGATACTTCTTTGTGTTCATTTGAAGCAAATTATCTTTATACCACGAGGAGATTAGTTCAGCTTCTTTCAGCAGTACATTTTGTATATTATCTAAGTATTTCCCTACTTTGTAGATCTGATGATCATCTGCATACATGTAGAGGGAGTTTTCACTAACTTTGTAGGATAGATCATTTTGGAAAAGGTTCCACAAGAGGGGTCCAAAACACGATCCTTGAGGGCATCCCATTTTAACCTGTTTCCACGTGCTTGTCTTTCCATTCAATTTCACCCTGTTAAATCGATTGGAGAAAAATGAGCGCATAAGTCTAAGAGATGCTTGGCAGAATCCGTATGCTTCGAGCTTTTTGATCATCAGGGATGGATGTAGGGAGTCGAACGCTTTACTCATATCAGTGGAGAGTACTGTGACGCTTTCTTTTCTATCTGCCGCTTGTTTCCATTCTTTTGTTAAGCCAATCAGTGTTGTTTCACAGCTGTGTGTCTTCCTGTAAGCGGTCAGTTTACTATATAGATACAGATTGTAACTTTCAATTATTTGTTTGCTGAGGAGTGACTCAAACACTTTACCAATTACTGGCAGCACAGTGACTGGTCTATAGTTTGTGCGTTCTTGTTTGTCATCTCTTTTAAACACTGGAATCCATTCTCCCTTTTTCCATTTTGCAGGCCACATACTTTGCTCAATACAACTGTTGTACAGTTTGGTGATAGACGGAGCAAGGGTTTCAGCAGATAACTTAAGTACTTTAGACGGAAGCCTGTCCCACCCAGATGCTTTCTTAATGTGCAGATTTAAGTGTTAAAGTGTTATGATGTAAGTGTTAAAGTGCCCCGGACACAAAATGCGATTTTTACACCACTGAAAGTACGCATGTGTCAAGTATTATGGTGAAAGAATTTTTCGATTTCATAAAAAGGAACAATTTTTAGAGCAGTTTATATCCAAATATTTTTGCATCCATGCCCGTCATAACAGGAGACTGAAACTAGTGATTTTTGCGACGTCACGCAAGTGAGTCGCTGTGAACTCACAGTACTTTCCCTAGCTTTTATCTGCTGTTTTGGATACAAATTATTTCGAATAATGTCAACCACAGAATCCAATTCTGATACCAGTCATCAGTCTGATGACTCTGATATCAATTTTATGCCTGGCGTCTTCGAAATAGAAGATGCTGAAGAATACAAGCGCCCGAAGCGGGGTGTAAAGTGCGCACACGAAGATAACGATGTGGAAAATGTGGCCAGTTTGGCATATTCCGAAGAACCTCTGGCTGACGAAGAATGGACATCCAACTACCAAAAATCACAGAATGAACATGTAGAGTTTGAAGAGAAACTGTGTGAACGGTTCGCAAACTCAATAGAAGTTATTGAATGGTAAGAAAACATCGCAAGACATGCGACATAATTATAAATTGACATTGTGATCACCATGTGCTGAACTTTTGTCCTTATAGGTGTAAGTGTGGAAACTGTAGAACGAAGCTTCTTAGTAATCCGAATGAATGCATATGCTGCTGCGAAATAGATGAATGTGGGCAGTCACTTGTAAGCGAACAAGTACTTGCAGATATTGGTGCAGACAAAAATTTAAAGTGCGCAACCGAGCACCCAGGTTTTAATCCTGTTAGCCTAAACAAGTGGAGTCTACAGATGGCAGCCGATAAGTACCAAACGAAAAATAGGTACGCAGTGCGTACATGTTGTATGCCATTGAAGCTTACAGCTCAGCACGATGCATCTATATGGTATATACTAAGACTTATTTTGAACATTGGCTATAACGCAAATAACAGTAAACAATAACGTTAAGTTTTTATTGTATTGTACGTGTGACCACATCGGCCCAGGCGTGCGTTAAGTTAATAACAGATACTAAACTTTATAGTAGATATATACTACACGAAATACTAGTTGTAATGAAGTGCAGAAGTTGCCTTTGGCGACAAACGGGAGGGCGCATTGTTTTATACATATACATGTACATGTACATATATATATATACATATAATTATATATATATATATATATATATATATATATTATGTAGTATAAAAGTCCACATTGAATTTTGATATAGCGACCTCAACCGCAGAAACCTTATTTTTGGCGTGTAATTTGTGTTCCAATTTTCAATTTTGTTGTTTTGAATTCTAAAAATTCAAAAGTACATAGTGGAAACATGTTTCACCTTGTGATTGGAAGTGTTTTTAAACTACGTATTAGTGCCTGTTCGCAGGCTACGTCGACCTTGTGCTGTGCTTGGAACAACTAATTTTGTAGCTAATAGGTAAGGTTCACCTTAAATATTTATAGTTTTTCGAAGGGAGGCTTCGATGGTATAATACAGGATGTATAACAAAAACGCAAACTGCCACAACTGTGAAATTTCTTTATTACTGGATGCGCAACAGCGCTAGTGTAAAAGGAAAATTTGTACATTCATTTAATTACAGTACCTGTCAACAAGAGTAATATGATATATCAGCAATTTGAGTTCATAGTATAAATCACTGTATAAATATTTAGATGCTGTCTACATTGGTGTGAAAATAATTTAATTATACTGGAATAGATGTTTTGAAAACTTGTTAGATATAGTATATTGTTTAGGTTTATGAAGAATTGTAGTCTTTGATCATGTCATGCATAGGCCAGATAAAAAAATTCCTTGATTAGATGACCCGCATTATTGGGCTGCCTATGGCAGAGATAAGCCTTATTCATTCCTATAATCCTATTCAGTTGCAAATATAAGCTTTAAGTCTGGTTCACACTGGTCCTAAGAATCGGGGATTTTCATTGTCTGTGGTCATTGCTGTGTAAAATGCTTTGTCTATCGGAAAAGAATACAATAGATCCCAGACGAATTACAACTAGTGTGAACTAGGCATTAGTTATTGATTTTTTTGGTCTATTTTGATAGGAAGCAGTATATCAATATGGATAGTGAGTCAGATCATGAGATGGCGGAAAACATAATTACCACTGATGACACTCAGAAAAACAGTGCTGCATACAATGAACTTCTTGAAGTCATTACTCAGTTTGATAATTCTCCAATTGGGGAAATTGCTAATGCCAAATCTGATAATTCCCAGAGTGGACCTGGTACCAATGCTGAATCTGATAATTGCCAGAGTGGACCTGGTCTTATTGCTAATGCTGAGTGTGATAAATCGCCAATTGAGCAGTCCAGTCCCAGTACGATTGCTGAACCTGAAGCTATAGGATATCTTCACAATATATCACCAATTAAAAAGGGAAAGTACTTTGAATTCCAACTGCAAGAAAGGGGCAAAACAGTACGTGGAGTCTGTTTTTCACCACCAAAGCGAAAGCGGTTCATCGAACTTGACCAGAAGGACTCTCCAGTCAAAATAAAGAAGTATCGTGTTGACCGATCTGGCTCAAATTCAGAGGATTTGCTGATGGGAGATGATGTTGTAATTAACGCATACAATGATGTGGACTTTCAAAAGCAACAGCTACCATCCACTATGAATATATCCAATGCAAAGTTGGTGTGTCCTGGTCAGATTATAACCATTAGAGCTAAAGTTGCTCATGTGCACCCTCCAAAACGAGTCGGTATAAAAAAATTACATATGCAGAATGTAGTTATTGTTGACCCATCTGGGACAATCACATTAACCCTTTGGGAAGATTGTGTACATCAAGTGAAACAAGGCGACACATACACTTTTACCAACATACGTGTACGAAGGGATAAAGTTACCAGTGAAATTGTTGTCAACACAATTGAGTCTGATACTAAAATAGAATCTGGACTACCGTTTCAAGAACCACTGCCGATCATAGTCGTTGACAGTGAAACTGTTGATGTAGAAATCATTGGTATCGAGAAAGTTGAACCATATCTTGCCTGCACAAAATGTAGCAAAAAAATTCAACATACTGATAATCGAAGATTTATTGAATGTTCACACTGTCATTTCAAGCAGAGCAAGATACTTAATTCAAGAGCAGCAGCAGCCAAGCACTGGTTTGCTCAAGTCCTCGTTGAAAACAAATTGTTGAGTTCAACAGAATCCAGCCGATTTAGCGTCACCTTCTTTGAAAGTTCTATAAAGCAGATTGTTCAAGCCAATAGTGAAATTCCAGAGGATACCAAGTTCACCAAAGAACTGATTGAAGATGTTCTCTTTGATACAGCCATCATTTCAATGACATACAACAAACGAAATCATATTGTTGAAAACATTATATCAGTACAGACAATGCTAAATTAGTGATATTCAAAGTATTAATGACACGAACATTAGATATTTTTGTTGTGGTTTAGTTTGAAGAAAGACTTGAAAAAATTGATATTTTAAATAACACATATGTATGAAGAAGGTATGGTTGAAAATTCACATTTATTGTAATAAAAACTTACTGTTGTGTTTGGAGAGATTGAATTGTTCTTTGTAATTTAATAGACCATACCCATTATGATGTTTCATGGCATAATTTAACTACTAAGTCTAAGCTTTTTCAGGCTTTAACCAAGAAGCTAGCAAAGCATTCTGGTCTTAGTAGTTAAATTTTGTCATGAAACATCATTATGATTGTATGGTCTATTGTACTGTACATCTCACCAGTCCACAATAAATAATAGAAGAGCATATTTTGAATCTTTATTTTTTTATACCAAAAAAAAATCAGACTAGAGCTAAAGTTTCTCTGTATTTCCTCTCTCTTTAAGCAGATTTGATAATGTGAAGTATTTATACAATATTTACAAAAATTTAGTAACAATCATATGCACTGCAAATACAGTACATTCAGAATAATCGACATTCTGTCATTTTTAAGTTGAAAAAATACACTGTATGCAAACCATAACAGATGCATTATATATTCCTTCTGTATTCTGTAGCTTTTGCTCCTGATTTGAAACATTTCATTTGACCAACGGATGGAAATCTGCAATACCTTCATTTTTCCAATATCACTTTTCAATATGACATTGCAATAGTAGACACCACTTGAGACGTTGTAAGTTGGTGTACTGTACAAATTTAAAGTTGAGGCTTCTCATTATTTACAAATGACATAATGTAAAATATTCTCAACCAGTAAGATCTTCACAGTGATGTAAATGGTGGTATTAAATATGTCTTTGTTGTATCTAAAATGTTCAAGAAAGTGATATTAATGTACTGGAAATATGTTCTATGGTGTGTTTTCCACTTCAGCCATATTGTAACAATATACCATATTTTTACCCTTAGTCCAATGTGACTAGATATGTATTCTTTCTGAAGGTAGTTCCGAGAGGTGAAAACTATTGTCTATACTACACTATGTTTAACTACTTGCAAAGTGGAAAAGCATTCAAAAGAGCAAGAAGCAATCTTTTAACACAAAAAGAACAACAGTAGTTATCTTGAAAGATTATTCATAGTCATGAATAAACTTACCCATGATTGCAATAGGAGTACAGCAGTTTCATTTTCTGAAGTTATTGTAACAGTTGATATTCTTGTGTCCACAAAATATAATACCCAGTAGCTAAGAAGAAATATAAGATATGAGTGCAAAATATAACATGAAAATAAAGCGAAGATAAAGAAAAAAGAAAGAATGAGAAGAAAAGACGAGAAGAAAGGAAAAAAAAGAATGCAGATAAAAACTTACCTTTATATAAAAAAAATTCTATATAATTATTACAATACCAAAGTTTCGTAGGGCACATTTCATATGCTACATGTAAATTGTAATAGGTATCCATTTTTCTGTTTTATCAGTTGTTCAGAGGTGGGTTAGTGCTAACTACTTAACTGTGTCTAAAATCTATAATGTTGTTTTATTTTGTCTATTTTTGTTCATCTGTTTATATTATCAAAACTTCAGAGAAGTAAACTTCTATCACTCCAGACAAGATTTCTGAATAAATAATGTATTTCTGAATTTATAGACAAGTTGTCAAGAGATTTGCCTTGAATTTTTGGTTATTTAACCAAGAAATAAGCTAAGATTTGCCTTGAATTTTTGGTTATTTAACCAAGAAATAAGCTAATAATGGGCATCGCATTGTTGACTCCGGTGTCGTTCCGATTTCGCTAAGTGACCATTCTTTGATCTTTTGTGTATTGAAAGCTGGTGTTCCCAAAGCTAAGCCAAGAACAATGGAGTATCGCTCTTACAAGCACTTCGATGCCAATTCATTTAATAGGGACCTTAACAACGTTCCTTGGAATATTGTTGACGACGAAGAAAACATTGATGACGCTCTACACACCTGGAATTGCCTATTTTCTGAGATTGCAGACGAGCATGCACCGATAAAAAAACGTCGTGTGAAGGGAATATCGTCACCATGGATGAATACCAAAATCGCTGGAAAATGTATAGAAAACTTAGGAATTACGTCACTCGTGAAATCAAAGCTGCTAAATCAAAACATTATTGTAGCGTAATTGAAGAAGCGAAAGGTGATGAGAAGGAAAAAAGTTTGGAAGGCGGTAAATGAAGCTGCTGGTCGTGGTGTTATAACCTCAAGTCCACAATGTATTATTTCAAATGGTGTTCAGCACTTTACGTCAAGGACCATTGCCTCAACTTTGAATTCGTATTTTGTGTCGATTGGGAAAATTCTCGCTGAAAAAATAACACCCACTAATATCTCAAATGAGATTGACACAGATTTGCCAGGAACTTCATTTCATTTGGATGAACTCGATGAATTAACGATGCTACAACAACTACTTTCCCTAAAAACTAACAAAGCTATTGGCTTAGACAAGATTAGTGCTAGATTATTGAAATGTGCTGCTTACTCAATATCTCCCTCCATCACTAAACTGTTAAATCGGTCAATCCGATCTAACAGGTTTCCTGAAATATGGAAATGTTCGAAAGTTTCAGCTCTGTTTAAATCAGGAGAAAGGAGTGATCCTACAAATTATCGGCCAATTTCAATATTGCCCACTCTCAGTAAAATCTTGGAAAGAGCTGTACATCTACAGCTGTATGAATATTTGAATTCAAACAAACTACTTTCCAATACACAATTTGGTTTTAGGCAAAAACGTTCTACAGTAACCGCTTTATCTAACTTCACAGACGAAATCTTACATAATATGGAAAAGGGGAAGTTTTGTGGTACTGTATTTTTGGACTTACGTAAGGCGTTTGATACTGTGAACCATGGTTTATTGCTTAACAAATTATCAAAGCTTGGTGTAACTCCATCTACTCGGCAGTGGTTTCAGTCATATCTCAGCAACAGAAAGCAACGAACTGTCCATGACAATCAAGTGTCGAATGCTCTCCCAATCACCGTTGGCGTCCCCAAGGGCAGTATTTTGGGTCCATTGTTATTTACTATTTATATCAATGATTTGCCAACAACGGTTATTAACTCCAAAATGCTGCTTTATGCTGATGACGCGGTAATTTACTGTCATAATTCAAACCTTCAGGAGCTGGAAAAGGAACTGAATGAAGATCTTTTAATTATTGCCAAATGGTTGAATGATAATAAGTTGACTTTAAACCTTGAAAAAGCCGAATGTATGCTAATTGGTAGCAGTTTCAAGCTTGCAGGAAACATTCAGACGCTGTCAGTATCTATTTCTAATTATGGAATTAGTAATGTAAATAGTTTTAAGTATTTAGGGGTGTTTTTTAACAATGATCTTACATGGTCAAAGCATATAGATTACTTAACGTCCAAGATTAATCAAAGGCTTGGGCTTTTAAGAAGAATTAAGTATCTTTTACCTTTTAAAGCACGAGTTCTATTTTATAATGGCTTAGTTCTCCCTCTGTTTGATTATGCAGATGTTGAATGGGGAGATAAAAATAATATTACGCTTATGAATAAGCTGCAGACACTGCAAAATAAGGCTGCTAAAATCATTTTGGATAAACCACTATATTCATCTGCCTCAGAAGCCCTTGGCAAGTTAAATTGGATTACACTAGAGCAAAGAAGATTTTACCATAGATGTCTATTTGTCTATAAGTGCGTAAATGGTTACATTATCATTCTATGGATTTATTAACAGCAGGAGATGTGCATGGTTACAACACGAGAAATAAGGATAAACTCAGACTACCCCATGTTACACGTAATTGGGGTAAGCAGAGAATGTGCTATCAAGCTGTGAACGATTGGAACAGTCTCAAAATAGATATCAGAACTTTGTTAAATATCAAACTTTTTAAACATAAATTGCTGAATAGTTTGTAGTTTTTAGCATAAATTCTATTGTCATAATTTTAAATATAACCTAGGTTTGCATGCGATTTAATAATTAACTCAGGTCCTTTTTGAAAATCATCTTGTATGAAAAAGTTTCCTGAATAAATATTATTATTATTATTAAGCCTGCTTGTCAGCCCCTGTTGTCCATTTTGCTACATACAAATTTAGTACAATATTTTTTCTTCTATGTCCTTAAAGAAGCCCATATAGCTTTATGATCACTAAACTAAGTCTCTAGAATTCCAACATGAACTTGCTCTTCAACTAAATTTGTGTATAAGTGATCAATTAATGTTTTGTTGTCGGTTGTAAAGCCTGTTATCAGTTGTTTGTAATTATTTTGTACAACCATCAAATTGTAGAGTGACTGTCGGTCAGATTCTATCATCCAGTTAAATCTCCAATTATAATGTTTTGTGCAGACGAATCTTCATCAAGTATGCAACGCAGTGAACACAATAAACGTGATATAGGAATATGGGGTGAACGATATACCCCAATTATATTGAGATGTGGATTACTTTCTGCTTTAATAATGGTGAACTCAATTCCACTGATGTTGTGAGTATAAGGATATCCTTCTTTTAAAGGAACTCGGGTATAAACAGCTGTTCCACCGTATGGACTTCCCTGACCAGAAGGTTGGAAAACATCATTCCGGAACAAGCTGTACCCATCAATTTTGTATGTATTGTCAGAGTCTGACAAGTTTAACCTTGTTTCAGTAAATATCAGAATATCCATAGACGAGTAATTATCGATTTCCATTTCATTGATGTAAAACCTCTCGTTGTCCAAGGTCTCTTTTTCTTCGAAACTGTGACTTAATAAGAATCATTATTTTGTTTACGGCAGTTGCTATCTCCACTAATGCAGGTTTTAGGTATCCACTCACACTAACACTGTGATTTTGTAGATACTCTTTTAGCTGTACAACACTCATATCCTTGAAGTTTTTCGAAAGACAAACAAAACAAAAACTATTGTAATAACATAAATGAAACCAAACAGTTTTGTTTATCAAATGTTCATTTTTGAACATTAAGTATTTTTGAAGTCAACAGTGTCATAGGTGATGGTTAACTGCTTGCCACCTTTAAGTAGAATAGGTTTAATGTATTTTTTAGTAGTGGAAACACCAAGTTTAGTACCTGGCTGTACAATGGCCATAGGCTGGTTGACTGCTTGCAGGTGAAAAGTAAGGCGAAGCTTATTTCTTTGTTGATCCTGAACTAAGGTGCACATAGTTCAGATTACTGGAGATATGTCAAGAACTTGAGTTAATATGCCATTTCTCCAAGGCTATTATTGTCATCTGGTTTAACTTCCTTAAAGCATGATATACAAGCCATGTTTTTATGGCATTGCTGAATGCCGAGGATTTTACATTGAATCGAAGTAGTTGTCGAAGATATATCTTCAAACTCAGCCAGACTTTTCTCAAATGGTTCTGATGACTTTGCTTTGTATTCCCCAGATTTTGGTGTATTTAAGAAACTTTCACCTCTGCCCACTTTCAATCGTAAATTATGGAAATTGTAAGTACTATTGGCCTTTAGTGTTTCAACATAATTTTCCCATAACACAAGCTTTACAGAGGCTGTGTCATTTCTGAGGATCACCTGTTTTTTCAGTGGATCTCTTCTTTGGCTTATGAGTGTTTTAACAGCAGAAACAGAACAAACCTGAGCCTTGAAGTCTACCAATTTTCGGGAGCCAACCTCTGTAGAGATGCAATGATGACAGTTGCATTTGCCTGAAGCTCTTCTGCTATTGTAAATGCAGCTTCAGCCACGGAGATGGGAGTTGTGGTGGTATTTCGATTGATTAATAGATCATCAGATTGGTCAACGGAATATATGAAGTTGTTGAGTTTTACGGGATTTTTGGTACCCTCTATTGTAGTGAACTGAGGATGTTTTTCTGGGGAAAAACAAACAGCACAAATAACTTTGTTTTTCGACTGTATTGTACAGTTAAAAAATTTTCAGCTGGATTACAATGCCTTTTTCAAAGGCAATGTGTTATGTAGATAGCAGGACATAGCTGTAGTGTCAGACAATTATGACTCTATGAGGAAAATGGAAAAAAATTAGTTAAGAATGGATTTTTTGGTATTTGTTCATTTCTTTCAATGACAATGGCGAACATACAGAGCAATAAATAGTTATTTATAGATACAAGAACAAATTAAAATATTTGCAATTGAATATAAAATAAGTTAGTAATGTACTATACCTTGCATGGTTCAGGTAGTTTGGCTGTAATTATTAAATCTAGAAAACAAAAAAAAAATTTGAGATTTAAGAAATATAGACATGGGTAGGATGTATTAAATTGCAGGTAATTTGTTGATGATAAGTAACATAACATACCTGAGAAAGATGCTAAATACTTGATGGAAAAAAGTCCTGATTATATCAGTCTATATGTGATGGCACATATATAAAATATATTGGTATATTTATATACCGTATACTTGGTCAATTTTGTTTAGAGAATAACATATACTGTAAACATCTTATGGAAATAGCTGTGCATTTGTAAATTCACTACGGGTGGCTTCTGCTAAGCTATCTAGTTTAGCTTCTTCAAGGCTAAATTGCAGTTTTAGAACACTCCAAGTTGGTCAACCTTTCAAAGGTCGTAGGCTTAATCACACACAAGGTTAGGGTTTTAACTCTACTTATAGCAACATAAGACACTTCTGGTATCCTTTCTAATTTTCCGATATCAATCCACACTTTAGACAAAGTAAGACATTGGTTTTTTTGAATGGTCAAAGCATATGCTAATCTTAAAGGTAATCGTTTTCTTTCATGTACACCGCTACCCAAATGAGCTGTGACTGTAATAGGAGGAATAGGCACACATGATGGTAGTATAGAACTGATGGAAGGTCCACTGTAGTCATCAAATTGAACTATAACTGCTATAGGTAAATCTGGTAGTTATTGACCAACTTGATAGATTATATCAGGAACTGTCTCAGTAGCTCTGTTGCAGAGCCCAACAGGCAGCCATAAATTCATTGTCAACATTACTTTAGCTCCCCTAGCAAGGAGAATAATAGGCTCTAAACTTGACATTTCATCAGAGGGTATAGTTCTGGCCACTGAAGATGAGTGTCTTGCATTAATATCCAGTCCTAAAGCATCCAGTTTTGAAAGCTGCTTAAGGTTATAATTGGCAACCAACCTCTTCATTGCTGTAAAACAATCTAACAGCATCATTAAATTGGGATATATTTGAAATGTTAATGGGTTGTCTGGTCAGCAATAGATTCCAATCATCTGCTGTCAATTGTCCTTTGCGTAGTATAAAAAGTAGACTGCAGAATTGCTCTTGTTCCATTGACCTACCCTGAACTCTTTGATTGACGATAAGTTTGACTTTATGATAACCTTGTTCACCAACACTGTTGGATGGTTTTGCATGGTAAAATGGTTTATCAGCTACTGGTGGTAATGGGCCTGGGTCACCAATCAAAATGAAAGACTTACCACCAAATGGTTTATGTTTGCATCCTGTTTCTTGTTTGCAATGTTAATCTATCCAACCA
Source organism: Dendronephthya gigantea (assembly GCF_004324835.1). Classification (NCBI taxonomy): domain Eukaryota; kingdom Metazoa; phylum Cnidaria; class Anthozoa; order Malacalcyonacea; family Nephtheidae; genus Dendronephthya; species Dendronephthya gigantea. The sequence goes on from NW_021163051.1 coordinate 686,919, forward strand.
AATGTATTTTGATCAAGCATTGAATGTTCATCTATTGAGACTATGCTGTAGTCTCGCTAGACTCTCGCCTTTCAAATCATTCATACCTCTTGGACCAACAGGTAATTTAAGTAAAGAATGTATGGTTACACCTCCTATGTTGTTAGATGCTGCAAATTGTCCAAGCTGAAACACTTCCGGTTTCACTGATGGCTAGCCAATTTCGCAGCATTTTTGTAAAAAGTTCAATTGGTTATACCAGTAAAACAATATAGAATTTACATGCATTTGTATTACTAAAAGCAAGCAATGGACTCCAAGTTGGCCTGCAGTATAAGATATTTGATGCCAGAATCGAAATATATATGATTTTTACCCCCGCACTTATCGACTAATTTATTGATATTTGCCCAATAATTGCAGTCGAAATTAGGTATGCATGAAATCTTTGAGTATGTAGAGGTATATATAGAAAACTATGAACAAAACTTGATAGCAATGGATAGTATGATTTATCTTTTGTAATTTACCAACGGTCCTCAAAGGTCCCCTTCCTTTTATAGAAATATCCATGCATTTCAATGCATTTTTTTTCATAAATATTTGCGCGAAGTTGCACCAAAGCATGTGTAGATTGATAAAAACATTGCAAAAATTGAAATAAATCTATCCGTTGGCACAAAATGTAAGTTTGAGAATGAATATTGAAAATATTCAAGAAAACACGAGCATGTGTATGTCAGAAAGCGACCGTTGGTGGCTATTGAAAATACTCAAAGCAATGGACACAAAAATTCTTCGACGCATTTGGGCCATGTGTGTCAACGACGATGATTGTATACTCCACAATCAAAGGTAATGAATATTTATAACACTAGTTTATGGTTTATTTTCATAACTATCACCTGATTTCGATACTCTAAAATATTTAGTAAAACTGAGATGAAGACTGTGATTATAAATAAATATAATAAAGGTCATGTATTTTATTTCTGGAAAACAAGCCAACTTATGACGGTTGTGAAAACATATTCAAGTCGGTTCAGAGAATACCCTGGTCTGTTGATGAAGATAATGTTTTTTTTAGTTCAGTTTGTCTCCCTATACAAAGCAAGGAACAGAGCAAGGAACAGACAGTGTTTGGCCTGCAATGAAACCATCTCATCTGTACTGGACTAAGGCAGCCAAATTTATTAAAGAATCCATTAATTCTGCATCATCCCGAAAAAGTACAGTATGAAGGTGCTCTTGTGCCAAAATTTAATTAAACAGGGATGAATCCAGCATAATAGGGGGTGGGTGCTCTAGACTCTAGTTCTGAGTGAGTGTCGGTTGGTGCTCTGTAGCAGTGTTCTGGCAAAACGGTCTCCATGCAGCACAACTGAGTAGCTAGTCTCACTTATCATCATGTCATTACTCAAACTACACTATCTCATTTTGTGGCTGAATCATTTATATATTTCAATGACAATTGTCTTGTATTTGATGGGGAAATGAGCACACACCCTTTGCACCCTGTTTGGCCAAGGCCATAGTGAAAGTTCTGTAGACTGACCCCCCAATTGGTGAAAAACTTCCCTAATAACTGTTGTATTTTTGCTCTCATGAGAAGACTCAGGAGAGTAAAATCACAATAGTTTTCAGGTAAGAGCAAAAATTCATTATTTTTTATCTATTGTTAGAGAGCTCTGTTCGGCAGAGAGTTGTAAATGTTTTGAGAGTAAAGTACAAGACCCTGGATGTGTTTCCTGTATCTTTCCTCTTGAAGTTCAGAAACCTTACTGCTGAGCAATTGTTAGATGTAACAAAGGAGTGTTTGTATCTTTTGCAGCCCTAGCACTTGGCCAATGTATTGTCTGAAAGTTTGTTACAACATGCAGAAGTAATCAACATGGAATCTGTGGTCATGCCAACATTTAGTGCTAGTCAAAAAGAAACCCAATTTGGTTTAATGGACCAGATGTTTGCTCATCTCTCTTTGTCATGTGGAATTAATGCTAAACTTTCAAACTTTATAACTTTGTCAATTGAGGCGATGACATCTTTAAAAAATGCTGGAAAGAGCAATTTAATTTACAAGTGGGCAAAATGCATTGTGGGAAAGGACGGAAAACCACTGACGCAATTAAACCGGATGCCATTTGGGCTAATTGAGTATCAAATGTAATTTTTTACAGCAACAAATATAATGCAGGTCTGTATACAGTACATGTAATCTGAATGTTTATTTTACAGTTTTCTATGAATTCTATTGCTTAGAGACCTGTTACAGCTGTGCTTTTTGCTAAATAAACAACCCCTCTCTCTTTTCAGCCCTTCCCCTCTCCGACATGTTGCCCTCAAACATATGTGAATACAAACATATGTGAAGGCCCTGGTGAGTTAATTTGGAGGTTTTTTATTATCTGTTATATTATGGTGAATATATTTACAAGGTTAATTTTCTCCTTGTGCTATAATAGGTAAAAGAACCTGATGATTTTCGCCTGTGTAGAGAGACCATGGAAACAGAATTTTCAAGTAGATTCGATAGACTGTTTGCAGGTCCCATGTGGAATAGACAAGGAAAAAATGTGACAAAGGAACCAAAAAATGTAAGATATTAATTAACCCATTAAGCAGCATTGCGCCCAAATGTGCCCTACTTAATTCCTTTACTCTGACTAACAGCAAATGATTTTAATTGTCGAGGGGAGAGTCTTCCATTCTAATGAGTTAAAAAAAACTGTCAATATGTCTTGTTACCCATTAAGCAGCAACGCACCCAAATGCACCCTACTTTATTATTTTACTCTGTCTAATACCAGACAATTTTACTAATCAAGGGGAGAGTCTTTCACTTTAATGGGTTAACATAATAATTCACTTATTACTTATTAACCATTAAGCTTCAGAGTTTCACTACTGACAAGTAAAATTGTCTGGGATTTGTAAAAATAAAGTAGGGCACATATGGGTGCATTGCAACTCAGTGGGTTAAGTAACTTATATTTGATCAAAATTTGAATATATTTGATCAAAATTTATATTTGAATAAAATTTGATCAATTCTAATTTGGTAGGGATAGGGAAACTACTAGAAGTTACTATCGCAAGGTGAGTCCTGCATGAGTGCTCATCATAGTAAATTAAAGTGTTTATGCAATGAAATTTTTTACTCCTTTTTTTGGCTTAGATTAAAATATAGTCTTATCCGAGCAGATTGATATATTATTTACGTTGTATTATGATGTGCATTGTATTATAAATTGTCCTTGAAGTGAAGCAGTGTGTGCGAATTGGGCCGGCATTTGCGTGACGTCATACGTAGGGCCGACACAGGCGCCTTTGTGTAAATACAATATACACTGTGGCAAAGAATGCGTTCTTTACGAACGTTTTTTTGGTTGCAATAATTAATTAACTCCATCAAAATGTCTGACCAGCATTCCAAAAGTAGCGGCAATGTATCTGAGGCAAGTTTGTCCACAGAAGAAAGTTCAAACGGCCAAGATTTTGGTGTTGTGTATTTGCATCCTGACGGCAATGCGCCATATCAAGACAAACCTCTTGCCATTGCTGCGCAAGAATACGAATTAAATTTCAAAGAAGACAAGGACGGCATTCCTGCACAAACGCTAGAAGCAAGGTACACGAAGTTAATTCCAGTAAACGATTGGTAAGTGCAGTTTTAACGCATAACTTGAACAGTAGTTAGCCCTCTTAGCTACCTAGACCACATGGTATATAAGAAAAATATATAAAGCGACAATCATTTGCATTTCACCGACTTCGCACTCAAATGCAGTTGCATTAAATACTGTAGTATTTTATTAGGTGTACGTGTAGTTTATGCAGAGATGAATTGCTGGTTGGTGCACTGGAATATCGCTGCTGTCGAGAAGTTCTTTGTGCCATAGGAAAGGCAGTTTTTGATGGTTCTATAGAACAAATCTTCTTCATGACACAACACGAAGATTACGAGGCAATGGTAAATGCAGCAGTATTGACTATGGTTGGACCATTGCTGTGAGGCAGCGATAGACGTTCATATAAACGAAGAACAGGGCAAAATATGAACGAGTAAGTCACAAGATGGAAAATTCTTGGCCTTTATATTTTCGCTAATACTATTAGACCAACACCTGGGGCATTGTCGTTTTCTATGCTGTTGACCTTTGTGTTTGGCAAGATAATTAATTTATCACTGCAATTCTCAAAATCATTATATACAACTTTATTATGCAATGTTAGTAAAGGTTTGTTCCTTTTTCATCTAGATACCTGCGAGCTGTGCCATACAGATGGCTGGCTAGATGGTTTTGTGGATATCTTGGGTGGGATAATAGAAGACCACTACCTGCCTGCATTTACTATCACATAAGGAAAAAATTTCCTTTTGGCCATTCTAAAGGATACTCGCAGACAGAAAATAGAGACTGAAACATTTTGTTTTCTAAATATGAAATTGTTGTATTAAATCATTCAACTGGTGTAATATTAGTGTGCAATGACCCTATGTATTTCCCTAACGGCACTGACTCCTTGGATTTTCGAACGTTGGCGCTTTGCATTTATGACAATGTCTTTTCTTTCTTTTTTTCTTTTGTGCCTGTGCCTGTGCCTGCGCCAACTTCTCTTGATGCTGGTCTTGCTCACATACTAAAAATATAACTGGAAATGATTACTTTACATGTAATTACATGTATTGTACATGTAATTTTAACTTACAGGGAGGGTGTAATGGTGTCTCCATGCTCTTTCTCTTCTTTTGACTATCAATGGCTGCTGATTTTGTCTTTCGCTCAGGAAATTGAGATGTAAGTGACTTGGGGGCTTTCTTAACATAAACTTGGATGGTGGCTTCAAGTTCCTTCTTGGTCCTTGCAAAAAGTACTTTCTTAATTTCATCAACATAACCTAATGTCAAGTTGAAAACATTTTTAACCCCCAAGGCCATTTAGACAACAATGCACCAGGCTTTATTATCTGCACGATTTATGAATGGTTTGACTTGTAAAATTATATATTTGGGTTTGAATCAAAGTGTGATGATGTAATTATTACTTATCATACGCAGGTTGGATGGCTATTTCCCGGACAACCTCCTCGCCAAGTTTATATTTGGGAAACACCACATTGTAATAGGGGCATCCATCTGCCGTCTTTCTCATTTGTCTACTTACATTCTCGTTGAAATGCAAAATGGCCAAAATATGCCTAAAAGTGTATTTAAAATATATCAGTAACTGTATATACCATAACAAGCAATGATGTAAATGTACATGAAGAGTGAAGTTACTTACCTTTAAACATCAAATTAAAAAAAAAACTGACCAATACTACAGACTATTTGTGTTTACCTGCAGTATGTACCTAGCCAAGAGAAATGTTGGATTTTAGGGTGCCAATGGTTGAGGGTTGAGTGAAACCCTTCTAGGCAACTAGTGTGACCATCAGAAGAAAGTTTCTTGATGTCAGCATAGACAATCCAAAAGACAGGGACTGGAAACGCAAGCTAAAACACTAATAATGCTGACGCGCCATCCGTGATATGGCTTTATCACGTAAATTTTTACGTTGCCAGGCAACCGGGTTCTTTATTCAGAAAAAATAATGCAAACTAGATCCAGCAAAAGTTTGCATATTTTGAAGGATTTTTTAAATGTAAATATTATATTTCTACCAGACCTTTAAATCAGATAAATTTTCAAGGTAAGTGCGTTTTCATTTTTCATCTTGAGTGTAAACAGTGCTCATAGTTCCAGTACCAGAAGTGTTTGCATAAAAAATATACGCACGTAAAAATTAGGTAGTTTTTTGGGACCCTGTAATTTGAAATCAAAGCTATAAATTTTCTTTGACAACATACAAATAGCATCGTATACTACAAAATAATGCATTAGGACAGCGATTGCAACTTGTAACTACATGCAGACTAGTGTGTGAGCCCGACAGTAAGAACCTTTTTAAGTCTCAACCACAAAAGGACCGCCATGTGTGCACCATTAACTTGTAAACAGTAACTACAATTTTGATAAATTGAGGAACTTTGTCTTACATTGTGGAAACAAAATAATTCAGAGTATACATCTATTACCTTTTTCAGCCTCTTTTTGCACTTGAAAAGCTAAGAATCGCCAATAACTGCATGCGTTGTGTTTTGATGTTAAAACATCACTTTTTTGTTCTCGTAGAGTATGTACCTAGTTGGGACCCTATAAAATCACTTCGACCCAGTTTCAGAGGGTCATTTTTATATATTTGACACAATAAATCAACTAACTGTGCACTTATCGCTTTTTCCAACATTGTCTTATATTAAAAAAGTGAAATTATCATAAAAAACTGTGTGCGTTGTATTTTTTGCAAAACCAAGTGTCGCCATTGTTTTCCTCAAAATATGTGCCTAGTAAATTTACTTTAGGCAAGTTTTAGAGTCCCATTTAAAGATAGTTTAAACAAAAAACAATAAACTGTTAAATTATTGCTTTTACCAACATATTCTTTGCGTTATTGAAGCTACAAATCACCAAATAACTGCGTGTGTTGTCTTTTTGCTGAGAAGTGTCTCCATTGTTGTTTTTGAAAATGGAGTTCTACATGAGCCCGCAAATATGCCGACCGTATCATGGAGAGAGCACGCAAAAACAATAGCGTTTCCAGTCCCTGTCTTCTGGATTGTCTATCATGTCAGCTAGTCTTCTTAAGTCCATCAAAATCATGGCCAATCTGTCATAGGTTGATGTTCCTGTCAATATGGACAGAAATTACATCACTATAATTCCCTAAAACACAATTTCACTTATGTATCTGACTTTGACCAAATTCACTGTGATTATATGCTTTTGTGCAAACTGGATAAAAGTGCAGGACAGATATAATGTATGTTATCAGGCAATGACTGATACCTTGTTCTATAATTATTAAGCAACACCATGCTCTGATATAATTGCTGATGCTTCTTTGTTAAACTCTTCTTCACATGCCAAATATCTTTGTAATGCTGGACATTTGGTTGGGTTTCACAGATCCACTTAGCAATGCCCTTGTGATGATCACTAATAAAGGATGAAACTTTCAAACCTTTATCAGCTATGAATTGAAAGCATTGCTTAGGTCCATCCAACTCCATGGCATTACTTGATCCTGATTGATTTGAGGTACAACAAAAGTTTTCACTTAATTTGGCCTAATGCAAGCTTACTTTATTTATAACAATATATTGCATTTTCAAGAAAAAAAGCGTATCTTGCTAACTTCCTTGATCTCAAGCTTATAGATAATTCCTATAACCCTTGTTCATTAGAATTTTATACGTACTGTATATGATTATAATAACAACAGTAACTTGTAAGCAGGACCTGAAGGAGTTCAAAATAAACCAGCTTGGAAACAGAGTTTGAATACATGGTATAGACACCATACTTTGCACTATGGCCCATTGAGTCAAACCTACCATCACCTGACCACTGTGAGTTCTCAATCGGTTTTAGTTTACCAAGAAGGGAGGCCTGATAACTTTCCCAATATTGAAGAAGTGAGGGGAAGTGAAGCTTCTTCTGATAGTAGAAGTAGGTTCTAGGGGATATTGCATAAAGGCCCATGTGCTTGAACATTAGGAGAGTTTGACTAATTTTTTATCCTGATGCCATAATTCCAAAGCCTGACATAACATTCCCAGCACAATGCTTTGTAAACATTGTTGGCTGGCTTTTCCACTTATACACCCTCCCACAATGGTCACATTTTTGCATAACATTTGCCATTGTTCCAATGCGATGAACTGCCACTGAAGGTTTTTTCCCATTTGCAATTGAAGCAAAACAACTGGAAAATAGCCACCAACATATTGTAGAAGATAATAAACTTTGGTTCATCAGCAGGTTTTGTTCCTTCAGCAACACTACAAAAAAAGTATTTTTCAATATTAAATTTTACCTATAAGTTTCATGATCAATGCAGCAGCAGCAATATTCTACTTTCATTTTGTACAATTGTTGCTTGTACATTTACTGTACCTCACTAGATTCCTTGGTACAGCGTTATTCTCATCATCACTATCTGAAGAGTCAACATTGTCTTCCAAATTTTCCCAGTCAATATCGTCCTCCTCTGTGTCCATTTCTTCCAGGGAATCACACGCCATTGGTTGGCAGTCAGAATGAATAGTATCGTCTGAGTCATCAGATTGGTCAGTTTCATCAGTATTCTGTAAACAACAAAACAATTTAATTCCAGGTCAGAAACAATTTGCAGTGAGGTAGTTTTGAGTGCTATAGTTTTGTATGTTTAATAGTGCATTGTCAGAGCTGAGAAACATCTGTCTGGGTTCAAGGTCATTAATTTATTTTAAGAAATATCCCCTGGAACAGTGTTTCTAATCACCTTTTGAATACTAGAGATAAGTTCACATCGTTCTTTTTCAGGTAGCTGACTTTTTTCTGAAGCCTTAACACTTCTCTTTTCATTTTTACACAACCAGAGCATTCAGTTTCTATTGGCTATGCTGGCGAAACAATGTCTTCCTCAAAGCCTGCTCGTACTTTGTCTTGTGTGTTTTGTGCGTTCTTAGTAACAGAAGGCATACTTTCAGATGTATTTTCATCACGGAAAGCAAAGCACGCATAGTCTACAATACAATTAAAAACAAAACAATATAATATACAATCATCAATATCACATACACATATTTAATGTATTGAAACACACACCAGTAATACACAAATTTGTTACTGCACTAGATTATTACCTTCCTATGTTCACAATATGAGGGTGATTTGTTTATCTGCGTTTTTTCTTTTGCGTTGTCCAGTGTTGGTACAGCATCAGGCTTCAATCGTGTCTTCATACCAAGCGAAAGGGCAATAGCACGATTCTGTTCGAAGCACGAATTTTCGAAATGACTGCTGCATAATACTGACCTTCGAGAAGGATTCCCACTCGGTCGGTGTTTACAAACAAATTTCACCAAAACTTTGTGTCTTTCACACTCTTTATTCAGGCTGGGAAAATTATGCATGGACACTCCTTCAGTGTATTGGCTGTTTGTACAACTAACATTATTTGGTTCGCCAGCTACACAATATTTTCCTCCGCGAGGTTGTGTATCTTCTACATTTGCCATGCTTTTTTGCATAAAAGTGCATCCTATTCATGACGTCACAAGTCGGCGACAAATATTTGCACCTAAATTGCCTGAATTGCTACGTTTCAGATGCTGTAAAATACGTTCTATACTTCGGATTCAATTTTTTCTTTTTGCATTGTAATCGAGAAAGTTTGATCTTTCCTATTAGCATGAAAAACTGAAATGCAAAATTTTGTTGCATAAACACTTCAATATTTAATGGTACGATGCTCCTTATGTTCTTCTGATGATGACGTTTTCGAGCAAATCCTTCTTCCTATATGATGCTGGGAAATGACTTTTGTTACCTCATTGCATAAACCTCATCACATACACTGTCACAGTTAACTTAGTTAAGGCTAGCAAATAGGAACTTATTTTAAATCAGCAGTGTCTGATAAACAATACTGTCAGGCGTTAAAATTATAGTATAAGTAAATTCATCAATTCTTTATAAAAATATAATAACATAGTATTCACAGTAGCATGTTTTTCTATTACAAGATTATTTAAGAACGAATTATTATTTCATATGAATAAACAAAGAGAAGACACATCACATCACATTACATCACATCACACTACATCACACTACATCACGTCACATTAGTTAACATAATTGATCATCACATACATGACATAAAAAAAAGGAAGAGCTCTATGTACATGGTCGAAAATTAACATTTGACATTTGTAAGATGAAGTTCATGATTTCACATTTCGTATATTGCCGAGATAGCTATGTACCATTAGTTCCCTTGGATCACTGGATAACTTGTTCATTATTCCTCTTTCGGAAAGTGACAATTATCGCATTCCACATATAAAGTATGTAAATGTTTCAGAATTTACTTTTTCTTCTTCGAGGAGTCTTTTGGCGGTAGAACCCTGTCAACATTACATCAATAAATGATGTTATTTAAAACTGCCAGATCCATGAGATTGAATGTTAATTTGGTTCAGGTGTCCATTGATAGCACACTACCGAAAGTAACAATATACCATACACCTTTCTTCACGTATACCTGTATTTTCCTGGGTGAAATGTTGTTTCATTACTTTGGTCGACAAATCATTTTTAAAAATGAGTGTTTGAATGAATGATTCATTGTGTTTTCATTATTGATTGTAATCCAATTGTTTGAACAGTTTAGATTCCAATATATTTGGCAAGATCCAGTCTCCAGTAATGCCATTTTGTTTGCTAATTCAGTTACTGCTTAAAATTTTTATCCAGAAAGAGGAATCTACAAAACAAAAGAGCGAAACTTTAAGAATGCAATACATTTTTTTGGCTGAAGAATTTTGAAAGGGGGGTGGAGTAAAAAACGTACTAAAAACTTACCAAAAAAGTTGCTGATGAGTTCAATAGCGCAAGAAGAAAGCAACTTCACTCTGCTTATGGCCACGTATGAAACTCCAGCAGTTCTTTGTGTTTTGATAATATCTATCCAAGCTTTTGGAAGACTTAAACCTTGGCTCTTGTGTATTTTTAGAGCCCAGGCAAGTCTTACAGGTAACTGTTGCTGCTCATGAAACCCAGTTTCTAACTGTGATGAGACAGTGATTGGACATATTGGAATGCAAGATGGTTTGTCTACATTAAAAGGAACCTCTATAGTTATCAAACTCAATAATGACCGCAATAGGCAAGTCAGGTGGTTGATGGTTGTTCTGATATACAATATCAACAACTGTTCCAGTAGCGCCATTACAAAGGCCAACACTTGACCACAAATTCATGGTTAACATGACTCTGGCACCTTTTGCTAGAAATGCAACAGGTTCTAAGCCAGACATGTCATCTGTGGATATCTTCTTGGCAAATGCTGAGGAGTGGTGAGCATTAATACGAGCAATTGGATGCTCAAGTTTTGTTAGTTGTTCGCTATTGTAGTTTGCGACTTGTTCGTTACTGTAGAACAGTCTAGTGGCATCTGCAAAGTCACATAAATTGCTGACATTTGATGGTTGGCAGGTCAAAAGTAATTTTCAGTCATCGGCTGTCGACTCACCTTTGCGAAGTCGTAACAACAACTCTCTAAACTGTATCTGTTCAGGTGTCATACCTTGTACACGTTGATTTACAGCAAGTTTAACAAGTTTGTCAAACATATGGTATGCTTGGAAACCTTGTTCACCAATAGCATTTGATGGTTTCGCATGATAAAGAGGCTTATCTGCCACTGGTGGCAATTATCCTGGATCACCAGTTAGAATGAATGACTTCCCACTAAATACTTTGTCATAACAACCAGTTGCTTGTTTGCAATGTCTATCTATCCAGCCAAAGCTAACTTGGCCAAGCGTGGAGTATTCATCAATAATGATGTATCCAATGTTTTTAACACTCTCTTGTAATCTACACAAGCGTTGTCTTGTAAGGTCTTCAATACCTCTTGCCCTACAGGTAACCGTAACAGGGAGTGCACAGTTACACCTCTAATGTTATAAACTGCTTTACCTGTGGTAGCAGAAATAGCACATTTACTCTGCAAAAGATTTCTTATAGCATTAATAAGGTAACTTTGGAGCCGTGCCAAAATTCCTCTAATGTTAGACGAATGACCGATAATGACTGTGCAGTCGAAAGGAAAGAGAAACTCATCAATGGTCGCTTTGAAAACGAACTAGCAAAGAACATTTTTCTCTTGCATAGAGAACAACGACAAACCAGAACAGTTGGTTGAGGACAGAAAGTTACTCAATATGGAATGCAGCATGGAAAGAGACAATGCAGGAAATTGGACCGCACCACTGCCATTTCGTCAGGAGGTAAAAAAACTGGCAGGAAGTTGCGAAGAAGGGTTAAAGTCTACCCGAAGGACACTAGACAAAAAACCTTTGATGAAACAACATTATTTTGCCTTCATGAAAGACCTTCTTGATACCAGATGCCCCCCAAACCCGTACCACCACCAGACATTGCATCCTCAAAGCCTTGTTGGTATCTGTCACATTTCAGGGTATACCACCCTCAGAAGCCTGGAAAGCTCTGAGTAATTTTCGATTCCGCAGCGAAATCAACGGCATTTCCTTAAACAAGCTGCTCCTTGCTGGGCCCGACTTGGCAAACAGCCTAATGGGAGTCTAGTTACGCTTCCGAAAGTATTGCACAGCATTTATGGCTGACATGGAACAAATGTCCTACTCCTTTGCTGTTAGAGAAGACCACCAACACTTCCTACAATTTTTATGGTATGAAAACAACGACCCTGACGGCAGAATAGTCAAGCACAGGATGAAGGTACATATATTTGGAAATACATCTTCTCCAGCTGTCGCCATGTTTGGTCTGCAAAGAACAGCTCAGGTTTGAGAAATGGAATTTGGATCCAATGCAAAAGAACTCATAGAAAATTATTTCAACGTGGACGATGCAGTTAGAAGGCCGTTGACCTGTGACCGAGCTGCAGCCCTCCGCGATCTCAACTTGAATCAAGGCAATACTCCAATGGGACCTCTTGCAAAATTGTAAAGGATCATGGTAGTTTAATTACACAGCAGAATTTTCCATCATGGCCGCTTGCTGTATTCGAACAGAGAAAGAAGCTTTTGATGTGAAAATTTACGGAAAACTTTTATCATTTGACTTCAGTTAAAGTTTTTTCAATTCCGTACGTCTTGCTTCATATCTTTTCCTTGTCTCAGGTTTGTACGATCAAAATGTTTTGAAATATTCAGCATGGCATATAGAGTTGCCGAAGCGTGCTGTGCTTCGATTCAAGATGGCCAGACACAAATTTTGCTATCTTTTCCAATCTAAAGGTATGTGTTTAGTTAAATGACATTTAAAATAAGTGGAACAAAGCGGATGATCGTTTTGCCGAGTTATACGATTCATAATATAAATAGCTCGCTTGGCTGCCAACCTATTTGGACCATTTCTGGATATATTTTTCCTAAAAAATGGAAAACAGCAAAGAGGTCCTTTGCTCAAAGTTTATTTTGTGGACCAGAAACTTGAGTGGTATTCCGGCTTTCACCCTTAAATTACTCACAAAATATTTGATAACTGACAGTTCAGCCAAACACAGAAAGCCACCAAACACTCACAAGCACAAAAAGTATGGGTACCAACTCTTTAAAGATAAGATGGTTAACCAAGCTAGCGTCGTTAAGGGTGCTGAAAAGTTTTTCCTCGTGAAAAGTAATGTGCATGCTTCAATGAAAAAGGCGAACTATTCAGTTTATGTGCACCTATGCCAGAACACTGGTAAAGTAACTCCTGCAAGTTGCTCATGTAAAGCTGGAAAAGGTGGTTGCTGCAAGCATGTGGCTGCTTTGCTTTTTTAAATTTTAGACTTTATTCAACTTGAGTTAACAGAAATACCAGACGACTTGACATGTACACAATTACTACAGCAGGAGGGGTTGCCTTCAAAAAGAGCATTTGCCGATGCTAACTTTCATGCAAGCCTACTTTATAATGACAACATTAGAGAGTCCATTTTAAAAGAAGTACCTATCCCTGATTTTGCTGAAGCGTGCAAGCATTTACCTTCCCAGGAATATATACAATACATTACCAAAGACACTTTATTTAAAACCAAAAACAAATGATTGACATAGAGTGCAACACAATGGGCCAGTCAGATTGCATGCAGTGGTTTAAAGAAAGACAGTCTTCGCTTGACTGCCTCAAATTTTGGTTCAGTTATGAAACGTGAAAAATCAATCTTCCCTAAGTCGCTACTAACAAAAATCCTTTCACCTTCATCAAACACATCAAAAACACTTGAACCATGTTTGTGGGGTAAAACTAATGAACAAACTGCCATAACAAAATACATGGAAGAAATAAGCAGTGACAAATCTGTCAGCTTGATGACATTGTTAAAGGAAAAATGTTTTTGATCATTGTAAAACTTTTAATGCATCTTATTTCTCTTTCCACATGCACTTGGACAGCTGCAATTTTCTGTGTTTCCATCTCATCGCTTAGTGAAAGTGAGGGCACCATTCAAAAATGGTGGTATATTTAGCCCCACACCAACTGGCATCTCACTTTCTATATCAAACCCCCTATCTGCCATAATGTCATCCCCTTTACTCAAGTAATTTGAGGATACCACAATCTTTGGTTACTTGCTTATCACTAGACCGCCTGGCATGCAACTCAGACACAAATGTTGAATATTCAGCAGGGGAAATACCAAGCAATCCCTTAGCAGTGTTGTGATTTTTATAAAACGAAAATGTGGCTGACTGACTTCTGAAGGAAGTTGGCATTTCAATAAACAGTTCAGTGCAATCAATGATTTTAAGGGTATTTGGGTAGGTGTCTTTGAAAGCATGTGGCAAAGTTTGTTGTAAATAGTCACATGATGCCCAAATGGGAATGGCTCGAAACCTGTGATACAGAAATTCTATCCAGGTTGTCCAGATATGAGAGACATGGGCTTCTGAGATCCTAAATTGATTTGCTATTTCTGTTCCCATAAGTCCACATCATAAACATACAATAACCATGAAAAACTCTTGTTCTTCTGGTGACATTGACCTAGTTTGTCCCAATTTTGTTTGAGATTCTGATGTATATTCTACATTTTTATTTCAACCAGTATAGCTTAGAAAATCACATGCTGGTTGCAGGTATTCAAAGAAAACTTTAAATGTCTGATAAATTTGAAAAACAGTATAAAATTTGCATCACTGGCAAAAACATGCTCTACTTGAAATGCACACTGTACGTATTTTGATGATAAGTCATATTTTCTTTGTAATTCAGCATGTGCAACTTTCAATTTTTCATAGTCTGACTCTTGTTTTTCTTCATCAGTTGTAAGTTTTTCAGGTATGGTAGTTTCATTAATTTCACAGTTTTGAACCGAGTTGCAGCTTGAAAAATCTCTAGTTGAACTGGGACACCTGAAACTTGCATGCCCTTACACGTCCTCTCTTGATGAAGCAAAACGCCTGGCGTACCTAAAGATCATCCAACATGACGATCAGATACGGATGTCATTCATCCTTGGCAAAGCCAAGCTCGCTCCAGCCCAAGCAACCACCATTCCACACTTGGAGTTATGTGCTGCAGTACATGCTGTTGAAATTACCGAAACGATTCTGAAAGAATGTCTCATTCAACCAGACCAGATAATCTACGACTCTGATAGCAAAGTCGTCATTGGTTATGTTGCCAACCAGACTCAAAGGTTTTACGTATATGTAAGCAACAACAGAACGGATACGAAAGTCCCGTGTAGGAAGCTAACAGGGAAATTTGAAACAAAAGTTGTGAAGCAGACAAACACAGCCTAGAAGAAGGATACAAAGGATTTGGTTTTATTGAAAGCAAGAGGTAGAATGAAATGAATGGCCCCTGGCAAAAGTGAGTAAAGCTTACAAAGGAAAGAATGGGAAAGTTTAAAAGTTGGATTTGATCACCACAAAGAACAGTGTAAAGCACACTTACACAAAGCCAGTGGCGGAAGTTGTTCTATTAAAAACTGTAAATGAGTTGAAGTAACTCTTGCACTGTTGAAGAACATCATCATATTTTTATAGTTATAGATAATAGTGATATTTATTTAAATACCAGACGGGGAGTGTTCTGGTCGCCCTGCTATATTCCTAATAAAAGCTATAATTTTATCTGCGTTTTGGTTAAACTGCTGATGAAGGACCTCATTCGACGAGGGCCGAAGTATTGGAACAATAAGTTACTGTATGGAAGTCCTTCACGATATATTAATGCAAATGGGAGCAAAAATTGGATGTTGTTGAACAAAGACATAGCAGCATTGAAAAAAAAAATTAACGTCAAATAATTTGCCCTTCCAAATGGCAAGTAAATTATGGCAATGCTCAAAGATTCAACGAAAGAATGATATGTTGTCAAAGTCAAATAGAGTCAATTAAATTCCTAAACGGCCTTCTCTTGAGAGACACAGAATAAAATTTTCTACAAGAAGTAGTTCCTGTTCTACTTCTACTATCTAGACTAACCCTTCAACATATTCTGATGATGAATTTTATGACTTTGCCACAGCAGTTTTTTTACAAAAATAAAGAAATTGATGAGTATAAAGAAGATGTCAAACAACATGAGGTTGCTTCAAGTTTTATAGATATGTTTAATTTCAGTGCTACTAGGGCGAACAAAATCTGAGTACATGCATTAACGTACAGTATAAACTCTTACAGTTTGATATATCGCATGCAAGCACAAATTACTGCATTACATACATCAATCATTGGAAAAGCATTTATGAAGTTATATTTTACAAAGCTTACTTTGTAAGTAAACTAATTCTATACATTAAGGTAAGAAGTAGCTCTAAAAACTCCTTCCATATCGGCAGGCGTCACCATTTCTGCTATGGTGTATGCAGAACTTTAAGTTGAGTTTTGGTATACGAAGGAGTTCACATCTCATCAATTTACGAAGTGTTGCAAATAAAAGTTTCAACAACTTGGTAAAAACTCGAGGCACACAACCCAACCTATTAGGCAAACAGGTAAATTTGTACATGTTACTGCACAACAAAATTTTAACTAGTGATGCAGGGATAGTGCAAAGTACGATCTTGTATGTCACTGCCCACCATGCACAATGTTGCATGTCAATCTTGCACGGTGATGTTAAGTTGCATTGTAATTTCTTTGTCAATACAACCATTTGCAAGCTTTCGTTGAGCGCGCCGTCAAAATAAGGTTTTAAAAAGTTATAATTAGCATTTTTGACAAGTCAAATGTGTCACTTTTACAGGTAACTTTTAGTTTTGGCGACATTGTCAAAATTAAAATTTAACGGTAGCTTGTGATATTTTGTAATATTTTTGCATCTTGAATATTCAGGACCGTAAAATATCTTAACATGCGCAATCCCATTCCGATAACAAATGTCGAAAATACACTGACATACAGTCAGTGTATTTTCAAAGTAGATGTAAAATATGACAAGGCTGTTTGAATTTTTTATTTTTATATTTAGTGTTTGTGACAAGAGTTAATTTGTGGCATAATATTTATTTATTTTATTTTACACTTTTTCCTATAAAGAAATAAATATACATATGGAATTACACACAGAGAAGAGGTTCTCCAATAACAGAGTTCAAAAATAGTTGAAATAATTGTTCAGTAAACATTTAAGAGTGAAACTAACATTAGGAAAAATTATTCGACAAACAACCTAAAACCATATACACTTAAACAGAATAGGTGGCTGACAAACTACTATAAAACATATAGACTTACGCAGAGCAGCTGCATTTATACAAATAAAGAAGACTTTCTCCAATACCAAGTTTGCAAAAACAGTTGAAATAATTGTTCAGTAAACATTGAGAAGTGAGACAAGCATTAGGACACACTTTTCGACAAACATGACAAACAAACAGACGACAAATCAAACAATGGAAGTAGCCGGGAGTTAACCAACAAGTAAAAAACAGACAAAGAATAACAGTGGACAAAAACGTTAATGAACGAAATACCTCACAAATTAGTCATGTGCTATCGGAAAGTCAGCAACATGATTTCATTAACGAGATAGTTAACGAACAAGTTGTATGACATTTCATACATACAGGCATTAAAGTCATTGTATCTTCAGGATTGTAGATCACATTAGTTTTAATAGATACTGTTCAAATAAAGTAGGAGATTTGGTGGTGTCTTACGGTACAAAGAAGCATGTTCCATATACATTGGAAGCTTTGATATAATAGCTGTTTATCACTCTAACTGTTCAATAATAGTTATATTCAGTGTGGTAGCATTGATTGCATTACCCTAATTTGTTTCTTGTGCTGATACATCGATGGACGTGTTACTGTTGGCGTTGTTTATGATCCGCTTAAAAAGATACACCATATCTAACTGCATGTTCAGATAATTAAAGTCTTTGTACGATATATTCATTCCTGTGCATGGCAATAATATAAGTTTTGTAGGACGTGGTTGTATACGTTCAATGATATTACGTTGTCCATTAGTATTCGACATGCGTTCGTAAATTCATTGGGAGATAAATTGTAGTTATTCACGTTCACCACTCTTCTTTGTGAGAGAGAGAACAATGACGTCAGTTCTCAACTGAATAATCCATTCACCCGTTTCTAGAAATTGACAATTCACCGATAATTAATAATAGTTGTAAAATTTATTTTTCATGTCACTGGCAATAATTCCTCGTGGCTTTTATGTTTAAACTGTGCGTTCTTGTTATCTTTCACTCTGCCTGGAATTCGCTCTTTACGATTTAACTTGATTGTAGTTCGGTAGTTTTCATGTGACTTCATTGTATCACGATAACTGACAATTTACAATTGATAGGTGTGTTCCAGGAGTATATATAGTGTGTAGTTATTAAAGTTATGGATCTTTCTTGCTAATAGTTGGCAAAATCCAAATTTGATCATTTAGACCTGAGGATGCAATATTGTAGTTTTGTTCTTGGATTTGTGTGATTTTGTCCGCAATTAAATTTAAGCACTTCAGTACATAGTTTACCTTAAATAAACGAAATACAGGAATTTGAAGAGCGGCAGGAAAAATTTTCTTAAATAGTTAGATGTGATCACAAACTTATGTAATAATATGTTCCAGTACCTTAGTTATTGCTTTCATTCTCTTAGGCAGCTTCCTTTTATAGTGTTGTATGAAATGTTAATTTTTACTAAGTACGATGGATGACCATGTCACTAAAATAATAAAAAAATATATAAGAATATACAAAATGACAATCACAAAATCAGATAAAAAAAAACTTACTTCCTCAAAGACTTGAGGTCATCACGGGGAAATCTTCCTCTGTTACCAAAGACTTCTAGTCCTGTATCCAGTGTTTTGGATATCTTACCTTTGCTTTGAAGAATAACGTTTTTAGTTTTTGACTCATTCTGGACATTCTACCTTTGTTGTGAAGAACAACATTTTACTTTTTGACTATATTACCATAGCGAACTGAAATTTTATCGTTTTTTTATATATTAACCATTCGTATTTATTATAGTTACTTAAATATCAAGTTAGTGAGAGGAAAACAGGCTTATGGTCGCTAAAGTACGATTCTAAAACTCCACTGCTTTTTACTCTTTCAGAGATATTAGTATATATGTGATCAATTTGTGTTTTATAGTCTGTTGTCACTTGTTTAACAAGATGCTTGCTAGGCATTAACCTCACGTTGCTTGTGCTAGGCATGGAGTGCTAGGCCATCCAGAGAAGGGAAATGCCTTTGTTAAAACTGAACTCTGATTGGTGGTAGTCCATCTATTATAAAAATAGGCACACAATGTGTGGATGAGTCTGCTCCTCGTGTTAAGAAACAGAGAATCATGCAGATAAACAAACAGATAAATGTTCGTGGCCCCAAGTGTAGTCAATTTGATTTGGAATTGGATGGTTCAGCGTTTCGCTTTCAGCCAGCAAGGACTGTCGCCATCCAAAGCATCCTTTCTGTATTTACTGTTTCAATCGCGATACCACAATGCGTGCATGATTCATGAGGAGCTATTACAGTCATTGACATTCAGTGTTCCAGCATGCCCACCGGGGATGCGCATATCACTAGGGATGATGATGAGGAATGATCTATTTCTCAAACTTCCTGGCTTTGAGTTTGATGGTGAAGTTTTGATTTAAATTTGAAGTTTTTTGTTTTGAATTTTTTTCTTGATCCTTTTTAAAATCCATATAATTTATTTGACAAACCAAAAAAATATATGGTACATCGTACAAACTAATAGGGGGGGCATAATAAGGGGGGATAGCTTTAACACTAGGGATTTAGGCATGCCAATCTCCATTTGTGCATGTTTTTAAATAGTAAATGAAGATGTGGGCATGTATAATACCTCGATTCTTTTCAAAATCAATATAATTTATTTGACATTAACCAAAAAAAAATGATACATCGTACAAACACATAAGGCAGGATATCCATAACACTAGGGATTTGGGCATGACGGGAGGGGTACGGAGGGATTCGCAGAACACCGCAGCCATTTTGAAGGGTATACCCATATATCACTAGAGATCTGGGCATGGGGATACCCAAAACACCGTGATGCCCATATCACCGTGACAGCCACGACTCTATAGGCCATTTATAAATTGTGGTCGCCATCTTTCATTCGAAATTTCTTTGTACTTTCTAAGATGGAAGGAGAATACTTGCTTGCTCAGTGAGTTGACAATTTATTGCTTTGAAAGTGTTTTCTACGAACCGCTGTGTTGCACTGACCTATTCATGGTCAGCCGTTATTGTGTATGAGTAGGATCACATACTATTGAAAGCTGTTGCCTTTCTTGTGCGCGCAGCAGCTTTCTGTCAAAAGTCGGTTGAATTGACGACCTTACTATTTACATAGCATGCCTGCAGTCTATACAAACATTCGCGAAATTCGTTTCCCGAGTAATATATACTATAATATAATATACCATTATATATAACTTTGAAAGTGTCAGTGTACTTATAGTCATTGATTGGCGTTGAATATGGCCGCACGCGAAAATGTAACAATATTATTGTCTACAACATCTGCAGCAGATAATTAATTTCGATACACTGCAGGAAGGAAATGTACACATTAGACATATTGTCTACCGCGAGGCGCATACGACAAAGCAAGCCCTTGCGCCACTGGTAAAGTTCAAAAGCAAGCAGTTGTGCCACTGTTTACCAAACCCAAAGCAGGCTGTTATGCCACTGCTGTAAATAAATGAAGTCGCAAGCAAGTCATTATGACACTGCAAACGCCGACTGGAAGTGGAAATCGAAAGAAGCCGCGAAATACCTCATTTCAGACCCAAAGCACTTCGGACGCTGTTTATTTGCTCTACAATATGTTTTTTCCCTACTTGGCAGTAATATGAAATGCCGCTTAGACAGCTTGTCTTCACTAATCAGGAGAAGTATAGACAGACCCCGTTTAATCGTCGTCAATGTCAATAGTGTCGAAACAAAATAGACGAAAGTGAATTGGTCTCTCCCCATGCTTGTTTACGTTTAGCAGGAAATAGACAATTGAGATACCGAGCAATTAAAATTTGAACCAATGAAACACACAGTTGGCTGTTTCTCTATAGTATCATTGCAAGTTAAAATCTTAAAATATTACCACAAGGGTACATACATCCCTAGTCTATCAATTTGCAGAGCGAACACATGCACACAGTGTGTGCCTATTTCTGTATATTGTTAGAACAATGTTGTTTAACACTTGTAACTTAAACGATGTTGTTGAAACCAGCTGATAACAATATTGATCAGACGTTGCCAGCCTCACAATGTTTCAAAATGTTGGTTTGAATACTGAGAATACTTATACTCTCGTGAAGGACTGGAGATCTGTTTCGGACAACTAAAATTAGATAATAGAAAATATTCTGACTTTATATTTATTTACATCGATTACTGTGACTTGTCAGTTGGCATTTGTAAACAATGAACGGATTTTATTGTTATAAAAAGTGGCATGCGCTGGGGACGCTCTGATCACGAGCTCTTCATGCTCTTAACATGCGATGCCCAGATGGAGAATGACCAATAGTGATCACTGATTGTAACACGTGATGGGAAATCAGATGCATAACAGTAGAGTCACGTTGCTGGTGTGGTCTCTTTTTGCGCACACACCGTACTGAACATTAGTAGTCGTAGTCGTAGTAAAAAGAAACCATCACCATGTCTCAAACGAATCAACTTGTGGGCTATGTGCATCGGCTTTCGCCTGTAAAAAAAGGCAAGAAAGCAGAATACAGCGAGTTTGAAATACAACTAAAAGATGATCATGTAAATGGTGTGTGTTTGTCTGGCACAAAAAGAAAGATATTGGAGGAAGGCAGCTGTCAACATAAGTCCCCTGAAGATCAGTCATTATGTAAAGGCTGAGTTTTGAAGCCAACCGTCCATGAAAATTAACGACTTGACAAAGATATCAAGCCCCAGTCCTCATGAATGCGACTACCAATGTGAGCCTTTGTTGTCAAGCATGAGAGTTTCTCTAAAGACAGTGGTGCAGTTGATCAAAGCAAATCAATTGGTAGGGGAAGTAGTGGGGAAGATAACCAGTAATCAACAAATCGAAATCAGAGGCGCTGGCAAACTGAAAATGAAGAAGTCGGTGATTAATGATGGTACAGCGCTGGTAAATCTCTCACTGTGGGAAAATGAAATCCACAAGGTAATATTAAAGGTAGTATTGTCCATTTTATGGAAAACTCTTCATGCAGGCTGCCTTGTTTTTAGGTAGTATTGATTAATTATAGAAACGTTTTGATTTGAATGTATAGTTAAACTCCATTGCACCTGGAAAATGGGCAAATAGGTATAGAACAAGTTTTCCTGCTAGCACCGACCTTGGAGAGGTCTGACTCTCTTGATATTAAAATAGAAAATAAAAGTTTACTTTTTCTACTCAGTTAATGTAGTCCTGTCTTGTCACACGGAGGAGGCTAGGCTAATGTGGCGTTGTGGTCGTCAGGCCGTATATTATTGTAATTGTTCTAGTAGTAAACTATATTAATGACTTTAAATGTTAAGCCGAGAAAGGTAAAAATAATGTTGCTTTCTCCGTTTGGCACAAACTAGTTGTTAAATTCCACTTTTGCAATGTAGGTTGTATCAGGAAATGTTTACAGTGTTTCGAACGTTAGAGTTCGTCTGTATAATGGCAAGAAACGCTTAACTTCTACAAAATATTCCAATTTTCTGGAAATGAAAGAGGAAGGAATGGAGCAGTTGGATGAGACTGAGAGTAAAATTCTTCTTGATGAGTTAAAGGAGGTGAAAGTGGTGGTTGTTGATCGCATGGAGGAGATTGAAAACATCGATCGTTTTCTGAATTGTAAGCGTCTTGACTGTCAGAAGAAACTCCAGCAAAGTGTTAATGGAAAATCAATTACTTGTGACAGTTGTAAATGCCTAATGCACATGGTGGATTGTCCCAAATTGATATTCGTTCGGTTCACCATCTTGGAGGAAGTCCAGAAACCACCCTTATCGCGTTAAATGTGTTCGAGGGAGTTTTGGCAAAAGTTATCAACGAGCCCACTAAGGAAGGCGACGGCCAGTTAACGAATAGCATTCTGGATCTTACGGTTTGCATATCAAATGTAACACGCAGAATATCATTGACGATCTAGCGAAAGTTGGTAAGAGTGGTGAAAGCTCAGCAGGGTGCTCGAAAAACAGTCACTTGGAGGAAATTGAAAGTGCAGATCTTGATGATCAGTTGGTTGCCATGAGTGATATAGTTACGGCATACAAAGTTGAATAAACTGTTCGTAACGGTACGATTATTTTGTCAATTTTTGGACAATAGACTGAGTAGTATGCTTATTGACATTTCACATGTTGTGACCTGGTCCACTGTTTATTTGCTTCAAGTTTATATTTTTTGTTAATGACATCGTTAAATGTTGTACTAGTATTTTGGCTAGTCTTTTTTTATTGGTATCTTTGTTGTAAAAAATCTGGGTATATAAAAGAGAAATTATACTATTTAAAGTGACTATGAAATAATGAATAGCAAAATGTAGAATTGTTCAGATGTTCTTTATATATATTCAGTCTGTAGAGGAAAGATTTTCAAGAGGTGAAAATACTATTAATTGGTCAATTGAATTTATATTACAAATATTTTATTATAATATACAAATGAGGAGAAAATTGTTTATTAAAGGAGCTAACAGTAAAAATGAATTAACTGAAAGTGATTTCAAGTTGATTTAACCTGTTAAAACCTTTCCTGATACAGAAGTCTTATTTTAAAGTTACAATGATGGGCATGTACTAAAACCCAAAACATCGAAACAAAACCAGCGAAACGAAATCACCAAAAGAAAACGAAACCAACGAAACAAAACAATCGAAAAGAAGTGAAACAATCGAAACGAAACGAAACTGCAAATTTAGTTGTGGAAGCACTGCCATTCACAATATTTTGGCGCCATTTAAAGCAAACAACATGTAATACAACGTTTTGGCGTTGACGGAATTAATTGAGGAACAGGTACGCATTATTCGGCATTTTAAGTTTTAATACAGACAATTAAACCATCTTTATCCGCGTATGTAAGACTATAAATTTCACCGGTTTGGAAAGACATTCGTCACTATTTACGACACTAAAAGGTTGTCTTATTTTGTTTCTAACAAAGACAAACGTCCTTCTTTATCTCGTAGCAATTTAGTATACGAAGTTGCTTGCCCTGGCTGCAGGAAAACCTATATTGGCATGAAGCAAAGGTGCCTTTCTGTACGTTTGAAAGAGCATTCTACTAGGCTCTCTTCTAGTGCAGTAGGCCAACATTTCTCTGAGTGTGAGCATGCTCAATTCTTAGCCACACTCCAAAACCAGTTCTCACTACTCAACGATATACCATTATCTTTGAATAACCCTTCTCCTATTGAGAACTTAGTTTTCAATGACTATAGAATACTACACATAACTAAATCGAATAACTATCATATTCTCGCCTTTCTTGAAGCACTCTTAATCAAACACAACGAACCTTTCTTTAACACTGGACTTAAAGCCAGCAAAGAACTACAACTGTTCACTTAATCTCTCTATTTTAATTGTCGGGTCTTTCTTTCCTTAAATTAATCTATCTAACATATTGTTGTAAATATAGCATACATATTTAGTTTTATTCACAACCTTATCATGTTTCGCTCTGCTTGGTTTACCGGCCTTCCGCCTACATGCTGGATTGACACGTGCGCTCTCTCTCTGTGTTGTATATATATATGCGTTGTAAAGTATAGTACATATGATATAATATAAAATAGGACCATAATGGGACTCTTAAATATGGCATGTAATATGGTATGATAATATGCTATCCACATTCAACTTTTCCTATTTCCACTTAGTCAAAAATGAAGATAAACCTTTTTCTGAGATCAAGCCCCAAAATAAAATTTGTCCGACCACCTATGATAAACTCTATTGTAACAAATAGATATAAAATAATTTCTGACTTGCTGTACAGTATAATGTCCCTCAACTGATTTGGAATTTTTTCTTATGGTTTTTTGCCGATTTTTACCATTTGCTTATGCCTTACATACGTACCTTCTATTCAATCCCACCAGCTCCCCATCCTCCTTCTATTATATATGGAAGAACCAAAAATAGTTTTCATGTAATTAAATGCAGGGATAAATATTTCGTCTGCATTTACTCTGAGTACATTTCGTCAAGCTGTAGAAGAATGCTTTGAAGATGGTGGAGGAACCTGTTCTATTTCGTCACTTGCAGAAGTTCCCAGAAACCGTAAACAAGCTTACAACGTAAAGCGACAGGTTTCCAGTAAAAACCAAGCGTGAAAGCAGCCCAATGCCATGAATTTTATGACATCCTTGAGCTTCTCAATTAAGGAATGTTTGTACGAGATTTCTCTTTCGCCAAACCCTCTTCCAGTTATACACAACCATGATCTTTCCAAGCAACGCCCTTCTAACTTGAGCAGCTTTCACGTTCTTGTGCGTTAGAGAAGTACGGTTCAGTCCTCGGAGTTGACGCTATGTTCAATTGCGGTAATTTCTACGTCACTCTAACGTCATTCAAACACAAGATGTTTGTCAATTAAAGACTCTAAGACGAAATTGGTAGTAGTTGCTCCGTCTATTATTCATACAACCAAGGAATTCGAAGATTACCATTACTTGGCCAGTCAACTGAAGATTCACTGTGAACACTTTGAAAAATTGACCGTGTTTGGAACTGATGGTGAAATAAACATCGCCAATGCTTTTGTCTGTGAGCCTCCTAGTTCAATCCATCTTCGTTGCAAAATACATGTGCACAATAATATTGATAGGAAGCTATCCTCGCTCTCGTTTGAAAAAGAAGTTCGTCAGGCTGTTTTCCATTCCATTTTTGGAAAGCGAGTTGGCGATAAGCGAATGAAGGGCCTTGCAGATGCAAATACAGGTGAAGAATTTGACACGATGCTCAACGCTCTGGAAATGGATTGGCTTCAGCTGGAGACCACGCAGCACTCGGCAGATGCACAGTTCTTCCTGTGGTTCAAAATAATCTTGCTGGAGTGATGAAGACAAATTTTATCGCCAGCGTCCGCCAAAACGCGGGTCTTGGTTGTTGGCCTGAGTTTTACACTCAAAATATGTCCGAATGTAGCAACAGCATCATAAAACTAAATGCAGGAGGCAAGAAAGAGTGGTCCGATTTCTGTATGTCCTTGGAAGATATGGCGAAAAGCCAGGCAAGAGAGTTAAAGAAAGCGATCTACTGCCGTAGAATGGTTTTATAATTGATGGTAACCCCTATATATATATATATATATATATATATATATATATATATATATATATATATATATATATATTGCGTTTATTGGTTTTTGTTAATAAACAAGGAGTTTGTTTGATTGGTTTCACAGTGTATCGGATGTATTCCACCAATTAACACCAATGATCTTTGTTTTTACCAGGGCTGGAATACGCTTTTACTTTACATTTACCGCCTTTTGGTATGATTATAGGAAATGACAATAATTATAAAAGTCAAACTTTCGCACCCCTGGCCGTTTCATTTAAATTGGTTTAATTTCGGTGGTTTCGTTTCGATTGTTTCGTTTCGTTTTGGTTGTTTCGTTTCGTTTCGGTGATTTCGTTTTGCTGGTTTCGTTTCAACGTTTCGGGTTTTATTACATGCCCAATTGATGTTAATCAGACTATTTATGTCTAACTTTTTCCAAGCCAAGGTCAACAGAGTTTACAAGTAGGGATGATATTTTTATACGAGTAGTTCATGTTATTTTTTTCGAAATTGTTTCATAAAAATAATAAAGTCTTGTTATAATATGTTTGTTTAAAATCTGGCTAGTGTAAAAAGTCTGGCAATGATGTGGTGTGAGTTGCATTTAACGACAATAACAATGCATATAAATATGGATTCATTGCAAGACCTAATTTAATAAAAAAATTATTTATAATTGGTAAACATGAACAACCTTGGAAATTTATGTGACAACAATTATTTTTTATTGCTACATAGTGTATGATACAGTACATAGATTTAGCTCAGAGATTAGATTTAGTTTTGAATTAATGGTGAATATAGTATAATAATGTTCTAACATCCACTGTACAATAAGCACAGATAGTAGGCAGCCCAAAATTCAGGTTGTAAAGGTTGAAACACTGTATTAGCTGGTTTGATTGCTACAGTTCAGATGTCCACACAGTCAACAGATGAATATTCATGTTTGATAGCCATGGGTCCAAACACTTTGACATCCACAGCATGACATTGAAATTGATAGTACAGATTCAACCATTGTATATATAAGTCTGCTTCATGAATAACAATAGTGCTTTGATTGGTGTAGTCCAGGTGAAGTTGATATTTTCATATGACTACTAATCACTTTGGACATAAGGGCACACATTGAGGACACTCAGTACCTTGACCATGTTGTAGTAATTAGGTAATAGTGTTTGCTGACCACACCAGATAGACCATATGCAGGGTGTTTGATTTAAATGAACAGTGAAGTACAGTTCATTATAATCCAATAGCATCTAGGCACAGTATCAAATTCAAATGGATAGTACTGTACAGGACTGCATCAACCATTTGACACCTGGTATGGACAAAACTGAACGGACCATGTCTGGTGAAGCAGGAATGTTTGGTTTGAATGAACAGAAAATAGAGTTTATGATAATATGACTAGGCAACACCACAGGTTCAACCATTGTAAAATTGTTCATTTTAGATGGTGTCAGTAGGGGAGCACCACAGGTTGAACGATTGTAAAATTGTTCCATTGTGTGACACAATGTACTATCTCCATGTACACTGAAGCAGAAATATCTCCATAGTACACTGAAGCAGAAATGTTTGGTCTGAATGGAGTTCATCATATCCCTTTTGCCTAAGCAGACTGTAGATGGTGTCACAAGGCCAGGGTTCAATGTGTGTAAAATTGTTCCATTGCAAAGGCACAACATGCCATCTCCACATAAATTATACTGAAGCAGTAATGTTTGAATGGAGTTCATCATACCTCTTTTAAATCGGCAGTGTAGATGGTGTCAGAAGTTCCATACAGTTAGTGAACTTATTAATTCGATGTCTGTAAAACACATGGAAAATATGATTAGACTTAACACCATTGCAATCAATTTGCTTTTATGACAAAGAAGATTAAACTTTGACAGGCCTGTGACACATTACATTGCTTAATAATGATAACCACACAATATACTTACCATGTGTAGTCACTTGTCATCATAAGGTCGGTGATGCCCATGTATGTAGGTTTTGTATCAGTCCTTTTCAGGACTGATACCAGTACACACACCATTAGGTGGTGCTTTGGTTCTGGTTGTGCTAGGCCGCTTACTAAAAAAAAACATCAAACAGAACTGAAAAGTACAAAAAACCAGTTAAACCTTAGAGATTGTTAATAGGCTGTATAGGTAATAATGTAGAAGACTGATTGATGGTCAACCATATTGGCAGAGCAGCATCACAACGGTTACAGTTACAGTGGGATAACATATTTATTTTTTTTGTACGTCACAGTAGGTATACAACAACAACAACAATTTATTTTTCGCACTATAAGCTTACAGTATATAGGTATAAATATATATATATATATAAATTACAGGTATAGTAGTGACAGGAAAGCTGAAATATATATATATATATATATATATATATATATATATATATATATATATTACAGGTATAGTAGTGACAGGAAAGCTGAAATAGCTTCAGAGCTAATCTAGTCAGTTTTCCTATAATAGGTGAATTTGAAAATAATATGAGGAATTTTAAAATAGTGCTGTCAAAATAAGACAAAGAACAAAGACTACAGACATACAAACAATACAATATTTTAATATAAGGAAAGCATGCAGCAACAAAAAACGATGCAGATCAGGTCCATTCATACGATTTAAGAAACGACTCTTTCAATTTCCACTTAAATTGCCAAAACTTTAAACATTTTACAGAATCTTCAATATCATTCCAGATTTTTGGTCCGAAAAATCTAATATTAAGTTTACCATAGTTAGTTCTTATTCTTGAAAAACAGAAAGTGGATTTTGAGGCAAATCTAATGCTATATTTATGTCTACTTGTAGTAAATGTAAAAAAAGACTGAAAACGTTGGGCAACATACCCTGTGAATATTGATACATAAAAATTGCAGTATAAAACTTAATTATATCTGTCAGTTTTAAAACTTTTAATTCAAGAAATAATGGATTAGTGTGTGCATCAAATTTAGAGAATGTAATAATACGAATGATCCTTTTTTGCAAAATAAATAAAGGTTGTATATTTGTATTATATGTAATACCCCAAACGGTGCAACCAAATATAAGAAATGGATAAATGATAGCATAATATAATTGAATTAAGACTTTTCTTGTTACAAAGTGACGGGTTTTACAGAGAATGCCTATACCTCGAGCTATTTTTTTACATATATTTGAAACATGATCTTTCCAAGTTATATGACAGTCCATCATAATTCCCAAATATTTAACACTCCTAACTTGTTTTATTGATATATTATTAAGGGCCAAATTCAAAGAGTAATTTATCTTCTTTTGATGTGGTTTGAAAATTACAAAATTAGTTTTATCAATATTTAATGATAATTTATTTGAACATAACCATGCATTTACACTACATAGCTCAACATTTATTATATTTTCCATTGTTTGTAAATTTCTATGAGAAAAAAACAAATTTGTATCATCAGCAAAAAGATGGAAATCAAACACATTTGAACATCCATAAAAATCATTAATATATAAAAGAAAAAGTAATGGTCCCAGCACTGAGCCTTGTGGGACACCACATGCAATTGGTTGATATTGACAACTATCATCTCCTAATGTGACAAATTGTTTTCTTCCTTTCAAAAAAGAGGAAAACCACTCCCCAGCTATACCTCTAATTCCATAATGCTCAAGCTTGGCAATTAAGATACTATGATCTACTGTATCAAAAGCCTTTTTTAAGTCTAAAAAAATTCCACAAGAGTAGCATTTATCTTCCACAGCCATCTTAACAGCCTGAGTAGTTGTATAGGTAGATCTAAATCCAAATTGATAATTATTTAATATTTTAAATTTTTCCAAATAGGAGGTAAGCCTATTATACATAAGTTTTTCAAGAATTTTATCAAAAATAGAAAGAAGTGAAATTGGTCTATAATTACATATATCCAAACGTGAGCCATTTTTATAGATAGGAATAACCCTTGAAATTTTTAATCTATCTGGTACAACCCCTGTTTCAAATGAATGATTAAACAGGATATTCAGGGGAACCTTAATTAATGATTTCAAGAGTTTCATAATTTTTATTGGAATGCTATATGGTCCAATTGCCTTGTTCATGTTTAAATTATCTATTATTACTTCAATTTCCTCTGGAGTAGTATGAGTAAGATAAAAGCTATTTATTTGTGGGCTTATTGCATTACACAAAAATTCATGGTATGATATACTAATAGTAGGAATATTCTTTGCCAAGCTTGAGCCAATTGTGGAAAAGTAATTATTAAATGCATAAGCGATAGATTTAGCATCTGTTAATACGGTATTATTCACTTTTATTTCATTTGGTCCTGATAGTCTAGATGCTTTTATAGTTACAAGTTTTTTAATTCCTTTCCATGTTTCTTTAATATTATTGAGATTTTTACTAAAATATTCATTAAAGTATAACTTTTTGCTGGTTAATATCAAATGATTTAATTTATTCCTGTAAGCTTTATACTTACAATGGTTGTACATACATTTATTACTTAGATAGACTTTATACAGCTTATTTTTTACCTTAATAGATTTACGAAGAGCAGTTGTGATCCAGGGTTTTGTCATAAATTTTAATTCTTTTTTTGATATTTTTTTAAGAGGAGCATGCCTGTCGATTATAACAGACATACGGGAATAAAAATAATCAAAAATTTCATTAACATTTCCATCAGATGGTAGTTCATTTTCCCAGTTTATAAGCTGTACTTCTTCTAAAAGGTCTTGTTCATTCAAATTTGAATAATCCCTTTTAACTACCTTAATTTTTTTTGGTGCAAGATATAACTTATCAATAATAAGAAAATTTGGAAGGTGGTCACTTATATCATGTATTATATTCCCACTAATTTGATAATTTTGAAAGTCATTAACAAAAATATTATCAATTAATGTTGCAGAGTGATCAGTAATTCTAGTTGGCTGCAAAATACAGGGTAAAAAATTATAAGAGCTCAAGGTATTAACATAATCTTCAGTATGTGAACATGTTTCAGTATTCAATAAATCTATATTAAAATCTCCCATAAATACACAATATTTATTTTCTCTGGAGATTTTATCAACTGTTGAGAACAGATAGCTGGTAAATTGTTCAAGATTACTTCTAGGATGTCTATAGATAGCTGGTGAATTGTTCAAGATTACTTCTAGGATGTCTATATAGAACCCCACATATAATATTTTTGTGAGGTCCACAATCGATTTCAATCCAGAGAGATTCATATTCTAACGCAACTAGAGAAAACTCATTCCTAACTTTATAATTAATATTTTTATTTATAAAAAACCCTACACCCCCTGCATTGGTCATTGAGGGGGAGGATAAAAATTCATATCCTGGAATAGGATTACAAATGACCTGATCTACATCATCCTTTATTTTTGTCTCAGACAAGCCAATAATACTAAAACAATAATTCAAATCTGCTAATAAATTACACAGCTTGTCATAATTTGCTTGTAGACTCCTTATATTACAATGTATAGTGGAAAACAGTGATTTATTGGCCATTCTACTAATTTCTTGATTTGCATGGAAGTCATGTGGTGTATAATAATTAAAATTAATTCCTACGGGAAAGTAACTTTCAGTATCCAAGTCTAAATGATTTGGGATTTTATCCAGTTTAGATAAAATCTCAAATCTCGGTAAATCAACTAAATAATTATCAGTGACACTATCATGACAGAGACATCTTATATTAAATAACTCCTGAAAACAATTATCGTCAATTCCCATAAAGGGAAGGGCATCATGTTCATAGTAACTCATTATATATGATAAAGTTTGTAGAATTAATAATCCTATAATAAATTATATAACAGCTCATTATTTATAGCAAAGTATGTAGAATTAATAATTATATAGTAATATAGTAACTCATTAGATGTATAACAAAAGTATGTAGAGTTAATAATTAACATAGCTTCACTTAGCTTTATTTCTTTGTTCCATATGTTCTTCGGTAACATAAAATCCATAATGTAACTCAACTCGTAACTTTGATCAGATCTTTTTGATTATTTACAGTGATTGTAGGACTTTCTGGATCTTTACGGAGATAAATACGTCCATAAAACGTCCAGATAAATCTCTAGTTCAACTCCTTTTTTAACCTGAGGCATTGCTTGAATAATTCCTTATTATTTGGGCTCAGGCTCTCAACAATATAAACTTTATTCTCAGATCGTCTCGATAATAAGAGATCTTTAGTCGACTTATCTCTTAATTTTATCCTTTCTTTATACAGTTGGTCTCTTAAATCTCTTCGTACAAATTTCACAATTATTCGAGGAACAGAATTAATAGGATTTTGACTTTGACTTGTTGCTGTGCTATAAGTTGACTTAGGTTTTGGTAACCGATGGCTTACCGAGATATAATTCCTCTCTATTTTGACTCCTGCGAGTCGACCAACTTTTATTACCAGGTCATTAGTATCTTCGCCTTCTGTCTCGGGGACACCAGCTATTTCCAAACAATCCCTTCGAGTATATTGCTCGAGACTGTTCGTAATTTCCCTCTGTGTTTCTAGGTTATTCCTCAAACTAAGAACTTCTGCTTTCAATTGTTTATTTTCTTGAATAACAGTATTGGTTTTTGATCGTAGCCCCTCTATTTCTTTAACTACTTCCTCATATTTATCACTCATAAATTTAACTGATTCTGTGAGACTTTCAAGTTGATCAGTTATTGGCTTAAGCTTCCGATCTAGAATTGATTCTAGAGCTTCTATAGTAATCGCACCGCTTCTTGTAGACATCCTTTCCATAATACAAACACAATAAACACAAAATATATGTAAAAAACATAGATTTAATTCAAGAATCTGCCCTAAAATAAAATTTGAGCAGAGCTTGAGAATTTGTCGCCATCTTGGTTGACCTCGTGTTCCCGAGTCTAGTCACTAGTCTTGGTATACAGTAATTGAAATTTTAAAATAATAGCTTAGGGTTTAGAGATAATTTAAAGTTTCACAGCATCATGATCTGAATAATAAACACTGACGACATCATTCTCAATTATTTGAACTGCTGTTGATCTGATGTAAACATGATCCAATAGGCTTCCAAAAGATACAAATGTCAACTTCGCTACAATTTGAACATAATTCAAAGACTCCATTAATGATTTAAGATGTTCAACTTGATTATCATTAAAGCAATTCATATTAAAATCCCCAAGAACTACATCAACTGTACTACTTGTGAGGAGATACCTTAAACGTTCTATGTATTGTGAGACATTAGAGTTCTGTTTTCGGTAGAGGAGAAGAACATTTTGTGTCCCATTAGAGATGTTGTTGACCACTTCACATTCATTGCATTTAGTGAAGGGAAATATTTAAAATCTCTGACATCAACAGTATTTCTTGAGCAGATTGCAATACTTGAATACTTATCACTGACATGGTCTTGGCGATAGAGTCTAAAGGGACTAAGGGTATCAATATTTCCATTGTCACAATCAGATGGAACCAACTGAGTTTCAGTAAGGGCTGTAACATCACTAGTAAAAAGTCTTGAATCACATTTAATATCAATGCAATGTTTTTTAAGAGATCTGATATTTAAAAGTGTTATGGTTACAGCTTCACTATCATGTTGCAAGGTAGTGACTGGATGACAAACAATAGACTCTTTCCTCAGTCTCTCATATTCTTCAAGAACTTTTGGATTTCTTTTGATATCTTTACTTGCAATCTCCCCTAAAATATACAGACCTTGTATAGAGGTTGCTCTGCTTGAGGCAACATAAATTTGTCCATAGTTAAATGCTCTCTGTTTTACTAACTCAGTGGTGACTACCACTTGATCAAGTGTTAAACCTTGAACTTTATGTACAGTACATGCCCAAGCTAGTGTCACAGAAAATTGCACTCTCTGTATTTTTGGAGATGATGGTTTACCTGGCCTAATTTTCGTCTTTGCCAACACAGGTTCAATTAAGACAACTTGATGTTCTCTTGCCAACACATTGCGAGTGGCATTTAAAAGATTTTTACCAGCATTTGGATCATCAAATTTAATGTAAAGAACAGTTGGTTTCTGGTTAATTGGATTAACATCAACTTTAAAGACAGTTCCCATTTTTCCATTGATAAGTCTATCTGCAATGCTAATATTAGTTGTGAGCAACACTCTGGCACCTTGTTTAATATGAATTTCCAAATCAAGTCCACCTGTTTCAGATCGTTTTCTTGCTAGAACTCTATCAATATCTTGTTTCTTGACATTTGGTGGGAATTGGTCTTTAGCCTTTAGAATAAACAATGGTCCAGAAAGTTCTTGCAATTTCTCATTGTTGTGCTTGTCAACTGGTTTTCTGTGCAAATATGGAGTGCATGTGATGGATAATTAGGGTCATCTGGAGATATTGATCTTTATTGGATTGCCTTTATATTATTTTTGTATCTGCGCGCTCTGCGCTCGCAGATACAATGCTATCGGGTTTGAAAGTTTGTTAGGTTAGTTTTTTTGTCCGCAGCCAATGAGGGACGACGTACTTAAACAGCAGCCAATTGACCAACGTTTTATATCCGTATGCATTTTTATGCGACAAAAGTGAACAAAACCGTTCAATCAGTATTTGTGGATACAAAATGGCCGCAGCGAAAATCGAAAGGTGGATTTGGATTTTTAATTGCTACTTGGTTGCAAAATTCGCGTATAAATAATGTTGAAATAAATTATAAGAGTTGAGTAGGCTGGTATTCGTTCAACTATTTTACTTTATTTGCCTGGGGTCTCGGCGGTCGAGCGAAATATGTATGTTATCTGGTTTCATATTATTGAATTTTTTTAAACAGTATTCAAGCATAAAATTATTCAGAGACAATTTTATAATGTATTTTAAGCACCTAACCATGTCGTTAACTTTTATAATTATCACATTTCAATATGATATAATATATATTTTTATATTTTTGTTGCTGAATACTTGTAGAGTATCCCAAAAGAAATAAGCTAGGCGTACAATAATCATGTATTTTACTCAAAAATTAAGACCCTATGAACCTCTAAAGTTTGCCTTATAAAACCTGCCTTAATTTGAAGATTGATTTGCCTTATTGGAACCTGTAGAATTTGAAAGAAGCCTGCTTTTTCAATTTCCTGCAAATTAAAATTCTGTTTGCAATCAGGCAACTACTATCAGTGCATAATTTGACAAATTTAGCTTGTATGAAAATCAGATGTTCAAAGGATGAGTTGTGACATATTTTTTTTAGCATGTCATATGGTTAGTCAATTTACATCTAATTCTAGTCATGCAAACTAAACCTGTCTAGTATGTATTTGCACTTTAATTAATGTGTCAATTGCAGTGTTTACACCACAAGCCTAGGCCTGCTCATATATGAATATACCTCAATAAGTATCCAAATATTACCATGCATAAAGTCACCAATAAAACAAAATAGCAACATGTATAAGTTATGTTAGTCCTATAACTATAACCAATTTTTATAGTTATTTATCTAAATTTTAATGCCCCAATTTCAGTTTATTTATACAACACAATTCTAAAACTGCATGGAACTGAAAATTCCTGCTGTATTTCAGCATTGTCTGCAGTTTCTGCAAATTCCATTGGTGACCTATAAGGCTATATTCTTTTCGAGCAAAACAGGTGATTTAACCATTATACTCCGGCCTGCCCATTGAAGTGCAATGAACACGAACTTAACTGTGTCAGGTTGTATTGACATTATATACTGTCTCATTTCATTAATATATTTCACCTGCCATATATAATGTGGACTATAAAGGAATAAAAGAATAATCCTATCAGCAATAGTATTTAGGGTGTGGATCCAGCACTAGTGCACTAATATGTATGACACAAGAAAACTGCTAGAAAAACCACTTTGTAATGCAAATTAGTGTACTAGCGCTGGATCCACCCCTGATGGTATTGGTATGGATTACCTCATTTGGTGGTATATTCTAAAAAAATTACTAATAAAATTCACTTGTTACATATTGTTGGCACTAATTATATGTAAAAGGTCGTCACATGAATGTGTACGTTAATGTGTAAGTAAAGCCAGTTTTTCACTAGCAATATTTTTCGCGCGAAGCGAATTTATTCCTTTGTATTTGAGTAATAGACCTTTTCAGCTTACATGCAAATAACCCATTTCAGATGTTGTAACCATAGAATAGCGAATAAAACTTAACTATCTTTGTAGCTACCCATTGTATTGATAGCCGCCATCTTCGTGTTGCCGTCCTATATGCTTAAAAGTCTTTAACGTACTTGCCCCACGCAGATACATGTACGCTTAGCGTACCTATTTTTTGTTTGTGTGGCAGTTCTTACTCTGTTAAGAAGTTCAATAAATGCTTTATCATTTCTTTGTCTCATGATTTCAACAAGCTCTATCATTTGAAATACTCTCCATGGATGGCATAAATTATAAATATTATTCCTGTAAGTATCAAAAACAAATTTCTTACATATTGGTGGTAGTTGACAAAGCTCATCTACAACTATAATAGAGATTCTAGCAAATAACATAGAACTTGGTGTACCGAATATATCTTTCAATCTTTGGTGGATATGAAGTAAAGTTGTATTTCTCACCATAGAAATTTCATCTATTACAATAAGTTTTAACTCAGACAATGTTAATCTTAATTGTGTCTTCTTTTGGTCGGACAATGGTGGTACAATATCACCAGCTTCTTTAGGGATAGCAAGACCAATATTAATTGTGGTTCCATCAATATTTATTGCAGCTACACCAGTTGGTCCCATGAGCAGTACAGTTGGTAACTCAAGGTTAACTGGAGGGTGTCTAAATGTCTTAACTGCTGTGTACTATATTGTCTTAATGACATGACTTTTTCCAGCACCACCACTTCCAGTCAAGAACAGATAGATTGGGTCTATGTCAACTGGCTTTGGACTGTTTAAGTTCTTCATTTTATTGCAACACCATGAGAGGAATATATCATATGCAAGACGCTGTTGTTTAAGGATCTGATATTTTGACGTAAAACATCATCAGATATCTGAGTTGGTTGGTGGTATGTTGCTATGGCTCCAGGTGTGGACTCATTACATTGTGCTGGGTCAAGATGTTATGGAATCTGTTGATTGAATTATTCATTTTGGTTTACATTGTCTGGCATCTCATCTAGCATATCTGAATTCTCCTGGTCATTAAACAGTGCTAATAGTTTCAGTTCCAAAAGTGTTTGCATCAAAAATATACGCACGTAAAAACTAGGTAGTTTTTTGGGACCCTGTAACTTGAAATTAAAGCTATAAATTTTCTTTGACAACATAAAAATAGCATCTTATATTACAAAAGAATGCATTAGGACAGCGACTGCAACTTGTAACTACATGCAGACTAGTGTGTGAACCCGACAGTAAGAACCTTTTTCAGTCTCTACCACAAAAGGACCGCCATGTATGCACCATTAATTTGTACACCGTAACTACAATTTTTTTTATAAATTGAGAAACTTTGTCCTACATTGTGTAAACAAAATAATACAAGGTATGCATCTATTACCCTTTTCAGCCTCTTTTTGCGCTTGAAAAGCTAAGAATCGCCAATAACTTCATGCTTTGTGTTTTGATGTCAAAATGTCACTTTTTTTGTTCTCGTAGAATATGTACCTAGTTGAGACCCTATAAAATCACTTTGACCCAGTTTCAGAGGGTCATTTTTATATATTTCACACAATAAATCAACTAACTGTGCACTTATCACATTTTCCAACATCGTCTTATATTAAAAAAGTAAAATTATCATAAAAAACTGTGTGCGTTGTATTTTTTGCTAAACCGAGTGTTGCCATTGTTTTCTTCGAAGTATGTGCCTATTAAATTTACTTTAGGCAAGTTTTAGAGCCCATTTAAAGATAGTTTAAACAAAACACAATAAACTGTTAACTTATTGCTTTCACTAACATATTCTTTGCGTTATTGAAGCTACAAATCACCAAATAACTGCGTGCGTTGTCTTTTTGCTGAGAAGTGTCTCCATTGTTGTTTTCGAAAATGGAGTTCTACATGAGCCCGCAAAATATGCCGGCCGTATCATGGAGAGCGCACGCGAAAACAATAGCGTTTCCAGTCCCTGTCTTCTGGATTGTCTATGATCTGATAGACTTCTCCCATTTGATTGGTTCTTGTTCCCTCAATGGTAGAGGTAGTGGAAGTGAAACCTCGCTATTGATTAAATGTACATTTCTTGTAAATTTTATTTATAGTGTACTAATGAGTTTCTAACAGAAATGAGTAATTAACAGAAATAAGTAATTAACAGAAATAGTTCCTAATATAACAGGTACACCTAAATGTGGAGTGAAAGCTGGAAGACAGAGGCAAAATGAGACAATTGCAGCAGCTAGTCCCATACATGGGGGCAACCCTGAGGATTTGAAACCTGCAACCATTGGGATGTTGGAGACCCTGGAAAAAAGTGCAAGGAGAGTGATGTTGTTGGATGGAGTGAGGAAGAGCAAGCTACTTAAAGAGAAGGTTTTTTCCAAGATTTATAAAGAAAATGTTCATTTGTTTGAGAATTCTAATTCAAATATGCTTAGGCTTAGTTTATTATAGTGAAGAGGTAATGGGTAAGGAAAAGTGTAAATCACTATACAAAAGTAGTTAATATATGCAAGTGCCTGGAAAAAAGGGGTCTGTACGTATTAAGGTTGCCGCCAACTGTTCTGCCCCAAGGCTTGTCCCTTATCACAGGTTGATGGCTTACATCAAGTGGCAGCGAATTATGTCGAACCCGTCCGCGGAAGATGCCACACAGTCTCGGAAGTTACCTGTTTGCAAAGTTAACACGACTTTTTCAGGCGTTGAGGATTTCCCGTTGTTTTGGGAAAGGTATGCATTGAATTGTGACATTAATGTATCGAACGGTTACTGGGCCACGGCTGCGGAACAAGCCCAACAATTTGCCCGTTTATTAACAGGTGATGCTTTTAAGCATTATGTTTCTCTACCTACTGGCACGAAAGAGGAACACTTTTATATGCTGCATTTAAATCAAAGTATGATGCACCTTCCAGTGAATATACATATCGTCAACAAGTTCACGACTTACAACGTGTAAGCAATGAACCTTTGTCTGAATTTGCCTATCGTGTAGAAAATCTTGTGAATAAGGCTTATCCGACCTCGCACGAAAAACAGTCTCGTATTTTGGATGCATTTGTTGCTGGTGTCGACAAGAAACTCGCAGAGAAATACTACGAAGTTGAAGGTAAGAAACCTGATGTGTCACTTCGTGAACTCATTGCATTTTTTGAACGTTTTGAACGCATTTGGAAGATTCCCCATGATTCACAAGTTTGTGGTGCACAAGCCTCATCATCAAATACACCTTCACGATTTGATGATCTCAGCCAGCAGATTTGTGCATTACAAGCTCAAGTGGCCAGTCTGAACACTCGGGCTAACCGTGGTAGGAAGAGAGGTTATAGTGGTCTGCAAAATTCTAGGAATGACAGACCACGATCTCAATGTCAGAAAGAATGTTATTACTGTTTTTCTAATAGTCACTTTTGGAGTGATTGTAGTGTTCGAAGGCGAGAAAATCCTTCATGGACACCGCAATGGATGAACAATCAAAATTAGTTTAGCCGTGAAAGGGGGTCACTGGCTAATAACTACCAGGGAATTTCCCCAGGGCAGTCACAACAATGGCAACATAACCAAAGCCGGTTTGCACGCGGAGCATCAGCAGATTATCCGCCTGATTTAAACATGTGAGGCCGGGGGGGGTTCACCCGGCAAAATTCCAAGGCCTACTTCATTCCTAGGCCTAATGTTTCAGCTGTGACATTTTCTACAGCACCATTTGTTTGAGGTGAATTTGTTAACCAGCACGAAGAAGTAAGTTTTCTCTTTGATAGTGGAAGTGACTTGAGCTTGATTAGCACTGACAAAGTACATAAACAAACATTAAATAAACTACAGCAACTTGGTGTTAAACCAAGATCAATACAAGGCACACCTCTGACATATCATGGTTTTCTCGAACTTGATGTTTGCATTGGAAACAAAACCATTAGAAACCAGACATTTCATATTGTCGACAATCTTGTTTGTCCATTTGTTGCTGGCATTGACCTTATTTCCAGTCTTGGTCCGATGTACATTGAGTGGGGATTGGGGACAGTATGTTTACAGCAGGGAGGTACCTTTAGGTTGTCCCATTAGTATGGACCACCGAAAAGTTTAGTTGATAGTCCTGTATGTATGGAAAGCCATCCAATCTTGACCCGTGTGTCAAAGAACATTACAATTCCTGCTTTTAGTGAAGCGACTGTTAGAGTGAAAGCTAGTTTTACAGGAGAAGGTAGTTTTGAACCTCAATTGGCAGCTCGACATGACTATCTTGGTGCTGCAAGAGGAATCTTCTCAACCGTAGATGGGCATTTTATTATTCGTGTTACAAATACAGACCCCTCACCAGTTACTTTATACCGTGGTGAAACAATTGGCAAAGTAAGCTCGAATTTTTCAGTTCTTCATAAATACGGTTACTCTGCTGTCAAGCCTAATATTTCGCGATTATCAAAGCTAGACAAAACACTTAACATTGATTCTCGGCTTCCAAATGACAAGCAACAAGACATACGAAATCTTGTTGAGGAATTTAATGATATTTTTTGGTTAGCTGGTGATTCCCTTTTAGTGATGTCATCACTCATAGTATACCAACAGGAGATTCTCCTCCTGTTGCTTCGCGACCTCAACGTTATTCTCTACAAGAGTGTGCTGAAATTGATAAAGAAGTGCAGAGACTTATTGACACTGGTGTTGTTAGCCCATGTAACTCACCATGGGCTTCACCAATAGTTCTGGTGCAACAACATGGTAGAACCAGAATGTGTATCGATTATCGACGTGTGAATGCATTGACAGCAGGACAACACTGGCCTTTACCAAACATTGAGGAATGTGTCAATGCCTTGCATGGAGCTACTTATTTCAGCACTATTGATTTGAAATCTGGATACGATCAGATGGCACTTTCTGACGCAGATAAAGATAAGACTGCCTTTCTTACAAGTTCAGGTCAATTCCGATTTGAACGAGGGACACCGTTTGGACTTATGGGTGCCCCTTTCTCCTTTCAAAGGCTGATGTCAGCAGTGTTTGCAGAACTACAGTGGGAGAGTGCTATTGCTTACTTGGACGATGTTATTGTTCATAGTAAAACCTGGGAAGAGCATTTAGACAAGCTTAGAATAGTTTGTCAACGATTTAGAGATCACAACCTAACATTGAACCCTGAGAAATGCCAATTTGGTCATCGAGAATTCCATTTCCTTGGTTTGTATATTAGTGGTGACGGGATTCGGCCTAATCCAGAGAAAATTGATGCTATTCGAAAGTTGCCCTCTCCCACCACGCTAAAGGAACTGCGTGGGGTGTTAGGTTCCCTGTCATACTTTCGACGTTTCATACCTAACTTTGCAGATACAGCAAAACCATTATATCGTTTGCTTGAAAAGCAGAACATAGGGAACAAACATTTCCAATGGTCCTCTCAATGTGAGGAAGCCTACAAAAGGTTGAAGGAACAACTGTGCCAAGCACCAGTCCTAGCCTTTCCAAACTTTAACAAACCGTTTATCCTCACCACAGATGCTTCCTTGGTCAGGATGGGTGGTGTCTTGACACAGAATACTGTTGAAGGAGAGAGACCGATTGCATTTTTCTCCCGAACACTGAACAAGGCAGAACAGAACTATCCAACCCACAAAAGAGAGCTTTTAGCTATCGTGAGCGCAATCAAGCATTTCCGCCTTTATCTACAAGGCCAGTTTCTCGTTAGGACTGACCACAAGGGATTAACTTGGCTATATTCGCAGACAAACATCACAAATCGACGCCTTGCTGCATGGTTGATGTACATTCAACAGTACGACTTTGATGTAGAATACATACCTGGTACTGATGCAAAGATGGCAACAGCAGATTTGTTAAGTCGTCAAGGGCACAATGCAAGAGTCCAAGGGTTACAAACGAATGAAGCGCAGAATCTGGGTGAAGGAACCCCTCAGATAACATCGATCTTCGAAGCTGACGAGTTTCGCCTCTGTCAGTTGGAAGATCAAGCCTTATTCGATGTGCGGTCTGCACTTGAGAATGGTTTAGACACTGTGGTCTCAGAGGACGCTGAGGCTCATGAAATATTCCGTCAAAAAGGAAAGTTAGTCATTGGGCAAGATGGAATCCTTTACATTAAGAATTTCCATGGGCGGAATAAATGTAGAAAACAAGTGCTGGTGCCCAAACTCCTACGCCGCAAGATTCTGAGTCAGTGCCATAATTCATTGCTGAGTGGTCACTTTGGACGGGATAGAACATTAGAACGCGTTCGTGACAGTTGTTTCTGGCCTTCGATGACGCAAGATGTGAGTACTTGGGTACGTGGATGTAATGAATGCAACTGCAGCAAATTACCAACCAAACCTCAAGTAGCTCCGTTACAACCGCATCACATTCCAGAACGCCCCTTTTACAAGATAGCAGTTGATTTTTGTGGCCCTTATGTTGAAACCTCTCGCGGCCACAAGTACGTACTGCAAGTCCAGGATCTCCTTACCCAATACATCATGTTTATTCCTAACGCTGACCAGATGGCAATTACAGTAGCCAGAGCTGTGGTAGACAGATGGATTTGTCAGTTTGATATTCCTCGTGTGCTCTTAAGTGACCATGGTCCTGCTTTTGAGTCAAATCTATTCAAAAGTGTGTGCGAGGAGTTAGGGATTGAGAAGGTATATAGTACGCCGTATCATCCTCAGGCAAACGGTCAGGTGGAAAGACAGAATTGTACTGTCAATCAGAGTCTTACAACACTTGT
This sequence comes from Dendronephthya gigantea, assembly GCF_004324835.1. NCBI lineage: Eukaryota > Metazoa > Cnidaria > Anthozoa > Malacalcyonacea > Nephtheidae > Dendronephthya > Dendronephthya gigantea. Next base: position 730,144 of record NW_021163051.1, read on the forward strand.
CAACGACAATAGAGACAACTGGGACATACTCTTGCCGAAGGTAGCGTTCGCATTCAACACTACTTCTCAAACAACTACACAGATGTCGCCGTTCAAGCTTGTGTTTCATTCTTCCCCTCGAAGACCTGACTCAATGTTGGTTCGGCACGGGGAGGACAAAGTCAAAGATGACCCCGATTATATGCCACATGCTGAAACACTTTCTGATCAACAAGGAGACATAGTGAAACGCAACACTAAGAAGTGGGAAAAGGTGTATCAAGCAGTTCGTCGCCGTATCAAAAATGCGCAAGAGAAAAGGGCCAAAAACCAAGCAAGATGTAATCATCCTTTTCATCCATATAAACCAGGCGACCGAGTAAGGAAGAAAAACCATACCATGGTACAAGGTTCTTCAAAACTGTCCAAACCAATCAAACCAGATGTTTATGTGATTCGACGAAAGTTGGGTGATGTTAACTACGAAATTATACTCGAAGACAACAGCAGTAAGGAATCGGAACTTGTCCATCATAACCAGCTCGTTAAGGTTCACAAACAAAAGCTTCGGTATGAATGCGAACTTGAATCTGAAGACGAAGGTGATGATCTTCTTGATGAAGAGAACATTGAAAAAACTGCATGTAATCCATTAAGAAAAAGTAAAAGACAGCAAAATCCTGTAAACGTTTTGCAGGTGCAACCAGACAAGAAAACATACTTAAGTCAACCACCTATGGACTAACAAATAAGTAACAATTGCATGCATGTAACTGTTTGGTAATGGGGGTGTAAGAGTTAGCTAGGGTTTCCTGTGGTAGTGAGTGCACAGATAGTCGGCGCACCTCCAGGTTGGGTTGTTGTTGAATTCTGTAGTTCTTCGAAGAGAGTTTATATAAAGAGAACCTTATACTTATTTTGTCGGTCTACTACATGTCTAATACCAGATGATTTTACTCATCAGTGGAAGAGTACTGCCAGTTAATGAGTTAAAACAGTTTTGGAAGGTTGTAGTTCCTTGAAACATTTGTAGCAGTTGATGAGCAGGTTGTGCCCTTCAAGGGGGCAAAAAGCGTAAGAAGATTTCTTCCAAAGAAGCCAAGACGGTTCAGTTATAAGCTTTGGGCCCTTGCAGGAGTCTCAGGTTATGTATATAATTTTGAAGTTGATGGAGAAATTGGAAAGAAACATCCACCAGAAGGTAGTAATGCTCATCAAGAATGTGGCCAAAGTGGGTTTGTTGTGTTGCGATTGATAGAGAAGCTGGAAAAAAAACAAAACAAACATAAAGTTTTTTTCGATAATTTTTTTGCTTTGCCTGAGCTGCTGCAGTATTTGGCATCTATCAGTATGTAAGCACTAGCAACCTTGAACCCGAGCAGATCAAGAAAATGTCCTTTACCAAGGGAATTGGGCAGCTCTGGACAAGGCACATCAAAAGAAGCCATCAGTCAGGATGAGTCAAATAGTATTGACATCATGGTACAACAACAAGCGAGTGCTGATGATTTCGAATTTTGTTGGGAAAGAGCCAGTAGGAGAATGCAATCGACGTGACAAGAAGAAGAGAGAGAGCTAGATTGTCTGCAGACCAGCATCAGTGGGCGTTATACAATGGACGACTTGCGCTTTAGACAAATTTCTTACCTCAGCGATATAAAGGACATTTTCTGAAAGTTTGATACTGCCAAGTTTGACTGCGAATTGTTGTAAAATACGGAAAATATACCCATGCGAAGTTAACAAATTTTGTATACTTTTGTATTACGACCAGAAGTTTGTAACTAATTTAGTTACACATTTCCGCACGTAATACAAAAGTATGCAAAATTTGCCAACTTCGCATGGCTATATCTTCCGTATTTTACAAAATTTCGCAGCCAAACTTGGCAGTTCTACTAATTTAAGTAAGATCTTTCTAGCTAGGGTGATTTATTTTCCTCTAGTTACTTTGATCAAAAGTTAGTCAAAAGCCCAAGTCGTCCATTAGTATATGGGTGGCGTCGATAAATGGGATATGATGTTGGCCTTTTATCGCACCAAATATCGCTCACGAAAGTGGTACTAAAGTTTGGCTCTACATTTTGTCAGTCAATCTGCAGTGAATGCTTGGATTATTTACAGAGAGATGGGTGGAGAGAAAACCTATCTAAATTTCTGCCAAGTCTGCATTGGTCTTCTTTTTGGCAATCAACCAGCAGATGTATCAGATGATGAGCAACCACCACCACAGAAGAGAATAAGAGCAGGTGATGTGCCAGAAAGTGTGAGATTTGACAGGTATGACCACTGGCCAACCTTGATGAATATATCTTATGCACAAAGATGCAAACTGGAGGGGTGAAAAAGAAAAACAATGTTCAAGTGCAGTAAATGTCAAGTTTACCTGTGTGTGTAAACAAGAGTACTTGCTTCCTTAACTTTCATGGAAAATATATAGTTTTTTTAAAATAAATAAAAAAATTTTACACAGCATAGTGCCAAGTTTTTCAAAAATTTCAATGTAGATGCAAAATTGCCATCTATCTCAGTGAAAACGTACAGTGTGACTGGGAAACTTTTGAGAAAAAACATTCGTCTTACCTCAAATGAGCCATATTTATTACAGCAAGAAGTATCTTGTTGCGATAATGAGTGCTTACCGAAATAATCATCAAGAGTTTGCCTCCAGCAAAGATCACTGTGAAAATATTGACGATGAACCTGAAAATATGGAGTCGAGATACGAAAGAAGGAGAATAAAAGAAGGCGAATGTTGGAAGTCTTTGCAAGAAGATCTGGTTAAAACCTACATTGAATATTCGGTAATGCCAAGAGACCAATTATGTGTAAAATGTATCGAAGACAGATGGTCACATTCCAATGTACAAAGTGCTAATATTAGATGTCTTGATTGCCGACCAAATCAATATTTTTGTCATCAGTGTGCAGAAAAGCTTCATCTTACAAGAAACTTGTTCCATGTTGTTGAAATCTGGAAGGTAAATACATAAAGTTTATAAACTGCGCTTTGATACTATAGCAGAATATCCTAACTACAGTAGCTGTAGCCTGTATAGGTATTTAAAATGTTTATTATTAGTTGTTAAATAATAAAGGTCACGTGTAGTAGTTCTGTATAGAATAGCACAAAAAAATTGAATTGTGTTTTGCTATTTCCTATGATGCACCAGGTAACCTTCATATGCGTTTCATTTATTTTTTTAAGAATGAATGTGAAATGTTTGTTCCATTGATCCTTGGCGATCGTACAAGTACACTACGTGATCCAAAGCGTGTTAACTGCCCCACTGCAGAAACCTGTGTCATAACATGTGTTGATGAAAGAGGTATGTTAACATGATATTGTAACACCTGATATTTTGTGCTAAATAGCAATTGTACAACAATTTCCTGCACCATGTAAGTTATAAATATTCAAGTCAATATTTTAAAATGTACTTCCCAAGGTCAAGGTGTACCTCCTAGTGTTTAATGCTAGCTTGAATACATACATCTTATTTGTTATATTTAATAATCATACCAATTCATCTTGTTCCTTTATAGGCAGACAACATTTGAAACGTGTGGAATTTCGTCAGTGTATAAGTAATTCTGTTACATTTCAGTTGTGGTATGGTTCACCTACTAACCTAAAGTTGCTTTTCATTTCAATCTAATGGATTTGGCCGAAAGCTTTTTACTGGAGAGCCATGTGTCTTTGCATAAGTTTTGCACAGTTGAAATTGAGTACCCAGACATGCTACCTAAGCTGGTATGTATGATAAATAGAAGTTTATTGTAATGTGTAATCCATTTATTGTCTTGTAGTAAACAATAAATACTAGAGTAGGGTCATTAGGGTGCATTTTGGTTGCAAATTGAGGTAATAATTTTGTACTAATTTTGTAATGTAATTATTATGATGGGGTTAACCAAATCTAAAATTAAATCTGAACATCGTTAATATTGTAGTGGACACAGTGTAGTGTACTGTATATACTTTACCATCCTCTTGTGGAAGCAATCTTGAATGAAGAGTTAATTACTTATTTTAAAGTGAAAAATATTTATGCTATTTTAAATTGTGGATCATTTTATGAATATCGATAAGAAAGTAAAATTTGTACATTATTGAAATTTGGTGGTTGTCTCTAATCCGTTGCATCAAAGGAAGGTGTAACTCTCCACTCTTTGTTCGCATACACAGTGCATATGTTTGCTATTTTTTATTTCAAAGCATATAAGGGTTCAGTTTCCTTTTCAGCTTTTTCAGCCCTCTCTGAACAGTAACTTCATTTTGTATTTCATTAAATTGTTCTAAATTTTTCCAGCTGGTCATATAGTGAAACAGTGGTTATACAGACTTAAAAAAGCTACCTCTATATACCATAGGTATTCCAGACACAGAGTCAGATCATTGGAGTTTGTTTGCGGTGAGTTGATTGATTACACAAAATGCCATATTTCTCCTCAGGTAATCACCGACTGCAATAACACAATTATGTGGAATGTATACAACTGGCTCCCAGTTAATTTATGAAGTACAGCAGGGGCGGATCTAGGGGTTGTCAGATGAGTCACACGACTAAGTCAAAAAATACACAAGTCCAGGTCGAAATATTTAAACTTCAGTCAGCGAAAATAGTCATTCGATAAATTAACAGTCCAGTTAAAAATTATTAAGCTTCATGCAGTTGCTGGTCACTGACTTTTGAGCCCTCGGCAAATGAGTCATAATAGCGGATACTTGCTTGAATTTTGCCTCATCGACTTCTGATTCTAGGCATTTGATTGGCTTAGAATAAGTTTGACTCATCTTTGCGGGGGTCTGACTCATCTGCGCAATTTAAGCGTTTCCGATTGGCTGGGGGAGGGCTAATACTGGTTCTTCATTGGCTTGCCTTATCTTTGCGGGGGTCTGACTCATTCGCATAATTTAAGCTTTCCCATTGGCTGGTGAAAGAAAAATATTGATTTCTTATTGGTTTGCTTTATTTGACTTAAAGGAAAAAATATATCCTTCTCAAGTAAATAAGGAATATTGAAAAATTTCTGGATGTTTGACAGCGGATATTTTTAAAAATCTGTTGGATTCTACTGCTCGATCTCGCCATTTATCGAATCGTATTTTTATTTTACAAAATGGCATTTCATCGCAATGATTTGAGGTTCCTGCAAGGCCCAATACAGATCTTTGTTAGAAAGTTCACGCTACAAATAGCGAATATGTCAAATAGCTTTCAGTTGTCGTCTTGTCGAGTAATATTGGATAATTCCGTTACCTCGTGTGCTCGTCAACATGAGAAATCTACTGAGATAAAGTAAAGATTCATGTCGATGTTCATATAAACAATACTCCTATAAGTTCGTATAAACTATAGTCCTATAATTTGCTATGTTAAATGTATATTTGAGGGTGGTTCTGTATTAGCATATATTTGCATTCGCCCGTCGTCGTTCGGTCATAAGGTCGATTATTGTATTGTTTATTTGTATCAAGTATCAACCATGATTTACTGTATGAATTTACGTCTAACAAACAGCCTATATGCATAATACTAGATCTAGGCGCGTAAAGAAGATTTATATATTTGTAAAATCATGTAATCCATGTTTATGTCAAAAAGTACAACGCAATCATGATTACCCATCAAACCAATATGGCAATTATGAATTATAGCACATTATAAACAATATTGCCCAACTGTGATATTTACTGTAAAGTGTAACCAGCATTAAGCACATACTAGAAATACATGCATGCAGCAACCCCTCGCCATTTCAAAGGAAGCAAAATATTTCCTGAGCTAGCCAGACTTAACCTTCAATATTATGAAATGTCCTATAAATGTAAAGCCGATAACTGATGTTTCAAATATTTCGGAAACAAACATAGTTGACAGTCGTAAAGGTGAAGTGAAATCACCCGTTTTCCTGCTGCTTTCCGTTGCATTAAGTTATAGACTTACACAGTTTAGTAATACTTCATTATAGCAAAACCTTCAAAACATCAAAACAGCCCAAATAATATAAATAACCAAGCAGTGAACGTCGAATGTTGTTTTTCGATTATTAAATTCATGCAGTGATTGCAGTCGAATATATATAAACCTTTAAAGTGATATTTGTTATATTAAAACTCCGAATTACACTTTTAAGGACTCTTTTGGAAGTTAAAACGATGATGTAAAGCCTTAAATAGTCAGTCACGTCTTCGCAAAACCGAGCAAAACGACATACTGTACCAAGGTCATAAAATGTATTCGTACAGCAAACACGATTAAATAAACCTTGAAATAAACAAAATAGACTCCTACCATTTCAAGGATTATAATCGAGTTGTTCCTTTTCACCGCTAATTCCTCCAGTTCTGATAATATTTTAAACTCTTCCCAGTGTTTTATCTGTTATTTTATTCCAAATTTCATATTTTGTTTTCGAAACATTTTTTTAAAAAATAGTTTGCAAAATGACAGTTAAATTGCTGACGTTTTTCACTGAAACACAAACGTTTCGTCTTAGCCAATCAGGAAGTTGCTGATTACCAGTCTACACTCGTTCGCATTTCGCGCATGCGCACAAGTACCATGACCATTGAACGTCCATGACATTTGGGCAACTTTGGATTCCGCTATGCTCTCCCGGGTCCCGGGTGTAATTCCTAATCTCCGGGCGGAATTAGTACCCTCGCACGGTGCTCCGCACCGGCTCGGGGATTATATTTGGCATGTAGCATAGCTTGGAGCAATACTAGCTTATGCTGTAACAGTTATGAATATTATTCAGTCAGTCTTACAAATTGACCGCATTCATGTTTTTATTCCATGCCCATGGGTGTAATTTCCTATTATTGCCTGTTATTTCGACTCACGTGTTTCTGCTATTAAAACTGAAGGGCTCAGTAAACATTTAAACGTTAACATTTTTAATGCGCACTTTCGCGTATAATTTTTGTATAAATTTCGCGTTCAGATGATAAGTTAATAATTTTTGAAATGTCATTATTCCGGGGGGGGGGGCGACAATTGAACCACCTCCCCATTTTTACATCCGATATTTTGACTAACGTGCGAAAAATCCTAGATCCGCCCCTGAAGTACAGCATGCATATATAATTGTACGCTATCTTGAATATTATTTCACAGTTAATAAGGCCAGTTCTTGTAGCCATTCAAAATTTTCATAAAAAAAAAAATTAAATAAAAAAACAAAATAAAATGAAAGAAATATAAATAAAATATAAACCAGTTCATTTTAAAATTCAATACAAATTTTAGCAAGCCTATTTGTTGCCATACACTTAAATTCTAAAATGAAACAATTTTAAAATTGAAAACTTCAAATAAAGTGTAGCAGTATGAAATATGGGAAATGGACCACTTGCGTTTTAGACTAATTTCTTACCTTGGCGATGAAAATGACATTTTCTGAAAGAGCTTACTAAAATTAGTAAACTGCCAAGTTTGGCTGCGAATTGTTGTAAATCACAGAAAATATAGCCATGCAAAATTTTATGAATTTAGTATTCTTTTGTAATATGACCGGAAGTTACCCGAGATTCAACAAAGCGTGAGAGGACTTTGAGATATTGAAATAAGTCTTTATGACACCAAACAAGCACATGCTATGGTTGTGGCAATTATACAACTGCCAGGATTATGTTATCTGCTCATTTCAATACTTGAATCTCATGTAAACAGCCTTAGTTACACATTTCCACACGTAATACAAAAGTATACAAAATTCACAAACTTCGTATGACTATATTTTCCATATTTTACAAATTTTCGCAGCCAAACGTTGGATTAGCCTGCTCGCAGACTGAATTAGGGGGCCGAAAATTAAACAGGGAAAATTCAGTCTGCTGAACTGCAGGCTTTATCGTGTACGGTGATGTAATATGAACTGCATATTAATATGATAATTATTAGGGCGCACCTACTACCAAAATTATGGCCAGGAGCGCATATGGCGTTGAATGGTCCTAATTGCAATAATGCAATTGTATTATGTGCTCTCGAACTATCGAAAAGCCACACGAAAGATATTTGGCATCCAGGAAGACGAAATTTAACGCTAGGCTCTTTGACAGTTGCCATTCGATGTTTTAGACTTTTAGAGACATCACTTTACATTTGTCGACAGTGTCTGGATAAACTAAGGAAACGAGCCGCTCTTCTTGCTCAACATAACCTCATTGTTAGCCAAATTAAAGAGGCATACGAAAAAGGACAACTCAAAAGGAGAAAGTCTTTGAAGAAGAAGAAGAACCTAGCAGCAAACGGCCATGTATTACAGCGCCAAATTTACCCAGCACATCCAGACGTTCACAAAGGCTACGAAATCCGTTGACAGTACACTTGAACTGGTGAGTGCGCTACCAGAAATGTTGGAAGTACCAACTCCAATTTCACATTCAACCCCAGCTGTTTGTTCAGCATACAACTCCTTTAAATTAAACGTAGAGCACAAGGCTGTTCACCCAATGGTGAACATCTATATTTATATTCGACGACGCCATGTTTTCATAAAATGCAGTGTAAAATTATTATATTTCCAAAAATAACTTATTCAAAATATTTAGCGACTAAACAAATCAAAATGCTTGATCTATTGTTGATACGTTTAACCAATCACGTTCAGTTACTTAAGTCCATGTAAGTGTTACGTCACCATACACGATAAAGGCAGCAGTTCAGCAGACTGAATTTTTTCATTTAATTTCTGACTAACTTCTGCTAACTTTGGATATGCACTAATTTAAGAAGGTCTTCTAGCAGTGATAATTTTTTTTCTTCTAGTTAGTTTGGTGAAAAATTAGTCTAAAGCGCAAGTTGTCCATTAACACCAGAAGTGGAACTTCATTGACTTGTACTATCCATGTGTCCAACATGTGTAAACTGAGACAGTGGCAGATCGACTGTGGAAGCAATTTAAAGAGAATATAAAACAAAACTGAACCGTGAAAAGAAGGATGACTGGAAAATCTGGTATTTCCTCTACAGGTGAAATCACAGTTTAACATCTAAGTGCTTCAGTGTCAGGGAAGGCCTAAAAGTATTCCTATATTGGCCCTCGAGAGTTTGTCCTATTTGAGTTTGATGAGGTAACAGTGGACAACATCAAAGAGGTCAACAGCATTTTGCAAAACTAAGAGAGGGTGATCTTGTTTGGGGAACAAGGCCCTTAATGCACACTATTGGACAGCTCCAGATCAAAAGGTTTTCCACATGTGATTTGTAAATGAAAGCACTTTGCTTAGTTGAGCAAGTGACATCACTCACACCAGAAAGAAAATGAAACCAACATTGCCTAAGAAATCAGGCAAAGAACCCAAATCAGTAGGTCATAAAGCCTACTCACAGTCAAGGCGATTTCAGAAGAAAACAGGGGTTGTAAAGAAACATCTTCCCAAAATATTCATAGGTAGCCCAACACTCGTGTTCCGCGTGCGTACACACTACTCAGTGATCAGCATATATTAATTTACCCTAAGGTTGCCAACTTTATCACCAATTATCAATAATATATCACATACATACATGTCAAACTTTGATAAAAAACTGAAAAACTACCACAAAATACTGCAAAATTAATAAATATAAATGAACTTTGGTATATTTTCTAAATTCCAACATACTTTTAGGCTTCAAAAGGTATTGGGAAATATGGAAATTTGTCCATTTAAAATAAAGTTTTTGAAAATGCATTGTCGAAATTTTCTTGTCAATAGGCGGGATCCAATTTACTCTACATTACGTCACCTTCGGAGATATCCGCAGTCAATCCTTTTGGCTGCTCTCTCATGGAGCAATCTTCGGAAATTTTCCGACTTTTCAGCAGCCAATAGGACAAATAGGATTTTTTTTTTAGGATAAATAGGATTGACTCAGGATTTCTCCGAAGATGATGTAATGTAGAGTAAATTGGATCCCGCCTATCGACAAGAAAATTTCAACAATGTAATTTCAAAAACTTTATTTTAAATGAACAAATTTCCGTATTTCCCAATACATTTTGAAGCTAAAAACTATGTCGGAATTTAGAAAATATATCCAAGTTCATTTATATTTATTAATTTTGCAGTATTTTGTGGAAGTTTTTCAGTTTTTATCGAAGTTTGCCATGTATGTATGTGATATATTATTGATAATTGGTGATAAAGTTGCCAACATTAGGATAAATTAATATATGCTAATCACTGAGTAGCGTGTACGCGCGCGGAACACAAGTGTTATGCTACCTATGGTACATTACAAGTCATTGAAGATATGAAGGAAACAATAGAAAGCTATACGAAGAAGGTGGTACAGACGCACACTTTGGCTGAGAACTTCTCTCACCAGTTGGTATTACATGTTTCAAGGCTACAGTGCAAAGAGGATTTTGGATCCCTGTTGAGCTACTAAGAAATTTATCTTGGAAAGATTGACAAAGAATTCATTCCAGGCAATTTTTAGCAGTGTGACAGAGGTTGTCAAGTATCATAATAACACTGGAATAATGTGTGCTAATGTGGATGACATAGAGAATTGTCAAAAGGCTGAGTGTCTTGCTCATTTTCCCTTCGAGAAATCTAATGAAAACCTCCTGGTTGTTGACATACAAGGCAGTGGGGAGAAGCTTTAAGACCCAGAAATTGCAACATCCAACCTGATGAATGAAGGTGAAGTATTATTTTGTGTTGGAAATTTAACCATCCCAAAACAGCCATCCCAAACTTTGTAGCTGCACACATGTGCAACAAGTGCTGCAGTCTATTACAGCTTAAAGAGTTAGTCGTGAACATAGAGGAGTAAACAGAACAAATAATCTGAGCAAAATACTATAAAAATTTTAAACACATTAAAGATAAACTTTTAAACGGGTTTGAAAAATTAAAACTTTTCTTGTATTTATCATATAAAGAATTTGTGTCAACCTGGATCAACAATGCAAATCTTTGTTTCACTTTGCAAAAAAAATTGCTTTTCTGAAAATGAGGGTGTTGTTTTCTGTACTTTGCCAATTTGCATAGATAATTTACATTCTTAACATATTTGGCAATTGTTGATCAATGCTATGATGCATCTATGTTGACACATTCTTTAACATTTGGAATGTTAAATCGCTACAATTTTCCCTTAATTGCCAATCCTGAAAAGAATCACAAATTGTAGAGTGCTTTCAGAGTTATTTAAGATGTCTAAGTGAATAATTCTAACAATTTTACTCAACATTTAAGTCTTGTAAATATTTGTGGAAAACATGTGGATATAATTTTGGCAATCAAGTGAAACTTTCTAGTTTACTGTTGTACTTTAACATTACCTGTTGAATGATTCTTGGTTTTTTTGAAATGTTGTGTTTGTAAATAAATTAATTGCAATGGTTGAGATTGTTTTCATTGTCTTGAAACTCCAAGGAAAAGAGAGATTTATCTAGCAACCTTGTACTTTATTTTGTGGGTGCATGTCACACTGCTAATTTTTACTGATAACAAGGGGGCATTCTAGGTTATTGTGCCAGAAAAATAATTTACAAGGAAAAGTTTTCCTTTAGGTACAAAAAAGCTTCTCTGCATTCATTTGCTTCTACTTTTTCCGGATATGGAATGGTTCTCTCACACTCTGCACATATTTCTGGTGAGTCATCATCTACTTCCAAAATATCTGAGACTTCAGCTACTTCTTCTAACTGCTGGTTTGTCACTTCAATCTCTGCATGTTGAGTTGTACAAATTAATAGAGTATGCCCATATTAAAATATTTTTTGCATAATTGTGCATTGTAATGATGGTTTTCTTTTAGCCATGCTAAATGTCCCTTAAAATATTTCTCTTCCCAGTCCCAACACACCCTCTCTCTTCTAAGCCTTCAGGGTCAACCAACTTCACCCATAACTGCGTATACAAAATCGGTGGAACATTAAGATTATGCTCTTGACGTATTTTTTTTGCATTGCTCGATAACCGAACTCGATAACTCCCCTGGGCCATCGACTTCTTTTGCAACTGCATCAATTACCTGATCTACAGTGACACTTGGGTCAGTATAATATATATCAAAATATTGCATGCATCTGTCGAGTCCCTCATTACAAAGTCCAAAATCTCCTTTCTTTGCAAATCCCTGCAAATGTATTTTTTTAATATCATTTTTCAGCATCTCATCATATTGCCACACTTCATTTTGCATGTAGTGTGCCATGATTTGAATTTGGTAGAAGACAAAAGCCTGCAGGTCTGCATCATATACCCAAAATAGAAAACACTTCATTTAAGCCTGATACATTCATGTCTGCAGAAAAACGTATTGCAAAGGACTCTGGTATACTATGGCAAACGATAGGCTCTCTAAAATTTTAAAATGATTTCATTTTACAATTCAAATAATTTTGCGTTTTAAACGATAGGCTTGCTAAAATTTGTATTAAATTTTCAAATGAACTGGTTTATATTTTCTTTTCGTTTTTTTCATATAATAACACATCACTTATGTACTGACACTTAAACTATATACTGGGAAAGTAGTGTTTTTTGTTGACCCCCAACTGTTTATTAATATATTACAATTAATATATTAATAAACTATTCGAAGTATAAATATTAAAGCCCAACATAGTGCTTTCAGTAAAGCCATAAGAGACAATTAGACCATTTGAGAATAAAAAGAATATATTTGGTAGTAACGTTTCGTCTTAACTTAAGACATCTTCAGACTAAATGATAAATTACAAGATAATTTGAATATATGTAGACTAGTAATATATTTACAAGGTATCAATTTACAAAAGGTGATAACAAGGACAACATAAGGACAAGCGGTACATGAGAGGACAAAGGGACAGAGACGTCACCACACGATGACAATACAAAGTAAGGACTAAAATAAATTGAGAGGGATAGAGTTGTTTTGAACATTAAGAGAAGGCTTAAGTTTGGTGATGAGGAGACTCTTATGTATCATTAGCTCATAAGAGTCAGATGAGGATTCTAAATTCGTCAAAGCTAGCCAGGTGTCCGCAAGCCTTTAGGTGTGAATGTATACTGGACATAACAGGGCTTGAGGTCTGTTTACCAGTGATAGATGATATTCCCAAGTGCTCCGATATTCTGGTGTGTAAATGACGCATGGTTTGACCCACATACGACGCGGAACAGCATTGACACTTAAACTACACCAGATCTCAGGTATTTAAGTGTCGATGCTGTTCCGCGTCGTACATGGGTCAAACCACGTGTCATTTACACACCAGAATATCAGAGCACTTGGGAATATCATCTATCACTGGTAAACAGACCTCAAGCCCTGTTATGTCCGGTATACACTCGCACCTAAAGGCTTGTGGACACTCGGCTAGCTTTGACGAATTTAGAATCCTCTCTTCCTTATCTGACTCTTATGAGGTAATGATACATGAGAGTCTCCTCATCACCAAACTTAAGCCTTCTCTTAATGTTCAAGGCAACTCTATCCCTCTCAATTTATTTTAGTCCTTACTTCGTATTGTCGTTGTGTCGTGACGTCTCTGTCCCTTTGTCCTCTCATGTACCGCTTGTCCTTACGTTGTCCTTGTTATCACCTTTTGTAAATTGATACCTTGTAAATACAATACTAGTCTACATATATTAAATTTATCTTGTAATTTATCATTTAGTGTGAAGATGTCTTAAGTTAAGACGAAACATCACTACCAAATATATTCTTTTTATTCTCAAATGGTCTAATTGTCTCTTATGGCTTTACTGAAAGCACTATGTTGGGCTTTAATATCTATACTTCGAATACGCTTCCCGCCCGGCACGTCTCTGGCAACAGTATATTACGATGTTCGCTCAAAAACATCTCCATACAACAAGGATGCTTGCTTTTTTTGCGAAGAAGGTGTAGGCTATTGGCAAACATTGCATAATGTTAGTACCCTCTCTGCTTGCGAATCTCTACCGCAATAGCTTTGTCAAAGAATGCCTACTTTCGGTCAAACTCAGCACAGCAACTCTGCTAATGATGCACATTCATTCCATTGACATAAAATATCACCTGAAATGTTGGCTAAGTAATGTGACAAACTTGTTACAAAAGTCTGCATCCCATTCTGCCTCCAGAAGTTCTGAAATAGCTAACAACACACACATTGTGGCTATTTACCTATCCATTCAAATCCAGCTTCATCTCCAATTATAACGCTGTCAAGAAAGTTTTGAAACACTGTGCAAATTGGAGGCATCGTGGAAAGTCTCCTTCCAATAACTTGCGCTGTATGTGCATTTGATATGGATGCCAATCGCAGATCAAACCGAGTAATGGGGTTAAATCCTGCACTGGAAATTGGGAGAGGATTGCGGCGGACGCTTGCGTGTGGGTCCTCCTGAAAAAGCTCTCTTACAGTGGCAGCGTTTTCCTGAATTCCCTTTATTTAGGTTGAGGCTCAATCCTGAAATATTGTATTTCCTAGTGTTTTCTAAACTGTACATGCCGAAGGCAGGGCTTGTTCTGGAAACCTTTCCTGAAAAGTGTCAAAGACTGCTGTCATGTTTTGAGTTTGGGCGTACTTTAAAACAAGAAATACTCTTTGCTCTGTTGTTAGCTGAGCCATTCGCAATTGACCTAATTTTATTTCACTTTGTGTTTGTGTTTTGATAACCCTGGGAAATGTATTTTCAAATCCCAGAAGTGTAATTTGTTGCACAGTCATTGAAATTTTAAAGTGCTTACAAATTATGGTATATCGCATCAGGGTCGCTTGCTTTGTGGGTAGCAAACCTAGAAAGAACTTTGTCTCCTCAAATACATAAGAAATTTATAGCGTAAACAAGTTAAACTAGGTCAACTTCAAATTTTTGCCCATCCTCTACATGCTAAAGAAATATTTTTTTCATTGTAAATGTAAAATAATTTTCTTTCACGCTGCTTACATATTCTCTGTGCACAAACTGGGAATATAGACATATTTGGACTGCGTTCACATTTTTGAATTGCCTTGGCATTTTAATTGTCAATTTTAATATTTTTTATTGAAATTAAGATATGTTCTGCAATCTCTCACTGGCACTGTCATACAATGCGCCGAAGACAAATTTTGGTTGGGCTTGGAATTGTAAATTAGGTTATGATATGAGATATATTATTGGATTTAGATGCGTTAATAAGCATTGCAGGGATTATAGCTAAGTGCATGCTATAAGCGTTATAGGCAATATGAGCGTTATAAGCTTTATTAAAGTTATTGGCATTATGAGTGTTATAGGTAGGGATGATAATCAACTTTATTTGGACAACCACTTCTTTTCAGCAGATAGGCCAATTTATAAAAGAGGTGTGAATACGAAACATATATACTACTCCTACAAAATATATATAACTACTCATTATTTCCTACAATACTATATATTACATACAAATTTAACGAAATTTAGGAAGTGCTAGAAATGATATCAATTATCAAAGGTTGAGGAGGAAAGATTTTTAAAATTAGCTCCTTATCTCATTAGGTATCTGATTCCATAGTTTTGCCCCGTTAGGCGAAAGGTTGGTTTAAGGTGTCCTGCGACGAAAAATGTTGATCTGAAAACCTGTTTGGGATGAAAAATGTGGGCCATCTTAAATACGAATTACTTTATTTTTTATAGAGTATATATACTAACCACTGTTGGTTAATGAAACTTGTAGCTAACATACTATAACCTCAAATATCGCAAAGTAAATGTTTGCAATTTACAAAAAAGAACTGTTATAAAAGAGCGAGAATAACTGAAATTGGCAGATTGAAGCTCATTATAATCATAAACATGTATGTGGACTTAGGGTTTACTCAATATTCAATAGCATTGACGGCGAAGACAGGGTAAAGTTCGTATGAATATTTCAAAGTCCAGGCAGCATAAATAATTTCCCGTAGCTTGTTTCAGGCAAATACAGAACTGAAGTCCGGACAAAAGTCCCCACTTTATCCAAACTACAATTATTTTTAGCATAATTCATTTCCCATAGTTTATTTTAAGCAAAATATTTTACTAGCGACATCGAACAAGGTCAGCTAACCGCATTATAAAACATAAACTAACCTCAATACTTTAGCTAAAATAAAGAACGATATTGACTGAGTGAACCAGTGAACTGAAATAAGACTGGAATGCTCATTCTGTTGGAAGCTTAAAGCCAAGATGGTGGACACTGAAGCCTTTCTTGTAGGTATGATCAAGGACTCTACATGGAAATCTACAAGAAAGGCTTCATGATCCTCCATCGTGGCTTCACTTGTTAATGAGGGAAAGTTAGAGCCAGTGTTCCAGTCTTATTTGAGTTCACTAGAGTGAACTGAGTACGCACAAACACATTATAAGGGGCCTTGGCATGGTGGGCTGCGATGCCCACCTAATTCTCTAAAATTAGCCTAAAAAGTTGTTTCAAAAATCATTATATGGGCAAAGAAGACCGGTCCAGAAACCTGTTTGGGGCAAAAGATGCTGGTCTGGGTTAAATCTGAAAGCAATTGTAACTTTGTGCCGAGCTTTTGACATAAATAATGCACTACAATTAATGAAACTTGTGGCTAAACATATAGACTAAAAATTATCTGGAAATATCAAATAGATATAAATTTCTAACAGTAACTCTTTTAACTATTTTTATTCCCTCTAAATAAAACAACTCTGAAGTCTGAATGCTCATTTCCACAGGACAATCTAAAATCAAATTTCGAAAATTTTATACCTTTGCGCTGGCGTTAAGGGGAATCCTGATTCTACCAAATCATTACGTACATCCGGGCTAACATGAGATGCGCACACACCGCCACAAGATCAGTGCATTTCATCTATGCCGTGAGATCGGTCACGTTTTTTATTTTGCTCAAATCGTCGCTTGTTCTTCGAGTTTATTCAGGTATTTATCCATTTTATTGTTGGAAAGCAGCGTTTTTTCCTTTATCCATTCTATCTTTGGATAATTGTGGAATTTTACTGTGTAACGTGTTACACTAGATGCTTCAGCAATGTATTGCTAAGCCTAGCGAATATTTCAAATTTGTTTTGTCTGGGGAGACGTGTCTCCGCTTTGTATATTACCAATTGTTGAGAGTATAATGTGTTATACTGCTTCAGCGTTACTGCTGTTCTGTCACGTTCGTGAACGTGAATAAAAGTAGCAGGTTCAGTTTTGTTGAACGTTTTCAGTTATGGCTGATTCGTCGCCTACGGACATAAGTGAACCATCGACTATGGCTCAATTTAAAACAATGTTTACCAGTCTGCTCTCTGAAGCGAAAAATGAGATATTATCTCAAGTCAAATCATCTATTGATCAAATCTACACAGACTTTGAAGTCGTCGAGGACGTTGTATCTCGAAACAATGAGGAAAGCGATCTGCTTCAAAATTCGGCGGCGCTAGGAAAAGACGACCACGTTGCATCAGAGGCGGGGAGTGATATAGAGTCTTGAGCTTCACTAGCAGAGAAGGTTGATGCCCTGAGTACACCTGCAGCAGCGGATGGCCAGACAGAATTAAAAATGTTGGTAAAAGAGTTTACTCCCGTAGAAAAAACCTCACTTGCTTTAAGTACCGATTTAGCTGAGTTGGTGAATGGACTGATTAATGACAAGTTGCTCAAAGAAAAATTGGCCCAGCTACAAGAGAAGTACCTCCGACCTGAAAATTGTCCTTTTTTGATACCGCCAAAGATTAATAAACAGATATGGCAGCAACTTCGTCAAGAAACTAGAAATTGTGACTCGGCCTTGCAGAAGACTCAAGGTTTGGTGATGGCTGGTATTTATGCCATCCTCCACACATGTCAGGAGTTACAAGGAAAATCTATGGATGGCCTCATCCACGCAGTCGTCCTTCTACTTTCTGCTAACCGAGAGTTCAATCTAAAGCGAAGAGACCTGCTACGTCCAGACCTCAATAAGCAATATGTTGCTTTATGTAATCCTTCCACTTCGATTTCCACTTTTTTGTTTGGTGATGATCTCAACAAAGAAGTCGAAGACTTGACAAAATCCAACAAATTAAGTGGCAGAGTACATTCAAACCAACGATTTGAACCTTATAGACCACCTTCTGGCCGTGGTTCAAGACTGCAGAGTCGTTTTGGATCACAAGACCGCAACATGCGCAGCTCAAGACCATCTCGTCCTTTTTTAGGCGCAGGTCGGGGGCAACCTCGACCACCACCGTCCAACAAATTCCAAAAACCAAGGATATAAACGTAACTGAATCTACAAAGGTAAGCGAATTATACCAGTCGTGTATGGATCTTTTGTCTAATCAACCACCTTTTGTAGCAGGTGGCATTCAGAAACATGTCCATGCGTGGGCAGATATTACCAGTGATCCTTTTGTGTTGGATGCTGTAACTAATTGTCATATTGAGTTTGACCATGATCCTGAACCTAATATTAATAGTATCTGCCCATCTAGTACCTTTTCTGTAGCGGAATGCCAGATTATTGATACGGAGGTAGAAAAAATTATTAAGAAGGGAATTATTAAGAAATCTATTTCTGAGCCCGGTGAGATATTATCTCCCATTTTTGTCACACCGAAGAAAGATGGGTCATATAGGGTAATTTTTAACCTTAAAAAGTTAAATGAATCAGTTTCTTATCACCATTTTAAATTAGATACTCTTCAAACCGCCATTAAACTGGTGCAACCATTTTGTTACATGACTTCTATTGATTTAAAAGATGCCTACTACTCTATTCCCGTAGCTGTCGAGCATCGCAAATATCTAAAATTTTTGTGGAAAGGCCAATTGTACACTTTCACCTGTTTACTATGGGTCTAACCAGTAGTCCCAGGATTTTCACTAAAGTTATGAAACCAATTTTTGCTACTTTGCGCAGTCAGTTTGGTCATATCTGTGTAGTTTATCTTGATGATTCCCTCTACATAGGTCAGTCTGCAGTCGAGTGCGCAGAAACTATTTTACATGCTGTTGAGCTGCTGTCTAAATTGGGGCTTCGTATTAACCAGGACAAATCTCGGATAATTCCTTCTCAAACAATAGAATACCTAGGTTTTATTATCGATTCTGTTCATATGACAGTATGTCTTACGCCTAGAAAGCGGGATAGCCTCCATAAGCTCTGTCAGACTTTTTCATGCCCTGGGAAGCAATTTACTATTCGCGAGGTCGCATCTTTTATCGAGAAAATAGTTTCATCATTTCCTGGAGTAGAGTTTGGCCCTTTACATTATCGAAATTTAGAATCTAATAAGGACCATTGCCTTAAGCAAAGTTTAGGAAATTTCGAGGCCAAAATGACCTTGTCACCGTTAAGTCTTACTGAAGTTCAGTGGTGGCTTAAGAATGTTCGATTAGCCACAAAGAATATCCACCATGATCAACCAGACATTTTTCTTTACACTGATGCGTCAAGTTTAGGCTGGGGGGCACGAACATCCCGGAGTGAGCTGACAGCTGGTATCTGGTCAGCATCAGAAAGTATAAAGCACATAAACGTGTTAGAATTGCTGGCTATTAAATTTTCATTATCCTCCTTGATGCAATTTATCCGTAACATCCATGTTCGGATTATGTGTGATAACACAACAGCTGTAAGTTACATCAATGTCATGGGTGGCTGTAAGTCTTTAGAATGTAATGCTATTACGCAGGATATCTGGACTTGGGCTATTGCGCATAATATTTGGCTATCAGCGGCTCATATCCCAGGTAAAAGTAATACAGATGCGGATTTTTTGTCTCGGTATTTAAACCTAGATCTTGAATGGATGTTATCCCGTAGCGTTTTTAATAATATTGTCGCCCTGTTTGGTTGCCCGGATATCGACCTTTTGCTAGCCGGCTTAATGCTCAATTAGAGCATTACGTTTCCTGGAAGCCAGATCCAATAGCGAAATACGTTGATGCATTTACTGTCGACTGGTCTGCATTTTTCTTTTACGCGTTTCCCCCCTTTTGTCTTTTGTCTAGGTGTGTTCACAAAATAATCCAAGAAGAAGCCTCAGGAATTTTCATTATCCCTCTCTGGCCAACTCAACCGATGTTTTTATCTGTACTTCATCTGTTAGTAGCAGTTCCTCGTGTTGTGAAAGCCAACAGGTCTCAACTGATACATCCAACCCTGACGAGGCCTCATCCTCTACACAACAAACTCAGTCTTCTGGTTTGCAAAATATCAGGGAAATCTTGCAGAAGTTTGGCGTTCCAACGGACGTTGCCAATGTTATCATGCTCTCCTGGAGACCATCGACCCATAAACAATACAACACCTACATTAACAAATGGGCAACATTTTGTTGTCAACGGCAGATTGATCTCTTGCATCCCACTGTGATCTGCGTTTTGGAGTTTCTTCAAAGTTTGTTTGAGCAGGGTTTGAGTTACTCAGCTCTAAATACGGCACGGTCCCGCCATTTCTAATTTGGACTTACAGTCTGTTTTAACCGGAAATAATAAACCAGTGGGAAAGCATCCTCTAGTGTGTCGCTATCTTCGAGGAGTCTTCAACGAACGAAAGCCTGTTGCAAAATATACTACGATTTGGCCATTAGATAAAGTTCTTGATCACTTGAATACCTTATGGCCGTTGGAGCGGTGTTCTACGAAGGAACTTACGTATAAGTTAGTCATGCTAATTACTCCGGCGTCAGCGACGGAGTTGAAAATTCACCCCGGTTTTGTTTTGTTGTTTTTTTTTTTTTTTTTTTTTATTTTTCGTCGTCGCAAGTCTGAAATGGCGGGAAACATTCTAGTACTTAAAGTGTGTATGTGACTGTATTTATCTACGTCCCAGTCTTATCTCCCAAGAGTTGTGGTGCACAGCTTTGGCTAATTTTCCGATGCGCGATTCGATTTCGCTCGTATGATACGGCAATTCCTTCAAGAGGAACAAATAAACCGTTGTTTTCATGCTCTTCGATTAAGTTTAGATTGAATTGGAGTAAGAATATATTTAATACATGTAGATTCTGGTCCTATTTTAATAATGTCGCTGCTATTTCGCCGTTTAACAAGATGATGTGGTTGTGTATGGGCGCGTTGACACGTCGTACTTTGCACAGGATTGAAGATATAATATATAAGCGCGAATTCCAAAGGCTAAGTGTGAGACAAAGCGAATGTATCATGCGGTTTGTTTACATTTTCGAACAATTGAACTTCTATACTTTTTAAAGTACGATGTGCTTCCGAATTTCGCGATCGAACATTTAGCTTCGCAAGGCATCTAAATGCGAATATGAACTGTATTGTTTATGTTCAGAAGCTCTATATTAAAGACTGGCACGTGCGCCGGAGTTAACGCCAGAACAGGCGTCTTGTTTAAGTAAGATCTTTCTAGCTGGGGTGATTACTCCGGCGTCAGCGACGGAGTTGAAAATTCGCCCTGGTGTTGTTTTGTTGTTTTTTTTTTTTTTTTTTTTATTTTTCGTCGTTGCAAGTCTGAATGGCGCGAAACATTGTAGTATTTAAAATGTGTATGTAACCGTATTTATCTACGTCCCAGTCTTATCTCCTAAGAGTTGTGGTGCACAGCTTTGGCTAATTTTCCGATGCGCGATTCGATTTCGCTCGCATGATACGGCAATTCCTCCAAGAGCAACAAATAAACCGTTCTTTTCACGCTTTTCGACTAAGTTTAGATTGAATTGGGGTAAGAATATATTTAATACATGTAGATTTTGGTCCTATTTTAATAATATCGCTGCTATTTTGCCGTTTAACAAGATGATGTGGTCGTGTATGGGCGCGTTGAACGTCGTAGTTTGCACAGGATTGAAGATTTAATATAACTATATAAGCGCGAATTCCAAAGGCAAAGTGTAAGACAAAGCGAATATATCATGCGGTTTATTTACATTTTTGAACAATTGAACTTCTATACTTTTTAAAGTACAATGTCCTTTTGAATTTCGCGATCGAACATTTAGGTTCGCAAGGCATCTAAATGCGAATATGAACTGTATTGTTTATGTTCAGAAGCTCTATATTGAAGACTGGCACGTGCGCCGGAGTTAACGCCAGAACAGGCGTCTTGTTGCCTTAACAACTGGCCAAAGATGTCAAACATTAACATTATTGGATATATTGGCGGATTATATACAAAAAACGGACAGTTGTTATGACTTGGCGTTAACAGATCATGTGAAACAAGATCGCCCAGGGAAAGTCTTCAGTAATCTTCGCCTTTATAAATACAGTGTACCCGAACTGTGTGTCTATACAACCTTAGAGTGTTATTTGACTGTGACTGCACATCTCCGAGCCTCTACCAGGCTTTTCGTCTCGTTCATCAAGCCATACAATGCGGTCACTTCTAGTACGATTGGTTGTTGGATTAAGGTAGTTTTACAGCAGTCTGGTCATTGACCTCACATGCGGTCATTGGAGTAGGTCATGCTTTACAGAGCTCCGACCAAATCTTTTAAAATATGTGGTAATAACTTATAGATATAGCCTATATCTATCTAAAAGTCTCTTCTCCATTCGAAAATACGTCTACGAATATCGAAAATACGTTTCCGCTTTGTGTAAATTTGAAAATACGAAAGAACGTTCTCTTAATTTCAAGATGGACGAGCATCAATCTCGAACAAGAAGCGGAAAGTCTCCTGATTTGAAAAAGCAAGTATACGATCTAATCTCAAAGGATAAAGCATTCCTTGAACTAATCGCTGATGCAGTATCTACAGGTATAGCTGAAAAACTGGCTGAAAAGTTAACCGGAGATGAAAATTTTGTGAAGAAAGTGTCAAGCTCAATTGCACATGAAATCACCGAAGACATTAGCCAAAACGTATATCACAGCCTTTCGTTCGATATTAACAGCGCCAACGAGAAAATCAAGGAATTACAATCGTCGGAAAAGAAATTAATTGATCAGTATGAGAAATTAGAGGATAATCTTGATAATCTACAACAGTACAGCCGAAGGAACTGTCTACTTATTCATGGCATTCCCGAAAAGCAAGCTGAGAATACAGACAGCGAAGTGCTGAATATATTTAATAATAAACTACATGTCAATATCACAGCCGTAGACCTAGATAGATCTCACCGATTAGGAAAGAAACGGCCATCCAGTACACGCCCAAGACCAATTATCGTCAAATTTACGAGATATAACAGGAGGGCAGATGTCTTTAGTGCTAAAAAGAATCTTAAAGCGTCGGGAATCACTATTTCTGAAAGCCTAACCAAGAAAAGATACGACCTCTTAATAGCCGCACAAAATCATCCAAGCATTAAATCTACATGGACGTTGGATGGCAGGATAATTTGCCTATCAACTGAAAACAAGAAACTCGTAATGGAAACGAAGAAAGATATTCAACAACTCTAAATTACAGGTTAGCCTCAGTATTTACCTAAATCAGTGCCCAATCATATATTAACCAACAGTTTATTGGTGTCTCAACTTAGTACACTAAATTGTGGTAAACAAATACTTCTGTGTGCGATTTAGTATTGTGAGTATTTATTGATTATACTTGTAATTACAGTTTATATATACTATAATACGTAGATCCTTATATATATTTTTCTTTAGTACTTCTCTTTA
Source organism: Dendronephthya gigantea (assembly GCF_004324835.1). NCBI lineage: Eukaryota > Metazoa > Cnidaria > Anthozoa > Malacalcyonacea > Nephtheidae > Dendronephthya > Dendronephthya gigantea. The sequence goes on from NW_021163051.1 coordinate 753,619, forward strand.
TTTTTCCGCGTATGATAGAGTTACCATTTCATAACTTGGATGATGATGAATTTATGCTTGTGCTATCTGAAACTAACCACAAATCTTGTTTTGAGATTGATCTTTTAAATGAATTCAGTTTTAATCCATTTTCTTTAAACAACACAGTGACTGATATTAGTGATTTAGATCCTGATAGACACTTCTATGGCCAATACACAAACCAGGCTTGCAAGTATTATTTGGAGGACGACTTTATCTCTAAGTACACTCAATTTAAGAACGACAACTATTTTTCCCTTATTCATCTTAATGCAAGAAGCTTATCTAAAAACTTTGATAATATTTTTAATTATTTAAGTCTTTTAAATTATGAGTTTTCTGTAATGGGTATTACTGAAACCTGGCTATCTGATTTGAATTCCAACCAATATAATATGCCAAATTATGAATTTATATCATGTTCTCGTGACCAACGCCAAGGCGGTGGTATTGGTCTTTATGTAAATCAAAAAATGATTTTACATACAGAAACGATTTAGGCATTAATGATGACGATATCTGTCAGTCGCGCTTCATTGAACTAACACTAGCGAATAAAACTATTGTTATAGGAATAATATACAGACCACCAAATGGTAATTTAAACAAATTTTTAGAGTATATAAACAGAGAACTTGATTTGCTTGACAAAGCAAATAGAACAATCTACCTCATGGGAGACTTTAGTATTAATTTGTTAAATGCAGAAACTAATACCTTTTCTGCTGATTTCATTCAAACTTTAACGTCGTACTCTTTTATGCCGACAATCACCAAACCAACAAGAATTACACACCATACTGCTACATTAATAGATAACATATTTACTAATGATTATCAACACGAACATTTCTCTGGTTTTTATCTCTGACATAACTGACCATCTACCAGTATTCCTTATAATTGAATTGTATACTCAAAAGCAGGAACGTGAGAAAACATGTACAGACAAATAAATGACACAAACTTAAATAATTTCAATGAAGCCGTGTCTTCGACCGATTGGACATCAGTATTCAACTTAATAGATCCTAACTTAAGCTATAACTTATTTTCCAACAAATTTTTACAGTTATACAATAACCATTTCCCTTTAAAATATCATACAACAAAATCGCATAAACCAAGGAAACCTTGGATTACCACGGGACTAGTAAAATCAATTAAAACTAAACATAAATTATTTGCCAAGTATTTAAGAAATAAAACTGATGCACATCATCGGAAATACAAAACTTACCAGAATAAATTGAACAATCTTATCAAACTTTCGAAGAAGATATTTTATTCAAAAAACTTGAAAACGTGAAGTGTGATTTGAAACAAACTTGGAAAATTCTTAAAGATTTAACCAACACTACAAAACAGAAGTCCAAATACCCAAAATCGTTTTAAACATAATGACGACGTCATATCTGATCCTACATTAATTGCTCAAACTTTTAATGACTTCTTTACAAATATAGGTCCTACTCTTGCCTCAAGTATTTTGGACCCTGGTTTGGACCCTACTTGCTACCTCACTGGCAACTATGGCCAATCTATGTTTTTTTCACCAACCGACATTACTGAAATAAATTGTCTGTTAAATAACATAAATATAAGTAAATCACCTGGTCCTGATGGACTACACCCCAAAGTGATAAAAAATGTAACTCAAATTATTTCTCCTATCCTTGTACACATTTTCAATCGTTCTATGGAAACAGGTGTTATTCCTGAGGCTCTCAAAATTGCAAAAATAACCCCTATCTATAAAGCTGACGATCCTATGGAATTTTCCAACTATCGCCCCATATCAATATTGCCCATCTTGTCAAAAATTTTAGAAAAAATTATTTTAAAACGGTTAATTGATTATCTAAATGAACATAATATCTTAAACCAGTCGCAATTTGGCTTTAGAAAACACCACTCAACAACATTGGCTCTTGTGGATCTTGTTGATAGAATTTCTAACTCTATCGACAAGAAAGAGTGTAGTATTGGACTATTTGTAGATTTATCCAAGGCATTTGACACAATTGATCATAACATTCTATTAATGAAGTTATCCCACTACGGCATTCGTGGTTTACCACTAACATGGTTTACTAATTACCTGGCAAATAGGAAACAATATGTCAATATCAACGGTATATGTTCAGGTATGAATGTCATTCAGTGTGGTGTTCCACAAGGATCAATATTAGGACCAACCTTATTCCTTATCTATATTAATGATATTCTCAATAGCTCAATGCTGCTCAAGTTCATATTATTTGCAGATGATACTAACATTATCTATTCAGAAAAATCTTTAACTTATTTGGTGGAGAATATGAACTCTGAATTACAGAAAGTATCGATGTGGTTTAAATCGAACAAACTTTTATTAAATCCCAAAAAAACTAAATTTATCTTATTTACTTCTAAAAATAAAAACGTTTCTGCGGCTAACGTTAAAATTTACATTGATGGGATACAAATTGATCAAATCATTGATCAGAAATTTCTTGGAGTTATTATTAACTCTCGACTGGATTGGAAAAGTCATATCAATCATGTATGTAATAAAATGTCTAGAGCTATTGGAGTCATAAACAAAATTAAGCATTTAATCGATGCACAAGCCAGAAGAACGTTATATTGCTCACTTGTATTGCCTTACATCAATTATTGTAATGTGGTCTGGGCCAACACTTACCATTCTAAGTTGGATAAAGTGTTTAAGCTACAGAAGCGTATTGTCAGAATTATTGCTAATGTCGGTTACTTGAGTCATACACAATCACTGTTTTCGAAGTATAAAATTCTTACAGTTTTCCAATTGAATCAATTACAGATGGGTGTTCTAATGTTTAAATGCATGAAACTAAAATCTTCACTTCCTGAATTATTTCGAAACTGCTTTATCTTAAATAGTGATGTTCATTCCTATAACACCAGAAGTGCTCGCAAGATACACATCATCCAAGCAAGAACTAACACTAGAAAATTTTCATTTCGTTATAACGGCCCATTTTTATGGAATTCATTACCAATATATCTTACCGAACTTAATTCATTATCCTCATTTATAAATAAGTTTAGATATTACTTAACAAATTCATCAGTATGAATTTGTTTTGTTGTCCTTGTGTTGCTTTTTATGCATACATTTATTTGTTATCTTCTTTATCTACGCATTAGTAATTATAATTGTATTTAAATAGTATGTGGAGGGTTTCGTGATATTATTACAATCATGATCGAAACTCTTCAGCAACGTTTGTTTATTAATACTATCTTTTCAAGCATGCAGATTTTCCTATTGTAGTTCTGCAATTCTACTCTGGTTCTTTTTTTCAAAAATACCTCATTACTCATTTGGTGACCATTCTTGACAAGCTCTTTTTTGGAGTTTAATAATGGTCTACCTCTACACCTACAATAACCTCATTAATGTAGATATAATAAATAATAATTCAAATATAACCTAATATTATTAATATGTATATACAAGCTGAATGTAGAATGTGGGAAATAAAATGTTGTTGTTGTTGTTGTTGTTGGTATCGACACCCAGCGAGCAAGGCAGCTACGTCAGTTACGGCAGATGTGATTCTGAAAACTGCGGGCTGGGCTGAGGAATCCACGTTCCGACGCTTTTACAAAAACCCGTGGCCATCACGAATCAAATGAGTGTCGGGTTTTGCAGTAACTTTCATTAACATTCCTAATTATTCACAGTGTGATATTTACCTTGATACTTGCCCATCGATTCTCTAATTATATTACGTATGCATACTTGTTGTGTACCATTTTGTGTTTCCTGCTTTAAAATCTCATGTTAGCCCGGATGTACGTAATGATTTGGTAGAATTTAACAATTAAACAAGACTTACCTGGAAGTTGAAGTTTGATGGTAATTCTACCAAATTATTTAAGTACAGGAGGGTTAACATGCCCATATAACCCTTCCCGTCCTTCACTTGAAGGTGTCATCATTGTATTTTACTTTGTACAAGTTGTATGTTTACAGGCTATATGCTATGTATTTGGAGTCTAGTCAACCCAAAATGTTCTTTTAAGACTGATCTCGTGGCGGCGTGTGCACATCTCATGTTAACCCTCCTGTACTTAAATAATTTGGTAGAATTACCATCAAACTTCAACTTCCAGGTAAGTCTTGTTTAATTGTTAAAATATATTCTACGTCCCTGAAATTCCAAATAACAGGACCGTCCACTAAAACATTAGTTTCATATCAAATACAAAAACTACTAAAGTCGGTTCAAGAACATTAGATAACCCCAGATATTTGCAGGAGCAAACCCAGATAAGGTGTTTGCTCCTGCTTATATCACACATGTATAGTGGAACTTTAATGCCAATAAGGCCCAACGGACCCGTTCATCCCCTCAATGGTGCAAAGTGAAGCAATAAAAATATATTCGGTTTTTACAATTTAACTGAAAGCCATTCTTAAATGTTTTCATAAGTCAATATCTGCTTTCATCAGGGAAAATTCTAGGAATAGGGGCGTAACTACAACATTTATTGGGGGTGGATGATATATTCTGTTCAGCCCGATGATTTCTTTTGTACGCCTACGTGTTTTCAAACGAAATCCATTGAGCAGAACAGAATATACAAATATCACACCCCTCCAAAAAAATTAACGCCCTAGTTATGCCTTGTCCGGATTGTATTTTCAATACAGTTTGGATGTTGATGTAAATTATAAACAGGATGGAGCCAAATATACTTCCCTGCCACAAGATGCACAATGCCACATGTCACCTTTTTCAGCATATCTGATCAGCATATATATGCCTGTACGGTGAGAAATTGTGGACATGGAATATGCAAAGTAAAAATTTGATTCATTAAATGGTTTTGTATTTATTTTCAGTATTGCGCAAAAAAGGTTGTGAACACTAATACCAATACCAAGATGCAACTTCCCTTGTTGGCTGCAAAATGTTGTAAAGTGTTCATCCCAAAAAAATTAGTAGCAATAAGCTTTTTTCATATACATAATTTGCAATATCGCATATGGAGAGGTGGATGATCTATTTTATGATCTATTTTATGAGCCTGAATTGTTGAGGAGACATAAGCTTTCACGCACGGTCTAAGCACCACACACCATGCCTAAGTTAATTGGGCAGGTGTCTAGTGTTGTATATTTGTTAAAGCGCTAAACATTTGCCGACCAGCACAATTTTCAAACAGACAACTGTGCGTAAGGCAGGGCTCGCAAAATCGCCTGCCCAACATCCCGGGGCAGCCAAAATTTGTGTCAGGCAACTAAAATCTGTTGACTAATGTCCCGATGGGCAACCACATTTTCTATCACCTTTTAAATAACTTGTAATCTCTTGTTCTTTTGCGATTTTTTGTTATTCAGGGTTAATAAAGCACATGATTTGTGAAAATGTATCGAAAGTCAGTTAAAGTGTTTGAAATATCAATGATAATAATGACAATACTCAGCAAAGATATGTACGATTTCAGAAAACATGTATTTCGCTAAAATTGTCCAGTATATTTATATATTTACTTGATTGCGAGTTTTTTGCAAGGTGGCAAGGCGCCACGCCGGCCCGCATGGGATGAAAAACATGGCGTCATGACTACTTCATATTTCAAATCGACATCAAGTGCATCAACTAACAATGACGGTAGTAATCCAAGCGTGGGAGGTAAGAGGCAACAAAGTGGAAAGGAAGCAGAAACATCAGCCGCAAGTGCAGGTAAGAAAGATTACTAAAGCAAAAAAAAGTAAACGGCACTTTGTCCCATCTTGGTCAAAAAAATTCACTTGGCCTGACTTCAATAAAGTGGAAAACGTTATGGTTTGTCATCTTTGCGTGGAATTTCCTACGTATGCAGACATAGAAAGTCCGTTCTACAAAGGAAACAAGTACCTTTCGAAACAGTTAGATCAAAACTCATGCAAAATCGAAAGCACATGCAAGTTGTGTGCTAGCCAAGAGAGCTAAAGAAAATTTGCAAAGCACACCAATGGCAACAGCTGTAGCTACAGTAAATAGGGTGAATTTTGAGGTACTCAAAACATTGTTTCGCACAGCATACTATGTGACAAAAGAGGAAGTCGCACTAGTCAAATTTCCAAGTTTGTGTAAGTTACAAAAGGCCAATGGTGTTGATGATGATACAATTGAAGCTGTATTTAAATTGTACTATCGTTCTCCCAAGAAAAGGAGAGAGTTGAAGGAAATTGGAAAAATTGTGGAAGAAAAGGTATGATGAGGTAAATGACATAATTCTATTTTAAAAATCATTAAATTAATCAACAATTATGAATTATATACAGTGCTTGTAAAATTAAAAATAATCATATAATAAGAAAAAATATAAAATGATGGACCCTAAAAAGTTATGCACAATTATATAATTATATAATTATAAAGTAATATTCTTATCTATCAATGACTCTTACTCTCATTTGTTTTTGTCAACCTTGCCTACTTCAGCAAACTGCAATCTACAAGGTGGTTGCCAAGCCGGCTTAGCTGGTGCCTGAAAGCAATTGAGCAAAATTATGCTATTGTTGTCATGCGTTTAGACAACACTGCAAGTGGACAGTTGCCAGATGTAAAGGCTGATGATGCTTCAAAGGCTAAAGGTTTACTTCATGAGATGCAAACCATTAGATTTGTCAAATTTATGAATTTCATGATAGACTACAGTACACTTCTATCGGAATGCAGCAAGAACTTTCAGTATGAAAATATCTCCATCACTTGTGTAAAGCAGATGATCCAGACAACCACCACCAAACTACTAAAGTTTAAGCAAAAACCTGGAAAATACACAGAGCCGAAACGAGCTTCTTTCAGTTTCAGGTGATGCCTCTTATAAAAAGAGATTTATCTAAGTAGTGTACTATTTAATAATTAAATATGTATTGTATAAACTATAAATTACACACCAGTTTTTATAGCTACTGCAGTGGCATGTCATTAACCTTGTGCTTCTAAACCTAATGTGATTCATTATTTTAAAGATCATAAAGAGGTGACTTACAAAACAGTACAGCTTATGAACCAAAAAATACCTTATCCATTCTGCAACACAACAGCCAGAAGCACCAGAGCCTGATTTAAATAAATTAATTGAAGATACAGTGGCTTACCTTGACGCACAATTCGGCAACTTTGACAAAAAACCATTGTCTTGTTTCGCGATATTTGACATATCCAATTTGCCACATTATAGAGAGGAAATTGCAGTTTATGGAAATGAAGAAGTTGAGAGTCTTGTTGAGCATTTTTCAGCTGTTCTGAGTGAAGAGGAAACTCAAGAAATTCCAGATGAGTGGCCTGATCTCAAAATTTGGATGTCAGCACAGTAGACATAGAGGCAGTAGACATATTCTTGATTTGTATGGTGATTAAATCAGAGAGAGTCCACAGCACCTGAGTCACATATTTGTTTTGGTTCAATTTCTGTTGACTCTTATACACATTGTATTGTATTTACATGAAAAATTCTGTAAAAGCGGAGAATATAATCGACAGAAAGAAGACGCATGTTCGGTTGTTAGTTTACCAATTACCAATGATATTGGGGGGCTAGGGAGGGGGGGGGACAAAGTTCGCAACAGCGATTTTAATAGTTTGATGAGTGTGCGTGGTGGAGGGTTTGTTGGGGCTTGGAGGAAAAGTCAAGCGAAGATGTTAAGTAAAAGCCAGCCAAAAAGCCTGAATTGAAAGCAAAGGCTAAAAAGAAAGCAGTCAGGCTAGATAAGTGAATGGTCACCTCTACCAAAGAAATTGTAACTGTTTCTGACAAAAGAAGATAATCATCTTTCAAATATTTCTTGTGTCAATTCCCCTGTCACTGCTGTGCAACCTCTAACAATCCTTGCAGTGAACAATGATTTGACTGTTTCATCCTTATCTGCTACTTCATCCATTTCACCTGTCATTGTTGTTCCGCTAGAGCCAATCACACAACTGCTTCACCCAGTGTTCCTGTTTCATCAATGTTTGTCGCTCTTTCATCATCGTACAAGCTCATCCACACACCCTGTTGAATCTATTTTACTCACCATCACATCCCCATCTGTTCCACAAAGTTTAGATGCTGCAAACAATATATTTTCTGTTTTGCCTCTAGTCACATCATACTTCAAGAATGAATTCTAACTTACAACCTGTAACTCCCTTAACCCTCAGTCCTCAACGGCCTTATACTGACCGTTTACATTGCCAAGATTTCTAGATTTTTAATAGTTAGATATGCCAATGCAATATTTATTCTGCTGGATTTGGTAGGAATTCCGGATTGCAAAAAATATTATCAAAAACAGTTTTAGAGAGCCAAATATTTATAATATCAGACCACCTGATGCAACAGTGTTGGGTTGTGTGGTCAGACTCGGGAACGCTGATGCTGCAACAGTGATCAACTAGTAATAAAAATTTCTCACTTTCATTGTGATATTAGTAATTGCTCTAGTTCATATTTTAAAATTTGGAAATTAAAAGTTTGTTTAGATATAGGATTCTGGACTGTGGTCATATATCGTAAAACTCCGCTTGCTGCAGCCATAAAAAGAAAGGCTGCATGTGTGATTCTCTGTTGCTGCATTGTAAAAAAAAATAGAAATAGTCACCTATACTTAAATTCGACACATATTAAAGGATCTGCGTACACAGATGAGCACAGTGGTGATTTTGGTAACTCCTATGGCCATGTTATACAAACTTTTTAGGTAGACATGGCCAGAAATTGCGGACATGAAATATGCAGATTGCAATAAATAGTTGGCATATTTGTTCAAATGTATTTCAATGCTGCACCATGAATCATATTCCGCAAACTTGCAAAAATCATGAATATTTGCAATATGCTCTTGTTGTTTCTTGTAAAGCAAGGCAAATCAAAGTTCCTAAGCTAATATGGGTTTTACCTGGATTTTTAGTTTATTTCTAGAAACTTGTTGTATGTTTGTATGGTTAAAACTTTGGCTTGAAAAAACAGGAAGAATACTAATCATAAAAAATCCCAAGATTTACATAATTAATAGGCATTGGTGCAACATGTGCAAACTTTAGCAGAAGTATATATTTTTCGTTTTTTTGAGACACCCTGTATAATGTTAACTTTGACCGAATTTTCTGGCCATGCTGCAACACCTCAAAGATTGACAATTCTTTATACCACTAGGGTTTTAGTTATGCAAAACTGCTTCTGCCTGTTATCAGAGAAAGTTTGAGATGTAGCTACAATATAAGCCTGCATTTACCATGAGACGCCAGTATACATGACCTTAGAGTTTACCATAACAATTCCTCTCGACAATCAGAAAAAATATTTTCAAAGTCTCACATTTACCAAGTATTGGAAGCCAATTGAGATTAAATTTCGCCTGAAAATTCTTGTCAATAATATTAAACTATTGTGTTTCAACTTTTCGTGTTAGAATTTCTCAATTTACTGGTCCTTAGGTTTCTGTGGTTTAGAAGTTCTACAAGCATATGACACTTGACATTTATAGGCTAGACTTTTCGTTCGTGATAAAATTGACACTATCCAAATATTTGCATGCTCTATTTTAAAGGTTTCTTGATAAAAATATTAATTTCTGTTTAACGATGAATAATTTCTGTATTTTCTTTTTATTTCCAACAAAATCTTTTGATCAATTTTTTAATAGTTTACATACAGTCAGCCCAGTCGTCAAGCAGAAAGCGGGCATATGACAAAAGGAACAGCCATTTCTTTTGTCATAAAGAGTTTTCAAAATTGGCTACGCACTTAGAGAGCAAGTGCATAAAGACAAGAAGGAAGTCTTGGTTGCCTTGAAGTTCCCCTCTTCTGACAAACATTGAAAGGAACAATTAGCAAAGTCGAGAAAAATGCGGAACTTTAATCACAATGTGAAAGTGATGGAAAAGATGGAGAGCTCAAAGTCGACCAAAGACCGGGACCAGCAAGAGAAGCTAAGGCTATCCAATACTTGCCATGCACAAGATGCAATAGCTTTTTTCTTGTGCATGAACTCTCTCGACATGGTGCCATCTGTATGCAATCTGTGAATCAAGCAAAGAAGAAAAGCCATCAACCAAGGGCATGCGATTTTATGGAGAGCTGCTGTTGGCCGAAACCAACTTTGAAGCATGCAGCAAACAGCTCCAAAACGTGTTAGTGATAATGGTGTTACATGCCCAAGACAAACACACACAACCAGCTTCGGTCAGAACTAACTCGTTTTTATTTGGTTTTAGTCTTTTTATAAGCATGCTTTACAGGTGTGGTCTTATCTACATTATCTTATCTCTAAGCCTAAGGTGCTGTCGTCTGCCTAACTTCCTTTTGTTATCTTATCTATGTTACATTGTCCTCCCCCTTTTAGTTTTCGTCCCCGAAAACAAGGTATATCATACCACGGTTTACATTAAATCTACTATATATAAGACTGTGTTTAGAGAAAACTTTTAGTCAGTACCATAACGCTTGGGCGGCTGAACATTTTGCCGCAAATGAGCTGGCCTAACCCTGGGGACGTTGTTTGTGCCACACATTCCATTGCAATCCACATTCTGAGCCTCAAATGCAGTTTCAACTACTTCAAAATCGCCAGATTCGGGAGTTGGGGGGACAATTTGTCTGTTTCCACTCTGTATACGACTTGACTTAAGGTTGTCATGGTGGACTATACTTACCTTCCCATCTTGGCGCTTAATCCTATAATTTACACCTAACCTCTCCAACCTCAAGAGGCATGCAAGGTGTTCTACCGAAAATCATTTAGTCAGGGGAGTACCCGGTAGAGTCGTGCTTACTTGTATTGTATGCGAAAACGACAGGATCAAGCCATTGATCCCAATCATCACCATGATTCGAAACAAAAGTTGAGAGCATATCTTGTAGTGTTCGGTTTTGGTGCTCTACTTGCCCGTCGCATTGCGGATGATACGCACTTGTCCGTGTTATAGAAATACCCATAAGGTCGCACAATTCATGCATGAGGTTGCTTTCAAAATTAGAACCTTGGTCAGAGTGCAGTACTACCGGTGGGCCAAAACGACTAAATACTTTATGTACTAAGATATCTGCGACTGTGCTCGCCTTTTGGTCTGAGGTGGGGAATGCCTCCCACCATTTGCTAAAATGATCCATCATAACTAAGATGTGGCGATTGCCACATCTAGTTTCGGGCAGGGGGCCCAAAAAGTCCATTGCCCAGAATGTGAATGGTTCGCCTACTTCGATGTGCTGCGTTGGCGCTTTATTATTGTGCCTAGCAATTTTTCTTTGCACGCGGCGATCGTGAATAAATGTTTCGACTGAGGTGCGAATGCCAGGCCAACAATTTGTCGTAATGACGCAGCATTTGGCGAAAATATGAGTCTTGGCAATTTCGCTCGCTTGGTTTGGGTTTGTTTTGCAATTTTAGATCACACAGTTTTGCAATACTGGCATCTTTCTCCTGCGCGTCGCGAATGTTGATAGACGGATTAAGTGTTACGGCACATGTTTTAATAGCATCCGGTTGTAGTTTCGTGATAACATCTGGTGTAGGTCGAAGCCGTGAAAGGGCGTTGGCGTTATTGTGTAGGTGGCCTGCTCGATGTTGTACTTCGAAATCAAACTCCTGTAGGTCCATAAGCCAGCGCACAATGCGCCCTTTTGGTTCCATAGAATGAAGCCATGACAACGCACTATGGTCAGTGATAATTGTAAATTTTTGTCCTAACAAGTAAACACGGAAATGCTGTGTGCCAAATTGAAAAGCAAATGCCTCTTTTTAAGTCGTTGAATAATTGGTCTCGCATGGAGATAGCGTTTTAGATGCGTACGCGACCACATGCTCATTACCGCGATCGTCAATTTGGGAAAGAACAGCTCCTAGCCCGACGTCTGAAGCGTCTGTTTGTAATATAAACTCGCAAGTAAAATCAGGATAACATAGTATTGGTGCAGAGCAAAGTAATTGTTTTAGTTGTTCAAAGGCCGCAGTACAGTCATCAGTCCAAACGAAATTATTGCAATACTTGAATGAATATTCACGTATTGAATTGAATGAATATTTGCGTAATGAATTAAATGAATATTCGCTTATTGAATTAAAGAATATTTGCGTATTGAATTGAATGAATGTTTGTGTATTTAAAGTGCCTATATCAACCTCAGGGAAATAACCTACTTAGATAGCTTAGACGATTTTAAGAACATTTGCAATATATTTGATAAGTCGAAAATTTGATCTTCATGTACTTTTCGGGCCTCAAAGTTGGCTTTTTTCGTGTTTGACCGTGAGGTGCTGTGAGTGGGAACTAGTTGCCCTTTTTCACCGGAAGTGACGTACATTGGAGAACACGCTAATTTTGTAAACAAGAAACATGCTTTAAAATATAGAAATATTGCGGCAATAAACTACGAAATCTTGTAGTATATAAAGTTTTTGGTTCGTTTTTCGCTAAAACGATGTGTTTCTTGTTTACAAAATTAGCGTGTTCTCCAATGTACATCACTTCCCGTGAAAAAGGGCAACTAGTTCCCACTCACAGCACCTCACGGTCAAACACGAAAAAAGCCAACTTTGAGGCCCGAAAAGTACATGAAGATCAAATTTTAGACCTATCAAATATATTGCATATGTTCTTAAAATCGTCTAATCTATCTAAGTAGGTTATTTCCCTGAGGTTGATATAGGCACTTTAATTGAATGAATATTGGCAATACGAATTGAATGAATATTCACATATTAAATTGAATGAATATTTGTGTATTAAATTGAATAGATTTAGATTTATAAATAAAAATATTCATTAAATAAAATAAATATAATGTTATTGAATATTACTACAAATGGGCACGCATATTTGACGCAACTTTCATCAATGCTTCTACGATGAGATGAACATTTTGGGCACAGGTTTTGACAGGGCTTGATATTCTTACAACTAACTAGTTAGTTAATTTTGTATGCATTTGCAATATCTATTCTGCATAAAGACTTTTTTCTTGCTGTTGTTGGATGCATTTATAGGGATCATAACAATTTTTTTTGTAAAACCTCATACCTGCATAAATAAACCATTTAATGATAAAAACAGATAACACTATCGTTATCTACCTTTAAACTGCTCCTTGGTACTATTAGTTCGACGTCGTCCGCTGGTAGAGCTGCTAGTTTGTTTGTTCCAACTTTCCTTGTGTATATAGTTTTGTGGTCTAATTTTACCCAGCAATATAATCTTTATTTCTCCAATATTTAGCTTACAAACGTTTGTAAATCACTTTTTATTTTACGTAAATAACATACACTTAACATTTTATTTTAAATACTACTTCACTAAGTATGATTATGACATCACAATTGTTATTATGTAATCATTAAAAATATATATTAAAAATATATATATATATATATATATATATATATCTCTGCAATGCATGTGTACATACAAGTTGGACAGGTATTGTAACTGCGAATGATATTCATAGAAGTATGTTCCGTTCCAGTACTTTCAATATTTTGGAGATATATTTTATGAATTTTGGTGAGCCAACACATTATGTGGATCTGCTAAACATGGTCTAACGACACACTTGTTGTAGTACTAGTTATTGCTTTAGGAAGAAAGGAAATGAAAAAGATTTGAAATGTGGATTTAATTTTCCAATAGAGCATTGTCTTCAGACAAAGTTAGAATTTGAGAAAGTTCACAGCAAGGGTGAAAATGAGCACTACAGGGCAAAAATTGTCACTAAGAGAAATGACACATGGTTAAATAGCCATCAACAGGTACAGCTCCAAGGGTGGAGAGCTAACTGTGATATTCAAGTTGTCATTAATCACTATGCTTGTGTTAAATATCTCACCAAGTATGCTGCCAAAGGTGAACCAAGGTCACCTGTATTGAAACAAGCATTCAAGTCAATTATGCAAAATGTTGATAGTTGCACTGATCCTCTTCATGCTATTACAAAAGTTGTCATGAAATCTCTTGGTAAGAGAGATTATGCAACTCAAGAAACAATGTGCATAGCTCATCATTTAATGTGATTGCCGGTAAGTTTGAATGGTTCTTGTAAAGTACGAGATGTTACCAGTATTGAAGGTGAATCATGTACTGAACACTTGCTGCTTGATGTGTATGCTAACTGTCAACAATATAGTACTTCATCTGAAGTACACAACATGAGCTTTGTTCAGTTTGTTACAACATACAAAGTTGTTAATGAAGCATTGACAAAATTACCCCCCAATGTGATACCAAGAATATTTTCAACATATTCTCTAAACCCAAAAGGTCCAAAATTTGGACTTTATTGCAAGTACCAACTGGCAGGCTAATCGAACCAGTTACACTGAACAACAAATCCATGAAATGCCAACATAGATAAAAACAAAGAAAGAGGACTACAGTGTCCCTGAACAATATGAGTCAGTAAGTACTGACAGTTTTAGTGAAATGCAAAATGTTGCATACATTGTTGAAAATCATTTTAATGACCCATCATGTGACAAACAGCCATTGCATCTGATTATAAACAGTGTTGCAGGTACTGGTAAAAGCTACCTTACTAATGGCATTCGAAATATTTTAGAAGGTAAACGTGCAGTGACTGCTACAACTGGTAAAGCAGCTTAAAACAATGATGGTGTAACTGTGCACTCCTTATTGAAATTACCATTAGGACCATGGGGTAAGAATGACCTCAAAGGTGAAAGTCTCTGTAGATTGTAGGACAGTCTTAATGACATTGACTACATCATTATTGATGAGTATTCTATGCTTGGCTGGATTGACAAATGTTGCAAGCAGGCAACAGGTCATTATGACAAGGTTTTTGGTGGAAAATCAGTGATTTTAACTGGTGATCCAGGTCAATTACCACCAGTGGCTGACAAGCCCCTGTATCATGCCAAACCATCAAATGCTGTTGGTGAACAAGGTTACCAAGCATATTGTATGTTTCACAAGGTTGTTACACTCACTGTTAATCAGCGAGTACAAGGCATAAATTCTGAACACGTACTTATTGCTTGACACATCAACCATCTAACATCGCAGATTTCTCTATTCTCTAGACAATTCTATAGCAATGAACAAGTTGCTAATTGCAATTACGAGCAACTTACACAACTTGAGCAACCAACGGTTAACATCAATGCTCGCCATTCCGCAGTAAAGGAAAAGAAAATGTCATCAGATGATATGTCTGGGTTAGAACCTGTTGTGTTCCTAGCAAATAAAGCAAAAGTCATGTTGACCATGAACCTATGATGTTGGTCTCTGTAATGGAGCTACAGGAACAGTTGTTGATTTTATTTTCAAAGACAACCATCAACTACCTGACTTACCTATTGCAGTCATGGTTCAGTTTGACAACTATAGAGGTCCAGCTTTCAGTGAGAACCAACCATTGTGTGTTCCAATATGTCCATTCACTGTGTCTTCACAGGAAGAAGGTAGTTATCACGAGAGGCAACAGTTACCCCTCAGGCTTGCTTGGGCTCTCACAATACACAACAGCCAAGGACTGGTCTCCCAGCTGCTTGGTTTGACATTGGGAAATTAGAGAGAACTTCTGGAGTCTCTTATGTTGCGATCAGTTGAGTAAAAACATACTTGTGTGTTATTGAACAATTGTTAATGGTGTACGCTTGTACCCGGCACCGTATGTCATAATTATACAATACAAGTAATACAACCTAAATGTTTTGTGTGGCAGTTAATCATATGCATTACCAAGTCTATGCAAACTGAGGCATCCCCCTACTTTTCAACATGGATTTACGCCTTTGCTCCTTCAGAAATACAATTCACTGTGTAATGCGGTGCATACATTTTACTATTTTTTTACCTTTAAAAAATTATTGCCTCTCTCCTGTTCATTTGAAATGGTAAATATACTTGTAGGTATTTTTGCCACGCAAAAATAATAAGCTGTTATAATTATCCTTGTATCTTGTCTTACTTACAGTATATTACTAGTTGGTATCGCAGCTTGTATCACAAGAATAGTTTATGGCTGCAACAGAATCATGGTGCATCAAAAGAAAAATCAGTTCTACTCTATAATGTTCCACTGACCTGCTCTCTCTGTAAGCACATAATGGATCTCAAATTTAGATGAATTAATCTACCAATTTTATCGAAACTGCCATTTATGGTTAACAAATCTTATTATTCCACTGGACACCAGACAGTTGGCTGTACACCACTGTAACTATACTTGTTAGTTGTTACTGCAGTATTTGCCACATACAAAATGGAATGGATGCAGCATAATGCCCTCTGCACCTAATTGTTACCATTCCATTAGACATCATGATGCTACTTGAAGATCTAATGAGTTTAACTTACAATTAATTCAAAACACGTCTTACAACCGAGGTTCCACATTTAGAGAAGTTTGGTCCATCTTTGTGATTGATAATTTAGGATGATACTTTGGAAGTTGATTTGTCGTCGTCCTATTTCAATTTTCAAATAAAGTGATTGTTAGAGAAGGAGAAAAATATCACAATAAGGGCCTTCGCCTTTGAATTGCCTGGCTTGCACATAGCGAATAGTTCATCGCTGGCAGCTACCGAGAAGGCTGATGGAAAGGATGTCTTTCGCCAAAAAACTGCAGGTAGTGAGTCGACTGTTCGGTCATTGCTAGCAAAACAATCCCTTTCCCTGTCTTTACCAATGAAGGATAATCCTCTGCCCAACGAATCAGATGACGACGATGAAGAAGACGACTTGGTCAGACGGGAACCAAGAATAATGCTTCCTTTGGAAAGATATGCACAAAACAAACAAAAGGCAGCAGACAATATCCAATGTTTGTTGAACAACAAAAAAGCAGGAGCTCGTAAGTTGTGAGAGAAAAATCCAATTAGCTTCTCAGCAGAACGCAAAAAATGGTGGGAACGCAACAATGTGTGGTAAATGCCACCTAAAACTTGGCCACACGAAAAAGCGATGCGATTACAGTCCTTGTAAATCAGCGTATTCGTGCAGAAATCTTTCGAGACATGCTGGTGACAAGATCAAAATTTCCACTTTGCAAACAGAAATAGCTAAACTGGAAGGAAATGCTCGAACTGCTCAACAGCGTGGTCCTTGATTCTTCTACTGCATTAACCGATCATCGGATGAGTTCACAGAAACGCCTGCTTTCAAATCAGTACGGCATCATTTTCCCCACAGATACTAAAAAAGGAACAGTCTTGTTGAGCGGTCAACTGAAGTTTTGTCAAAACCAAATAAATCTGGTGCTACATTTAGCAAGTCAAGTTGTTTTTCTGCTTCTGTGGAAGAGGAGAAGGATTTCAGATTAGCAATTCGACTACAGCATGAGGAGATGGACTCTACACATACGATTCAAGCCTCGAGTGTGTGTTCAGGTGCAGAGAGTTTAAGCACAACAAATTCCACACGCTAACAAAGTTTCCAAAAACACATCAACTATTATCATATAGCATTTACACAAGCTGTTGGGTTTTGGCGTTTAATGAGCTGTTGGGTTTTTTTAAATTTAATAGCAGCGCTGCTATAAACATTAATTACATATTTACTGAAGCTTTTCATTATTGACATTGTAAACTTCCGGGATGACTATTTGATTCAAAGAAATTTCAGATTTATGATTGGAATATAATTATATAAACGAAAACACAAAATACACACTATCGCATAACCATAAAGCATTTTAGCAATTTTTGCTATGTGTATTTGAAGTCAACTTCTTTAGCTACAAATTTATTTAAAAATTCAGTTTGGTGTAAGCTCGAAGTTTGCAATCTCAAATTGAAAATAATTACTACAATAGGAACTTGCATTGGTTTTCCAAAATTCTCTTGGTGAGCTCTTGACTCTATAAGGTTTGCATTCGTTAAATCCCACAGCCTGTATTTCATCAAGGTATACATACTCTAGCGAATTTATAAAAGCGAGAATATATATAGAACACATAATAGAACACAATAGACAGACTATAGCGACTTTTTTAAATCGAGAATATACAGTGTATATACAGTTTTGGCTATGGTCATGTATATTTTGTATATTGTGTATACAATATCTCTCCTGATTTCAAACAGTGTGACCAGACGTAATAATTTTAATTACTTTTGGTAATTTTTGGTAATTTTTTGGGTGCTTGTGGTAATTTGAAATTTGTAGTAATTACTACGGTAATTTTCCATGAATTGTAGTAATTTGTAGTAATTTATTTAAAATACATTTTATGGTGACTATTTTCAACCTGAGCCGTTCCACTTTTGGTCTTATCAAGGCTCTAATGCCGCTGCTGCTTCTGCTATACCATGAGCATTCATTTCATTCCCAGGATTCCAGGCCTCTAAAATCTTTGGGGTCTGGGATAGCATGTGACACGTGTTATCCACATAGGTTCTTACCTCATATGGTCTTACTCTTACCTATTTCCGACATTGTCCTACCTATTTACAATATATGCGTTAACGGCTCATAAATTTTTCATAAACAAGACGCCTGTTCTGGCGTTAACTCCGGCGCACGTGCCAGTCTTTAATATAGGGCTTCTGAACATAAACAATACAGTTCATATTCGCATTTAGATGCCTTACGAAGCTAAATGTTCGATCGCGAAATTCAGCAGCACATCGTACTTTAAAAAGTATAGAAGTTCAATTGTTCGAAAATGTAAACAAACCGCATGATACATTCGCTTTGTCTCACACTTAGCCTTTGGAATTCGGGCTTATATATTATATCTTCAATCCTGTGCAAACTACGACGTGTCAACGCACCCATACACGACCACATCATCTTGTTAAACGGCAAAATAGCAGCGATATTATTAAAATAGGACCAGAATCTACATGTATTAAATATATTCTTACTCCAATTCAATCTAAACTTAATCGAAGAGCATGAAAACAACGGTTTATTTGTTCCTCTTGAAGAAATTGCCGTATCATGCGAGCGAAATCGAATGGCGCATAGGAAAATTAGCCAAAGCTGTGCACCACAACTCTTAGGAGATAAGACTGGGACGTAGTTAAATACAGTCACATAAACACTTTAATTACTAGAATGTTTCCCGCCATTTCAGACTTGTGACGACGAAAAATAAAAAAAAACAAAAAAAAAAACAACAACAACAAAACAAAACCGGGGCGAATTTTCAACTCCGTCGCTGACGCCGGAGTAAAAAGATGCGAGTCTAAAATATGCGTGAGGATTAAATGGAAATTAACATTGCGGGTGGCCATGTAGATGAGACTTCTTATGAATCTGACAGTGATGTGTGCGAAGGTATCGAAGCCAATATTTGTCAAAGTTCTGACCCGACACATGCGCGCAAGAAAGCTAGCAAATCTTCAACTGCTTCAAATAATCGTAAATAGAAGTATCGCGACAAATGGGAGTTGAAGCCTGAGTTATAATGTAGATCATTCTGCTATAACAAAGCATGTGAATTGAAACAGTATTGCCAAGTCTAATGGTAACAGATTTAATTTTGTTAGGCGTGTTTACCGGTTGTATTGATAGTATTTAATAACATATTGATGATTACATGTAAAATATTTTGATTATACTTTTATATTTAGCTGTGGGAAAGTATATAATTATATCACACAAATGCAAACTGACTTCAAAGTTATAATGTCATTAGTATTTTGATGTTTTTTCTGGGGCAACACACTTCCAGGTTCTCAAAAAATTTGCCTGCTGCTTTTGCCAATCCGGAAATCGTTTCCTCGAATTTATCAACTGAAGTCTCTCTTGGTCGCATGGCTGGCCCTTTTGACTCTCCCCCTTTTCAGAATTTTCACGTCTCACCAATTGGCTTGGTACCTAAAAGAATGCAAACAAATTTCACACAATTTTTCATCCGAAATCCGGCTCAACCAGCATAAATCATAGCATTTCGAAAGACATCTTCAGTCTCCAGTATATCACAATAGACGATGCTATTAAGGGTATTCAGTGTTTCGGCTCAGGCTGCTTTCTTGCTAAAACCGACATTTAATCAGCTTTTAGGCTCATACCAATCCATCCTGATGACTATGAGCTGCTAGGCATGTGCTGGGAGGGGAAATATTATTATGATAAGGTTCTACCATCTATCATATTCTTGATAATTTTCTTCTAATTGAGCCCCCCCCAGCAGATGCCTTAGGATGGGGTTTGCCAGCAAAGTTTAACAAAAATGTTATCTACCTTCGGAAACATCAATATCCCAATAGCCCCAGGGAAAACACAGGGCCCCTCGCAAGTACACGAGTTTTTAGGCATCCTATTAGACACGGTAAACATGAAAGCTAGTCTGCCTCCAGACAAAATTGAGAGGCTGCAGGCAATATTTGAGCAATCTCAACACAGGTCCTGTACTCTAAAAGAATTACAGTCCTTAACAGGCACTCTAAACTTTGCATGCAAGGTAAGGGCCCCCTGGGTGGCCCTTCTTACAACATATGATTGCTCTAACAAGAAATATCAAGAAAGCCCATCACCACATTAAGCTAAATTCTGGTTTCTTTCAAGATCTTGAAATGTGGAAGAAGTTTATTCCAACTGAAATGGGGCAAATTTCTTTCTGTCTTCAGAATGGCATGGCTCTGATACTTTAGTGCTACATACTGATGCCTCTGGCTCATTGGGGTTAGGGGGTATTTTTGGGAAGAAGTGGTTTCAGGGAGCATGGAAACCAAATCAAAAACTAGGCCAACCTGATATAAGTATATCTTGGCAAGAGCTCTTTGCAATAGTTGTAGCATTATAAGTTTCGCCGGATCAAGTTTCATTGCGATAATGATGCTGCGGTGACAATTATTAATACTAAACATTCCCAAATCCCCGGGGTTATGGACTTACTGCGTCATCTAACACTCCTAGCCTTGCGCCACAATATATACATCCATGCTTGCCAAATTCCAGAAATTTGTAATGACTCTCTGAATGAGGACATCCAACATTATATAAGTCTATCTCTTGCATCTGCAACACAACAAACCTATAGTTCTGGAGAAAAACGTTTTATTACATTCATCCAGTTATACAAGAGAAAAAATATTGAGCAAGTTCTACCAGCTGATGAAGCTCTGTTGACAGAATTGGTTGCATTTCTTACAAAATCTATCAAATATCCTTCCATAAAAACATATTTAGCAGCAGTCCACCACTACCACAATCGGCATGGTTTCCAGTTGAATTAGCACAAAATGTTACGCCTGCAACTTGTGTTAGGAATTTAAGGAATTAAACGCTCCCATGGAGACAAAACTAGAGTCCGCCTCCCAATCACAATCCACCATTGCTGCTTTTTAGAATATTACTTGGCATATCCAACACCCCAAGTTTTGACTCCCTGATGATCTGGGCAGAAATGACATTAGCCTTTTTTGGGTTTCTCCGTCTCAGAGAGCTAACATGCAATTGTAAATTCAATCCAACCATACACATTACCCGAGATAGCATCCTCTTTGCACCTAGAATGGGCAAAAATGGTCGCGATTTCATGACAGTCCGTATCGAGGAGTCCAAGACTGACCCATTTTGCCTGGGTCATACTATATCAGTCGGGGCCACTAATTCGGATATTTGTCCACTACAAGCTTTACAAAACTATCTGTTGCTACAATCATCCACAATTGTCCTCTGTTTATCCATGCATCGGGAAAACCTCTCACTAAACAAAATTTAACCACCAAAACTAGGAAGCTGCTCATTAAATTTGGTTTCGAGACTTTGAATTATGCTAGTCATAGCTGCAGAAAAGGTGCGGCAACAACTGCGCAGAAGCCAAATTACCATCATGGCTTATTAAAATCTTAAAGCAGTGGTCATCTGACTGCTATGAACGTTATATTCAGACACCTATTTCTACGTTATCAGGAGTATCAGCCATGCTGGCCAACACTAGTACTTAATTAAATATATTGCAAAAAGAGAGAATAATGTTATACTAAAAAATTTGTGTATGCGGTGTGGGCATATATCTTCATATATGCATATTTATATGTTTTGTACAATTTGCATTTTGTGAGGGCCTTTTTTCGTCTATGGGGAATACACTTTGTGTATTTGTGGGGTTGAAGTGCTCCCAATGATCACCTTTAGGCCCATACACTCAAATTACCTTAATGTACACATATTCAGTCGAATCGTAGAAACTGGCCAAGAGGATTATGACCTTGTGGTTCAGGTTGATGTTAGATGGGGTCACAACTCTTCTAGCAGGGCTCTATAGGGCATTCAGTCTCTCCTAGTGGGGATTATAGATCCCCCACAGGAGGAAAGCATAAGGCCTTAATGAGTCTTTTGTCATGTACACAGCTTTACAACAGTACAGTATGCTAATCAGGAGTACTTCACCCCCATGACCCATTCTCCCACACAAAGAATTTGCATCAGTTGTGTCTGATTTTAGCTTATAGTATGTTTCTCAAGAACAATTGAATCATTAAAGAATCGAAAACGAAAATAGCATGTCAGTTTTTTGTTTGTTCGTTTTTTAATTTTTTAAACATATATTTTTATATTTATGTTTTATTTTTTAAATATTTCTTAAATTTATTTATTTTCTTTTTAAATTTGTTCGTAAATATAGTTTTAAAATAAAATTATCTACTGAATTTACAATGATAACAATGGGCCACCATACCCAGATACTCTATGAACTGCATCGTTTTAATTGAAGAAACTTTTGCTGTATTAAACGTTTAAAATGTACATTTTGGGCATACTTTACGTTGGATCAGAGATTCTGAGGGATGAGTCGTAGCACGTGGTTGACTGGTTGGTAACATGTACTTGACTGGGCTGCAAAGTTTATAAACCTGGAAATCAAGTGTGAGTTGCTAGTGAAAGTTGCACCAAATTGGATCTATGGCACCAGAGAATGGCACATTTAAATGTTGACCAAATCAAAACCATTGTTTTAAAGGATATCATCAAGTTTTTGTGAAGCTTGTGCAGAAGGAAAGGCTCACAGAGCACCATATAAACTAGGTGGAGGGATTCAAACAACAAGATTAGAATTGGTCCACAGTGATGTTACCGGCCCAATGAAAGCTGAAAGTTTCGGAGGAGCAAAGTACTTCCTCATGTTTATAGGTGATTACTCAAGATGTGTCACAGATCATGGCGGTGAATACACATCCAGAGAGTTTCTAGATTTTCTAAAAGAAAAAAATTTGCTAAAAGAGCACAGTACTACATTCACCTCAGTCAAACGGAGTAGCTGAGCGCATGAAACAGACACTTCAAGAAGCAGCTCTCTCTATGATTTTGCATGCTGGACTGTCCAAAGCCTTCTGGACAGAAGCAGTTTGCAATGCAGCCTATGTTAGAAACCAACTGATCACGACCGCGACAACCCCTTACAAAAGATGGTTTGGAAAGAAGCCAGATATGTCAATCTTCGGGTGTTCCGCTTATGCTCATGTTCTGGATGCTTCTCGCTAGAAGCTTGATCAAAAGGCAATCAAGATGAGATTTGTTGGCTACAGACTTAGACAGAGAGAATACAGGCTATATGATGAGAATTGACAAAGAATCTTTGTTCGCAGAGATGTTACTTTCAATGAAACAGACTTTGGGTTTACAAAAGGTAAAATGAAGTGCGATGAAGATAGTACAGGATGTGCTGAAGACCTAATGGAGTCAAAAGGCAAGAAAGAGATAACTAGGCAAGACCAGCAATATCTCCAAAAGGAACCTCAACTCTCAGAACCAGAAAGAAATCCACCGATTTACTACCATGATGAGTATGCTGGAGTCACCACAGCAAAGTATGCAGCACTTTATGTAGTTGAAATCAAAGAGCCAGAAACATGGTGCTTTTTCAACCTGGAACAGATCACTTGGTGTGTAAGCTCGGGAAATCTCTGTATTGTCTGAAACAGATGTGGAGGTGCTGGAATAAAGAAAGCTTAGAAGATAATGGTTTTTTTGAAGCTTCAGCAGATCTGTGCGTATTTGTCAAAAAAGGACACACCTTTATTATCATTGCTGTTCATGTGGATGATCTGATCATCTTGTTGGCAGACAACAATAAAGAAATGGCAAAGATGAAGAAACTCCTTCAATTGCATTTCAAGATGACAGACATGGGAGGACTACAGTATTATGTTGGAGCTAGTGTTGTTCAGGATAAGAAGAACAATCAAATCTGGTTACAATCAATGTCCAAAACGAAGTTAAACCAGTTGCAATGCCTATTGATGTGAATGTCAAGCTGAAGAAAGAAGACAGAGTCAGTAAATTAGTTCATGCAATATCTATTGCATGTTAATGCAATATCTATTGCATATGTGGGAGTTCTGTCAAAGGTCTGTTCTAGTCCAACAGAAGCACATCTAACAGCAGTAAAACGGGTTTTGTGGTATTTAGAGGAGACAAAATTTGGCTATGAAGTATGATGGTTTAGTCAACAAGAGCTTGAATGTCTATTCCAATGCAGACTGGGCAGGTGATCTGGATAATCGACATTCCACTTCTGGGAATGTTTATCTTAGCAAATGGAGCAGTGAGTTGGCTAAGTAAGAAACAACAAACAGTTGCATTGTCAATGGCTGAAGTGGAGCGTATTGCTTTTGGCTGTGCAGCACAAAAAGCAATTTGGCTATGACAATTACTGGCAGATGTTGATTATCTGGCAACAGATGCAACTATAATTAATGAAGACACAAAGAAAGGATTGTGCAGTTATCCAAGATGCACTAAATGAGGTTGACCCTTTGGACTGGCCATCTACTGAAGGTAATGCTGTTAATGAATTTAAAACAGATGGTTTGGCAAGCATGGCATTTCCCACACTATTTCAACACGGGACAGCATGTTTCCAACAAACAGAGCCAGACTGCATCAGGTATGTTTGGCAGAGGTATTCAAACAGCTAATGAAGTTTGCATAGGGGCTACCAAATGGTAAGTTTGAATGGAGGTTCATCTCACATCCCTGGTTCCCATACTAGGCATTGAACAGCCATTGGCCTGTTGGAAAGTAACAAGACGCCTGCTCAAAGCATTCACTCCACCTGCAGGTGAGGAAAGTATAGAAGGTGACGAAAGGTCACAAAATGAGGTGATGGGCAGTTGGAATGGTTACATAATGTAACTGTTCAATTTTGGTTTGCTTTTGAAACATGGTTTCAAATGTTTATTTGTAACTTCACAATTAGTTTTTGAGGTTCTGTGTCACCTTTAAAAGTTGGAATTGGCTCGTTAAAGTAAATATGTCAAGCTATGAAATCTAATTAATTAATTTTATCATTGACATTGCTATTGGAATTGTTGTATTTTGTATGAATGGTAGAATTAGGAATGCCTTGTGGCTTGTCACCCCTTGTGGCTTGTCACCTGTGACTGAGTCACATTGTCACATTTAATGCAAATCAATGTACTATGAAAACTATTGTTTAATAGAAAAACTATTTTGAAGTCAGGTAGTATGAAATTGAAACTTTTATTTTCTAGTTATGTTTTTTTTACATATATAATTAACGCACAAGTTGCAAGTTGCAACAAATTTTCAGCAAACTTGGAGCATGTTGCAGCACAACCTTGTTTCCAGCAACATTAACAACTTGTCAACAAGATTTTTACGTGTGTAATCTATCAGAAAGAAATCTCACGTTAAATTTGGTCAGCATTGATGCTTCAGATTTATCTTTAGACTCATTTGTGTGGAGTAAATATCGAAGTCTCACATACATTAGTCATTAGACAAACCATGGCATAGGACAAACCAGTGGGAAAAACTCATCAACTATACTGCTATGAATTGCTTTGAATATCAATATTTTATTTTGTGGAAAGATCGCATAAGCCTGAATCATCATCAGCACGGCGAAAATTAGATCTGTCTGCTATTGCAGGCTACGTGGAAATTAAATCTGATTTAATTTCCACTGACGATTATCCGGGCTTTCGGTTTCGAAAGCTTTGCAGATTAAATGATACATGGTGTTTCCACAAAATAAAATATGATGTTGTCGCCATGCCAATGTTCAAATAAACAAAAACTATACTGCTTTGGCTGTGGACACAAACATGGTTGACTGGGGCCATTTTAAAATAAGTGGAAGTAAAAAATGTGCACACGTTAATACAGTATACACAAATTTTCTTAATAGTTAAATATCAATAAAAGAAAAAATCTGGAGAAATAGTCTAAAGGATACTTGGAATTATCATTATCATCTTGTGACACAGAGACCATTGTATGAGCATTTTAAAGCTTACTGTTCATCCAGGCTGCTACCTTTGTACTTTTATTTTAAGTCCAAAGTTAAAAGGCGAACACTTTTGATGAGTACATGTCCTTTAACGAGCTTTTAATTAACAGGATACAGTACACTACTGTTAAATAATAAATGTTATCGTACTGAAAAATCCATACAACAAAATATAAACAAAAGACAGTCAACGAAGGTCTGAGTGAAAGTCAATCAACCTGAGCTATCAGGAATATTGTCATCATTGGATGGGATGGTGTAATTTCAACCTTAGATGTGGAGGGTAGGGTCTAAATCTATGAATGTCTGAAGGGGTGAGGGGGACTTTTTTCCTCTGTAAGAGATATAGGTTATATCTTTGTGTTTCAGTGCGCGAATATACCTATACAACATTGCCGCCACTATACCATGACGTCATTAGGAAGCCAAATACACGTAGTATAAATGCTATTATTATATATATTATATGGACGTTATGCACGTTATAGACGTTATGGACGTTATGGACGTTATAGACTCACATTATAGATGTTATAGACTGACGTTATGGACGTTATAGACATTATGGACGTTATGCACGTTATAGACGTTGTGGACGTTATGGAAGTTATGGACGTTATAGACGTTATGCACGTTATGGACGTTAAAGACGTTATGCACGTTATAGACGTTATGGACGTTATAGATGTTATGGACGTTATAGACGTTATGCACGTTATAGACGTTATCGACATTATGCACGTTATAGACGTTATGGACGTTATAGACGTTATGGATGTTATGCACGTTATAGACGTTATAGATGTTATGGACGTTATAGACGTTATGCACGTTATAGACGTTATGCACATTATGGACGTTATGGACGTTTTAGACCTTATGGGCGTTATAGACTTTATGGACGTTATAGACGTTGTGGACGTTATAGACGTTATGGACGTTATAGACGTTATGGACGTTATGGACGTTATGCACGTTATAGACGTTATGGACATTATGGACATTATGGACGTTACTTGTAGACGTTACAAACGTTGTAGATCGACGTAGAATGCGTTCTCTGTCGGTTTCAAGTAGGCGGACACAAGCAAATGGCGAATGAATATAACTTTATTTATCACCGCTTTATCTATTAATTTTATAATTTCTTTTACTTTACTTTACATTACAGTAACATACCCGTGGGAGCGATAGAGCTTATAGTAGACACATGCAGCCTATGCTGTGAAGTCATGATTAACTTTGTTTTCAATTTGGGCTTCAAACGTGAAATTGTTAGACAGTGTTGTGTATGGTGTTGTATTTTACCATTTGCAGTATTTGTAATTTGCAGTGATTTTCACCCACACTGCACTGGCGATACTTGGATACTTTGTTGCGAGATCAGTCATAGTAAAGGTAAATATAGAAGATTTTGATAATGCTGCATTTGTCTAAAGTGAAAGTCTAGTCTGTGATTTACCTGCGAGATTCGAAAAATATGATTATATCAAAAGTATATCTAATGCTCGTCTGGTTTGTTTAACTGATTTTAATATTCTCTGAAATGAATATAGGCCCTAAACAGTTTCAATTTACAAATGAATAAATGAGTGGTATTTAGGCAATGTTTAAAATTGGTGGTCTCCCTTTATTGATGCACAGAACTGAACAGACTTGATTTCCCCTGTAACGTGAATAAAAATGTTGAAATTACAATGGTTTGTTTACGTTTTTACGTGCAATTCCATACCCATTTGAGTGACTCGTGCGATCGTTAATATGTCGGAGCAACTTGGTCAGCAATTACAGGATACACTTTGTTGTCCTCAAGGGAACATCCGATTTGATTGTAATAGTTGATTATTTGTTTTTTAATAGCAATGTCACAGGAGAAAGGAGGGCGAAAGTTCGCCCAGACAGAGGTCCCTATATCGACAGTCAAAAATATCATAAAAGAGGCGAGATCCATAGAGTTTCCCTGGGATGAAATTCCAGAAAACATCAAATGTTGGCTGCAGGCGATGGCCGGTGCAACTAATACAATGCCAAAATTTCTGCTCCTTGCGTCGTTATCCGTCACATCTTGTTTAATGGGCCCTAAATGTGCTTTTGAGGTGCGTCCTAGATATCTCGAGCCGTGCAATCTGTACACCCTATGCTTGTGTGAACCTGGAACAGGAAAAACCCAAGCCTATAGAATTGCCGTGGAAGAGCCTTTAGTTTCCATTCCAACCGAAATACTTGTACACGATTACACATCCAAAGGTCTTTTCGAACACTTGAAGACACGAAGTGGACGAGCTCATATCTGCCATGCAGAGATGAGTATTTTTTTTGAAACACTGGTGAAGCGTCAGGGCGAGGGAGGCGGCGAGCGCCAGATGCTGTGCCGTTTCCACGACGGAAACTCGAAAATTATACACACCACGCACGGGCGAAGCACTAAGAAATCGAAACCGGGGTCAATGTCGCAAGAGGTTCCACAAGATGAACGAGAGATGTTAACACGAACATCAGTGGCGTTGGAGGTTTTTGCCAACCCCAACCTTATATAAATTTACACCAATCCCTTGGACAGTCTGATGACGGGTTCCTGGATTGTGTAAGTGCCTGCATAATTGAACCGACCATTTTGACTGAGAGGGAGGTCAAGGCATGGAACGACACATTGGATTTGTTTAATATTTCATCGTTTTCTGGTATGTATTTGGTATGTATTTTTACTTTCATCCCAGGCCTACTCGGCCTTATTATTAGGTTTGACCTAGTTTTGGAACCATTTGAAGTAAATATTGTTGTTGTGTAATATTATATAAATTATTATTACAGATGCATACAAGGCAATTTTTGAATATCATGAGAATAATGATGCCATCCTATACAAATTTGATCACGAAGCAAAGCAGTTCTATGAGAATTTTTCTGATGGAATTGTCAATGAGATGAACAGGCAATTACAAGAAGAGATACTTCTTGTTAACAACATGTTGAAAGATCGAAAGATTTTTGTGAGGTACTGTTAACTAATATTTTTTTATTATTTATTAAGCTAAAATCAATGCATAAGTCCTTGTGATTGTCATTGCATATACCCATTTGCAGTGAAAAATTTCCATGTGTTTACACCAATTTTTATAATTATGCAAGATATCCCAGAAGTTCGTATTTGGCAAATATTGACGTTTGTACATACAGTACGACAGATCAACAGGAGTGAGTGAGAAATTGTATAAAAGGTCATTATATTGCAGGCCAAATGGCAAACAATTATTAAGCAATATTTAATTACAGTACAAGATAATGTATGAGAATGTAGAATCAGATGCCAATTAAGTAAGCTTTACTAAAGTATATATTTTTAATTAATGCCCTAAAACTTGACTATTGATGTGAATGTTTTTGACAGTGCAGCTAAAGGTTGCATAGTTATGAAAACAGGTGTAATCCAAAATCATGTGATATTATGCAACACTGTTCAACACCAGATTTCTTCATATTTTCTTTGCTGTTTTCAATTTCATGTTTCTGTTTGTAACCATTAACCCGACAGCTGAGAGTCAATTAGCTAGGATATTACAACAGGCTAGCACACATGAAAAATATCACAGAAGTGAACTGGCCTGATAAAGCAAAAGAGCCTGAGTTCACAGGGCTGATAACATTCATATGTTAGGCCAAAAATATGGGATTTGCGAAAGCTGCATGTTTTATCCACTGGATAGTTAATTTTTAAGTTTTGCAAAATTTTATCATCATTTTTTATCAAATTGATTTTTAAAAATTTAACAATACTATCCGTTCAGCTCTGTCAAGGTATCATAACAACCAACTTGTATGCAGTGCTTCTAAGAACTATAAAATCAATATGTATGATAATTTATAGTAATGTTTTACAGCAGGCCAGCCCATGGCTCTTCATGCATACCATTAAACAGCTGTGTAGGAACTACATGATGATAGATACTGTAAATTTTATTTTTTAGACTTTGTGCAGTGGTGCATGTACTTTTCCACACCCTCCACCTACTTCTAGAAGATAACAGTGAAGAGATGGGTGATAATTTTTATATCCCCCTAGCAGTCAACAAAAGAAGTGGCTTCTACTGTGGGAAAACTTGTTGACTATTTTGCCAATCAAAGAATGGTTCTAAACAAGGTAACTTTTTTAAAGAGAAAGTCCTCAAGACCAGAGAACACCTCGCCTTGAAAATAGAGAACTTGGTCAACATAGTCAAAATACAATGTTTGACAACAAAATGATTCTCCAATAAGAAATCCGCCATCTTTGATATTTGTGACGTCATTGCATGCTTGGAAAGCTCAAAATAAGCGTAAGCTAATAAATGAAAAGCTGCAGAGGTTCCCAAGGAAAAACAAGAAACTTTTAGTCTAAATAGGTTCTTAGATGATGGTAGTTTAAAAATGTTAATTCTAGACTAAAAGGTTCTTTAAATCCAAGGTTTTTATATGCCGTTTTTTACTAAAGAAATGTACTCAGTCATAATCAGCATATTCTATCTTTACATAATGCTAAATAATGCTATCTGGTTGAATTGTTGAGGCAAAGAGAAGAGGCAAGACTGAAGTTTCACATAGTTCATCAACTGAAGAGGAAAGCAGTAGTGCTGATGCACAAGATAGTCAAGAAGACATCTTTCAATATGTTGGGGAATTGTTGGTATCTGTGTGTTCCGGGAAAACAGAACAACAGGTACATATAGTTGAATAGTGCTTCATATATGCAATTTTAATATGCACAATTCTGCAGAGAATTAGCAGCTGGGTTTATTAAAAATTGTGAATTTATACACAATTATCAAATGCATGTACCTACTATTTAATATAACTTCATCATTGATATTGTTATCTTGTTATTTTAATTGTTAAACTCAATCATTAAACTCAAACAGGCTTTTTTCTGGTATATAGAAATAATTGTAATAAATTAATTAATATATGCTTTTACTAACAGTGATGGCTAGTATTTTATCATGTCACATGGAACATGACTTTATGAAATCTAGTAATTAGAACTGGCTGAGCCAGCCCGATGCTCTGTTTAATATGTAAATGCATGTAAACCAGCCTTTCCAACTGTGTTAAAAACCCAGTCTACAATTTTACTAATTTGATGATGTGATGATGATGAGGAGTGTGTTTCTTTAGAGAAGGACGTAGCCCAAAAACGCTTGCGTTTGGAAAACAAGACGTCAATTGATACAATGCCTATGGCATCAGGAAAGCAAGTACAAACTAATTGCTCTTATTCCAGCCGCGAGATTTCCAGTTTACACGATTCCCTTTCAAAAAATGAAGCAGTGTCTGGTAAATGGCGAGCGCGAAACCTCTAAACTGCTGTAGCTCCTGTAGCGCCTCCCGTTGAGACGCGTACATGATCTACATCGTGACGTCCTGTATTATAGAGGCCATTAATTTTTGATCGAAATCAAAGGCTACAGACGTTTACGTTGTTGTGTTCTTGTTTTATGTCCATCAATTATTTCTGTTATTTACTCATTATTGTCCGGTCGTGTGTGACACTGATAGACAGCGTCTTGAGGACACAAAACTCCCCGCTTCACTTGGCACCAGACACCAATGAATAAATATTGAGTTCATTGAGTTGCCGGTATTTTAAAAATATTTAATTACCTAGCATCCCACAATGGCATCAAATTGTTTAAATATACAGTAAACGCCAATTTTGTTTTTTCTCATTTTTTGCGATGCTGTTTTTTAGTGGACAGTACACTATTCTTTTTGTTTATATTGTTTCTCATTCATGGACAAAACGGATTGGTATAGTAATACGGTTTAATTTAGGACGTTAATATCTCCGCGAGTATTTGCATTTCAGAGACAAAAATACCACCAAAATTTTGCGCTTAAAAAATACTATATGATCATGCAGTTTTATTATTGTTTTACTATATTTAGAGCGATTTTTTTACCGTAAAACGATTTACAAGGTCAAATTTATGCAAATGAGGAATTGTAAATTTTGCTGTCGCACCACCAATGCTCAAGCGCTCAAATCTTCGCTTTTATTCAATGCAAAACCATACAAAATACACCAAAAGAATCGCCATATTGTATTCTATCTTCCGAAGCAGTCTCGCGGAATTATGATATAAATCTATACTTCAAATGTCGATTCTTGCTGTCGGAAAGTGTTCGGCTACGTTCGGCTGGGAAAATCTCCGTCGGTGCTCGAGCTACCGGGAAAAGGACTGCAGAAATCACTTCCGGAGCATTTGGTTGCCCTAGTGACGGATTTTCATTGGCTTAGATAGAAAAACAAGCCTTTTATGGCATATTTCCTGAGTTTTATATTTTGCGCACGGGCGCTGTATTCATTTTCCGTTGTATTGTCACACTGCGAAGATGGC
Source organism: Dendronephthya gigantea (assembly GCF_004324835.1). Lineage (NCBI taxonomy): Eukaryota > Metazoa > Cnidaria > Anthozoa > Malacalcyonacea > Nephtheidae > Dendronephthya > Dendronephthya gigantea. Next base: position 786,186 of record NW_021163051.1, read on the forward strand.
TTCTACGAGCGCTGCTAATGTCGATGACGTTTTTGACTCTCTTATGGGAGCTGATGACTCCAGTGACAACGGAATGTCTTCGGACGAAGAAGCCTATTTGAATCTGGAGATGGGAGTTATTTCTGGAGCCTCAAGGCAAGTATTTTGATTATTTTTAGACATTTCCTTCGCGATGTTTTGCTGTTGTCATGGCAGCGCATGCATCATTCGCATGGTTGCGCCACTAGTAGGCCCCTATATCGAATCTTTTATCGGTTGAAATAGTATTTTTACATCGAATTGAACAATATCGACTGTATTTATTATATTGTTGGTGAAAAGTTATAGCATTTCAGGCGTGAAGGATCCGAATATCGCACGAAGTAGAATGAGTTCTGCGCCCACGTGTTTGTTACGAACTATTTTTACACTTTCCTTGTGGACACATATTCAGTGTATTCCGATTGTAATTTCAAGCGGCATGATGAAAGTTCTATATATCTAATGAATCTTTTCAATTTTAGTGATGAAGATAATGATCCTGCTTCAGCTGCTGTGTTGAATAATCAGGGAAGTACTGGTTCAGATGATTCTTGGGAACCACTGCCCCCTGTTAGAAAGAGGTCTAAGGGTAGAGGGAAGGGTAGAGGGAGAGGGAGGGCCAGAGGAAGGGGGGAGGCAAGGAGGGGACCCACTAGGACCCAAGGTGAAAGCTCCCTGTCTCAAACCACAATAGGTCCTATAGTGCATGAGGGATTTGATGATCCTGACACTAGGAATGCTCTGCCAGATTTTAGCCCTTGCCGACCTGTCGGGATCCAACTTGAGCAAGCTTTCACCAGAGGCATGCACCGTGAGATTGAGTTCTTTCGACTCTTTTTCACAAGGGAAATGCTTCAGGAGGTGGTCACCCATACCAATTCTTATGCCCACATCAAAATCACTGAGAAACCATCCTCTTACACGAATAAGGAAGGGGTTTGGACGCCCACCAACCTTGAGGAGATCGAGAGGTTGATTGCCTTTTTAGTGTATGCAGGATTGGTAAAGGTCGACGGTGACATTGAAAACTACTGGAGTATAAAGACCTTATATCATGGTCTGTGGGCAAGAGAAATAATTTCTCGACTGAGGTATAAGTCCCTTATGGCATTTCTGCATGTGGTGGACCCTGTCATCGAAGACCCCAGCAATAAACTGCGTAAGGTAGAGTCTTTTGTTCAGTCTTTTAGAGAGAGAGATGTGAACAACTGTACCAGCCTTCTCAGAATATTGCTGTAGATGAGCGCATGGTGAAATCTAGGAATAGGTCAGGGATTAGGCAGTTCATGAAGGATAAGCCAATTGAGTGGGGAATAAAATTGTGGGTTGCTGCTGATAGTTCTAATGGCTATACTTGTAATTTTGAGATATATACAGGGAAGAAGGCTAAAGATTCTTCTGAGCATGGTTTGGGGTATGATGTGGTGATCCGCCTTTTAGATAAGTATTTTGATCAGGGTTACCATGTTTATTTTGATAACTTTTACACTTCCCACCAATTAGTTAGGGATTTATTCTTGCATGGTACTCCTTCCACGGGCACAGTCAGAATAAATAGGGTAGGATTCCCACAGTGTCTAAAAGACGTAAAAGCCTGGGCCAAGACCCAGAAGCGTGGAGGGGTACGGTGGGTTAGGGAGTCAGAAGTGTTGGCACTGCAATGGGTTGACAACAAGCCTGTTTCAGTGTTGACTACTATTGACTCAGCCAATGACCATGTGGTAGCTAAGAGAAGGGCAATGGTGGACCAGAAATTTGCTAAGATAGATGTCCCCCAGCCTAAGGCCATACATAGGTACAACCAGTACATGAATGCCATAGACAGGTCTGATCAGCTTCTTGCATGCCACAATATTCGTAGGAAATGTTATAGGTGGTGGAAAATTTTATTTTATCATCTTGTAGATATGGCAATTGTTAATAGTTTTATACTTTTCCAGAGGTATCGGGCAGAGCATGGGGATATTGAGGAGTTACAGCGTAAGCAAGGCTATACTATTATTGATTATAGACAGGCTATTGTAAGGCAACTTTGTAAATTAGCAGACTATGACAACCCCCCTGTATATTCCAGTACTAAATGCACTGTGAAGGCAACTGATTTTATAACAGACCATTTGCCTGGGGTTGAGTCTGATGTTAGAAAGCATTGTTTTGTATGTTATAAGGAGGGGCGCGGACAGAAACGTGTAAGTACCTATTGTACTGCTCCACAGTGCAATAATAGGTATTTACACATTTCTGCTGAACTAAATTGTTTTCGTAAATGGCATAGTGCGGCTTATGATATGTATAGATAATTTTTTTTGCATGCAAGTTTCTTCTTTTCGATGTAAAGATTTGAAAATGAAATAAAATGAAAAAAATAAAAAAATAAAAAAAAAATTATCATATGATTATCTTATAGTAAGTACCTGTAGTAGAGTTTGTTGAGTAATTTTCATGTAGTAAAATAAAAACGAATAATAAAATAAGAAAAACATGTAATTAGGTTGGGTTGGGCCATGATGATACCTAAGTTGAGTTACAGCTTAGCCTATTGTGGTTCAAGATAAATTTGGCCAAGGTAATGTTTCATCACATATTCCAATTGTGCTGATGAGTAATGCCTTAGCATACATTAGTTTTTTATATAAACTATAATGTGTACTGATTACCTAAGCATATGAATATAGTAAATGTCCATAAAATAAAAGACATTTTATATGTGTGAACTCTCTAAGTGTGTATGTAGTATTTTTATTTTGACTAAGTGTATAAACATTCGAACTTCCGCTTTTCAAACTGTGATTTGAGTGTTATTTTATTGGTTTTACAAGCTTATTTAGGTGCAGAACTCTTCAAGGAGACTAAAATATGTTAGAAATTCGGTAAAAGTGTGGATAATATGCCAAAGGAATGAAACAAATCCCTTTCGCCGGCCGCAATAATATTTCTCTTGCTCGTGCGAAAAATCTCTTGATTGTGACAAAGTGTATAAATAAACATTTGATTTTCCGCTTTTCAAACTGCGATTTGAGTGTTTTTTATTGGTATTACAAGCTTTTTTAGGCGCAGAACTCTTCAAGGAGACTAAGAAGTGTTAGAAATTTCGTAAAAAGTTCGGATAATATGCCGCAGGAATGAAAGGAACCTTTCGCAAAAATATTTCGCTCGCGTGTGCGAAAAATCTCTCGATTGTTACAAATGTGTAGAAATAAACATTTGACTTGCCGCTTTTCAAACTGTGATTTGAGTGTTATTTTATTGGTTTGGCCAGCCTATTTAGGCGCAGAACTCTTCTAGGAGACTAAGAAATGTTAGAAATTCAGTAAAAAGTTCGGATAATATATCGCAGGAATAAAATAAAACCTTTTGCAATAATATATCTCTAGCGCGTGCGAAAAATCTGAATTTTACCCTACTGCACGCTAGTTTTAAAAATGCTGTAGAAATATGTCTATAAAGGCTATACAAACGAAACTTCGGCTAATGGTAGACGAGAGTTGCTTGTTTATGCTGCTGTCATAAAATTTTCGACACACTTGAAATTTGAATGCGTATATTCATAATTGCGACATAATTTTCTCGCAAAATTTAACGCAAAACCTTTGGTTAATTATTAACCAAGATCGCTAAAGAAATGAAATGGATACCAACTTGAAAGCGGAAACACTGCTCTTTCAAAATATACTATTTTCGTTTCTGTGCGATGTATAGTTTAAAAGATATTCGCGTTTGAACAGCGCCACAGAAAATAGCTACATTTCGACCGGACGGGAATGAGTTAAATCACGATTTTTGTTAGGGCCCGATCAAACGAGGATGAGAGTCATATGAACCAGTCCAAATCTCAGATTTACTTTGCGTTGACCGGTCGTGAGAGATTAAAGGCATTAAAATTCAAAAATTTGCGTAGAAACTCTCATAGAAACTCTCCACGCGTCAAAACTTTCATCGTCTCGCAGCGGGCTAAGTTACATTATAGTATATATACAATATAGTATAATGATATCTAGTAACGAACCGCAAAAATCAGTACTTGAAGTGAAAGCTGTTTGAAGGTGTCATTTGTTCGACATTGATAACGCAGCTCTGCTTTACAGATTTTTTAAATGTAAGAAATTTAAATGTTTTTAAATGTCTTAAACGTTTAATTAAGTAAAAATAACGTTTCCACACTCCTGCCTAGTGTCTTCATCAGGGGTGAACTGTAGTAAAGACACTATAGACAGGAGTGTCGAAACGTTGGGTCATGAATAGTAGCTAACTTTTCAAGTTACATTAAAAATCTTTAAATCAGAGTTGCGTCGAATCAATCACTTGATTGCCGTTAACTTGTTACCATATATCATTTGTTATTATAGAATCAGTTGAAATAAAAAATATCCCGTCCTGATACAATGCGTCATTTGTGCGGTAAAAATATTTGACTCTTTGTCTACGAGAACTTTCAATAAGTGACTGTTACCGTGCGACCATATTGTAACTTGCACAGTTGCACTACAACAGCGAACCAGCTTAATTGGTTAATCTACTTTTTCGTTAGTTCGTTTTACTATTTGGCACACGAGCAGTCTACGGTAAGCATGCAAGTACTATTTGTCATCAATTGCCGGTTTTCGCAGCATCATTTACTGCGAACGACGTACACGTTGATGTATGATGTCCAAAATAAAAAAACAAACCCTGAAAAGATTACGTTAATTTACATAATTACAAATATAAAATGAACAAATGTTATTTAGCTATTTTAACAAGCCATATACAAACAGATATAAATGGATACTAGTATAAAACTATGATAGCTTCTTTCCATATATTCTAACCTGAACGTCCTTTATAAACACTGACATTTTATTAAACATTCCAAATAAATGGCAAATGTTTTGGCTTGCATTAACTTATCTTGCATTAAATTATCTCCAGCGATTTGAGAATATGGATAAGAAATTAACGTGACATATATGATACTATAGAGTTAGATTACAAAATGAGCTACAAGTGCTAACTATAACACAACAATGTATATTCTGATAGCAATTTCGCATGCTCACTAGCTGGTGCGCGATAAACAGTGCATCCTATAAGCTTCCATTATATTTAGTGCATATTTCCTAATGGCACGTGCCATTTTAATCCCATTGACCAACGTATTTTCGGATCTCCTTGTTAGCGGCAGCGATATAGCCTGTACTTCGTTAAAGCCTACTACTTCGTCATAGCACTTCTTTATGTCTGTATTACTTACAGTATCACCATGAATAGATTCCAAAACCAATAGAATTGCACAAACCACCACGTACTCAAGTATATTCAATTTACCAGAATTAATTTGTTCTTTTTTAGACATCATGAACTCTTTAGATGTTCATTTTTTCGTTGTTTTCTGCATTATATGAAAAGATCGCTTTCTTCCTTTTCTGCCTTTTATATTCTTTCGACTATTGCCACCACAGGTTTTCCCTCCACATTTACTGTCACAATTGCATAATTTACAACAAGATTCTCCTGTTTTCATACATTTGCATCTTTTCGATGCTTTGTACGCTCGTTTAATTCTTATCGTTTGTTCTTTTCGTGACTTAAGACCACAGCGACATCCGGTCACACGTTTTTTACTATCTCCACTATGTTCTACAAAATGTACAATAATCCATAATATACATAAACTGGACTAGGTGCTCGATTTTAGTGTTTTTCACGAACTTCGAATACCATTTATCGCTAGGAAATTTAGGTCCCTAATGTGTACACAAGCATGCTGCTATAGACTTATCTCAAAAAATTACAAAGCCCCAAAATCTTTTTTAACAACATCTTACGATTGGGCATGCCCATATTTTTTGCTTTTATATAAAAAACAAGCTACTGCATCCCTATATATTTTCACTAGTGAGTATATGGTGAAGGTCATTGTGTATTTTCCAGTATCTCACGGTCTACTATAAGGCATATATCTCATGATACACAGGTGACTTAACTTTATTACTAGGAGCCTTCTTGTAAGTTTTTGCTCTGTTTTATGACATAGGATAATTCTAGGCGTCAAACGTTAATGCGTTGAATCTAATGCAAGTGAGCGAATGCTAAGTTTTTTTCTCATCAACATTAGTTCCGGTACTATATGCCATATAAACTAATAAGAAAGTCTTGAATTACCTTCAGTTGTTGCACTAAATACTTCTTCCTCTGTATTAGGCAAAGATTGTTGCGATGCAACAAGTGCATCATAATGTCCAGGACCTTCTTGTGTATAACATATATAGATGACCACATCGTGATGAACATTCTTACGAGGAGCTAAAGACAGGAAGGGCATATTGTGGACTGTTGTTAAAATAACAATTGGGATCTGAAGGACGTTAGTCATCGCTAAAGGCACTGCATCTCCCAATTGTCCTGCAAACTCGCCCTCGTTTCTAAATCTTTTACATTCCAATAACAAATCAATATCTCTAAAAAATGAACTATATTCTGCCACATTTCCAACAATTTCGTCAACTGTCAACTGCCGTAAGACATTAGTAACATCTTCTGCACTTTGTTCTTGTGTTATTCCGAGTGAAGAAATATGGTTAAGAACAGTTGACACCGACCCAAGGATTTGGATTAACTGAAATGCTACAGCTCCAAAGAAACAATTTCCATCGCCAGCTATCGGTAATATGGTAAATCCCAATGAATGAGCAATATTTGTTAGTGTTTTTTCATTACTTATCATTGACGTAGACGATTCCAGAATTGAAACTTTATCTTTTGTATTGGAGTTGTGGTAAAACATAAACGGGATTTTAATGATATTTTGTTCTTTGGAAGACCATAAACTCTTCATAAGTAAAACAACTCTAAATATAGAGAGAGAATATAACAATATATGTACGTAAATGTTATTTATTTTCCCCGTTGAATATGCATGATCCTCACTCCTTTGAGCCTCTTCGTCTGATATTTGTATGGAGTTCACGATACCATCCAGTATCAAAGGTGTCAAGTCATCCAAAGTATATCGCATTTTAGACAATTGGTCGCTAACAGAAGGTATTTTGGCATCTTCTCTATCTTTTGACCTAATTCCAAAAGTGACATCGTGATCAGAAGCTCGTAAACAAGTTGTGGTTCCCTCAAAAGCATCTTTCTCCTCCTTGGCAGATAGAGAAATGACCGAATCAAATATCGCGAAAACTTTGCGTAAGCTAACTGTGTACTCATGAGATTTTTGCAAAGTATTTTCTTCATATCTTTATGAAGGCGCTCATTAACCGAAGTTGAAAATCTTGCTGGTATGTTGCTGAGACAATATTTTCGATATGCCCACGAATATTGGAAAGTGTTGACATACAGTCAGCATTGAGAACTTTTACTCTGTTGCTCTCACTATCCTGCCATTTGTCTATAAACGAATTTAAATTAGATAATAGGACTTGTTTACATGGAGTTGGCATTCTACGGGCGTCACCTATATCTTGGGGGTCACGAAAAACTTTTCCGAAGTCTGATGCAATGTTACGATGAACTAGATTTCTTTTTTCAATGTTGTCACAAATATCTGAACGGCATGAAATAAATCTTGTTTAACTTGAGTGTCTGGAAAGATTCCCTTAAGAATTGTAGCCCACTTGCAGCAATTATCAATACAAATATATTTTAATCCCTTTTCTGCAGTCCGTCGCTTGACATCAAGAAACATCTCCTTCACTTCATTAAAACTTTCAGACTTTGTAAATTGCCAGTTGATGATCTGCCCATATTCATTAAGAATACAAAATATAGAGTTGTATTGATTAACCCAAGACCCATCCTCAGCTCTCTTGTAACCGATGTTGCAAGCACTTTTGAATGTGTGATCGCATGAAATCATTTCAGCTTTCAAATTGCTCATGCTATTTACATATATTTGTTCATCTCGGAAGAAGCGTTTCAAAAAAATGTCAATTAGAATATCATTTCCAGGGAATGGAAAACTTGAATCATTCCAATCTGGGAACGAAACTTCATTACCATCGGCTTTAGCTGCACATTGTTTGCATTCTCGCATCATTCTCCAGAAATTTTTGGAAGATTGGTCATATGTACTCTTGTACTGCATCTTGATCAGGTTTCCAACTTGCTCAAAACTTAACCCAGAGTCAATTAAGTCTTCAATAAGAATAACTAAATTGTACATAAAACCGTTTCTGTGTGTTAAAAAAAATGGGATGTGTATTCCTTTTGCAATTAATCTGTCCAAAATATGTGGCTTGCTTGCTGGGATGTGGTGGCCATGTGCACATCCATACACGGAATTCACCAATAACACACACGTACTAGTATCAAATAAGACCCTGGGATTCAATCTTGGCAAACGTGCATTATACCATTCACCAAGGCGACTGAGGAGATTGCCGCTGAAACCATCCGCTAAGCATAAGGGGCAATTTAGCTGATCTCGTTTAAAAATTGCCTCATATTGGATGAGCGGGTCCCAAAGCATGTAAGGGTAACTAATATAGACTTGAGATGTATCTTGCTTATTACCAAAACATATTCCATGATGGCGCTGGAGGGTGAATGGTCCAAGGTCTACTACGCTCCTTTACTTATCAAGCTTAAACTCTTTCATATTCCTCAGTGGCTCTTTTAAGTACATTCTTCATTCCTTCTGTTAGCTCGATTGCAAGCGGAGATTTTTCATGAAACTGTATCAAATACCTAAAGGAGACTGAAATATGTTAACCCTGCAGGCAAGAGAAATTTCTAACACAGTTCTGGTTTGTTGAATTTTTTAATATAGGAAACGTCTGCTACTTGAAAATGTATTTAAGAATTTGGGTCATAAATAAAAACTTCTTTCGATACAGTACTTACATCAACAGCAAAAGCCATCCTGTGTGCATCATCGCCATCACATCACATTCCGCTCACGAATAAAATAATTTCTCTCCCAAGAAGATTGTAACTACACAAAGACTCTATTAGGACTGTCTGGACTACTAAACGACAATCTGTACAACAAACTGGAAGATTGAAATGGCGATCGTGTCATTTAACTTTTTCACCATGAAGCATGCATAATAAACCAAACATCTATAACGTGCATAACATCTATAACGTCCATAACGTCTATAACGTCCATAATGTCTATAACGTCCATAATGTCTATAACGTCTATAACGTCCATAATGTCTATAAGGTCTATAATGTCCATAACGTCCATAATGTCGATAACGTCCATAACGTCCACAACGTCTATAACGTGCATAACGTCCATAACGTCTATAACGTCCATAACGTCTATAACGTCCACAACGTCTATAACTTGCATAACGTCCATAACATCTATAACGTCCATAACATCTATAACGTCCATAACGTCTATGACATCCATAACGTCCATAACGTCTATAATGTCCATAACGTGCATAACATGCATAACGTCTATAACGTCCATAACGTCTATAACGTCCACAACGTCTATAACGTGCATAACGTCCACAACGTCTATAAAGTCTATAACGTGCATAACGTCTATAACGTGCATAACGTCCACAAGGTCTATAAAGTCTATAACGTGCATAACGTCTATAACGTGCATAACGTCTATAATGTCTAAAACGTCTATAATGTCAGTCTATAACGTCAGTCTATAACTTCCATAACGTCTATAACGTCCATAACATCTATAACGTCTATAACGTCCACAACGTCTATAACGTGCATAACATCTATAACGTCCATATAATATATATAATAATAGCATTTATACTATGTGTATATGGCTTCCTAATGAGGTCATGGTATAGTGGCGGCCATGTTGTATAGGTATATTTGCACACTGAAACATAAAGATATAACCGAGATAGATCTTTTCTGGGACAACTAAATAATACTTACAGTGGTGTAGGCTTGGAACCACTGGTTGTCACTTAGAAGTATCATACATTGGTTTTTAAGTTCTGCATGCTCTGAGGAAAATAGTGGAACATGTTGGACAGGCTATTGCTATGTTATTGTGTACCGAATCCGTGCCATTACACTAATACTCTCTCAAAAGGCTATGTTTGATAAGATTTAATAAGACAAAACTACAAAACAATGCACAATTCTCGCTCTCTCTCTCTCTAACGTTTTTTCTATGTTTCTCACATCACACGTTGTTTTAACCCGCGCACGGGCCCGAATGCCAAAGGCCACCCAGTTTAAACCGTTGCGCTCAATCGAATCTGTTGTTGAAATTGATTTCATTTTTGCAGCCAATGCATCCATATGTGCACGTAAATTATTTGATGGCAAGCACAACATCAGACTCTTTGTTAGGATGCTCAGTTGAAGTTATGGTTATCACCATCCGAAAAAGATAAGCTGTTGCCATAATTTGCTTTTTTCTGAAAGATTCAATAAGTCCCTCGGCAGTTCCTCTCTGCGTGCTCGAAAATGGAGTTTCTGCGACAACGTCCTCAAGAACTTTCATAATGCAATCGTATCGTAAAAGAAAAACTTTCAGGCTGAACTCACAAGAATTCTAACGGACTTTATTGATGCGTTTCAACGAAAGGACTTTGAGCTTCTGAACAGATTTCAAACATTGAGTGGATTTTTCAGATTTACTGAATGGTGTACATTTTCTGCACCGAACAAAGAGATAACGTTAATGGCAGTAACAGCACAGCTCGATAAGACCAAGTTGAGAGTGTGAGCATAGCAATGAGTGTATATTACATGACTACCAATTTCATCTCTAAAGATTGCTTGCAGCCCGTTATAACAACCACTCATATTTGAAGCCCCATCATACGTCTGCACAACTATTTTATCAAAGATAACCCCTCGAGACTTGAATGCATCTACAATGGTGTCGTAGAGCTGTTGTGCAGTTGCACCAGGTGATCGTTGGCAACATAACAAATGCTTTGAACAATAACCAACGCGATCAACTATTCTGACACAAATGCTAAGCTGTTCATGGTGGCTAACGTCAGGCGTGGTATCAGCTATCAATGCCCAAGCTTTGCACTTCTGTATTCTCTTTACTATCTCACAAGTGATCTCCTTTCCGATTACATCAATTACGTTGTTTTGTGTCTTGTCACTAAGAAATGTGAGTTTCAAGCCAGGACCCTTCTTTTTGGTTGCGTTGGTTCCTCTACGTTTTCCGACCTCTGCCGTTGCTTCATGCACTTTTTCAAGATGGTCACGGGTAGTAACATCGTATGGAGACAGGAACTTCAACACCTTCAAAATGTTTCCAACGTTTAACACTTTGCTTGATGAGTGATTCTCGATGGCCTCTATATGCAAGTCCTTGCTTTCCAAGGAGGATTATTGTATCTACAACCCGCGTCATTATATTCTGGTTACTAGTAACTGCCACCTTCCTTCGAACTGCTTCGTCTTTTCCTTGTTGTTCCAAGCGTGAAGCCATGGTTTTCCCTTGCAAGAAAAGCACCTCTACAACTTTAGCATTTGCATGAGCTGCCAACATCTTGTGGTTTTTCACAATGCTGTGCTGTTTCTTCCAGTTGGAAAATACGGCAAAGGTGAAAGCGTTTCCTTGATTTGTGTGTGCTAACTCACCAAATGACAATGCATCAGTAAACAGAAGGAAAGGTATACAAAATAGGCTATCCATGCTCAATGAATAGAAAATCCATTTTCGTCTTGTGTCATCATCATGAGAAAATACTTGCTATGAACAGTACCTGGAACGCTCTCCAAATTGCTTCGTTCTCGACTTCAATATCTGCTGATTTGGCTGGCAAGGCTCCATTTTTTTTAATTTCTCTTTCTCTTCTGTGCTTAAGTTTAAGCCAACGAATGATACAGGATCAAATGTTCCACTGATTTTGTCAACAACGATATTTGGATTCGACAGAAATTCCTTGTGTATCAGAACTTGACAGTGGCTTGGTTCCTCGACAATATCTTGTTCTTGCAATGTCTCCTCGACATCATGTATCTTGCTGAGTTCTTTATTAACTACGATTTATTGAGTTTCCTTGCCTTGCTCAGCTACTTCATGTTGATTAATCACATCCAAATTTGTAATTTCAGATTCTGGTAATTCCACTCCGGATCCTTGTTTGACTTGAAAGATCAAGCTTTGACAGCTTTCTGAGGTTCCAGGCGTTTCACCCTCATTACATCCACCCTTTTTTTCCTGGACAGGTTTTTCTTTACTGTCACGCTTTTCATCTTCGGATTGGAAGTACTTTAGCATAAAGGCGCCAAGTTGCTTATTCTCATGCTGCCTAGCTTTCTTTGCTTTTCTGAATTCAGCTCCAGACTTTTTTCTTTTTGATGGTTGGTTGTTGGACATAGCTACAGTTTATGATAGCAATTAGCAAGATAGCATCAGATCGGGTTAGAACTTCGCTCGCTACCCTGATTTCAATAAATGAAAGCAATGCCCAGTCAAATTACATTACATTCGACTGGGCTTTGGAGTTTGGCCTTTGCATTAATTTTAATAAAAGTAAAGTAAAAGGTTAAAATTATTATCAGATTGGAATTATAAATGTTCAAACTAAGTTAAATGTTTAAAGCTGGGAGGTCTTGCACGCTGTAGCGAGCAACGTAGCAGCTAATAAGGCATCCAAAAATGCGCCAAGTGCTTATCATCTCAACTTTAATTGTTTACAAGCGGCATCTAGTACTTGTCATTTGGTTAACTGGTTTGGCCATCAGCCTCTGGCCATTTGCCATACTATATATATGCGGTAACATAATTGGCTCTCTGCTGTAGAATAGTCTATTACAATTTATTTTTGAAATGGAAATCAATCAATGAAATGTATTATTTGTGAATGTGCAAGACTGCGAGTGAATACAGCGCACAGGTGATTGGCGAAGTGCAATATGCGCTAGAGGCCTACTGCGTTGAAACATTCACAAACACAAGCCTCAAATAAGGTGTTAGGTGTAACACCGAAAAGCATTTAAACATGTTTTCATTATTTTGAGCAGCTTTTTGAATCACTACATTAAGCGAGAGGCGAGACTCAAGAGTATGATATAACTTCTCAGACAAACCAGTATTAGGGAGAAATTCATCCCCTAAAATGCGTTAACATTTTGCTGTTTAATTTAATGCTGCGGAATAAAGACATGCAATCATGCACAGGCGGTGGCGATTAGATTAACGCAATTTTTTTATGCTTAGCAGTTAGCTCATGAATTAGTAATGAGTTTGGGTAGAGGTAATTATACAATATAGTGAATATACAATACTTACCAGTAATAGTTTAATGTAAGCCAAATCAATTCACATTTTTATTCCACAATTACATCCTTTAACAGTGCGCATTTGAAATACAAGGGTTTAATAACTATATTATTTTAGAAATTGACAAGTGGGCAGGGAAATTGGTGATTACGTTTTGAGGTTCAGAAGCAAATTCTGAATTTTCTATACAAAGTTAACTTGTCCGTGTTCTCTGTTGACGTCTTGACGATGTGTATTAATCGTTATCTAAATTGTGTTTCCACACAAAATTCCACTTCGGACTAATGCTTTTGTGTGTGGGACTGTGTTCTTTCGCCTTTCAAGGATCATGTCAATTCTGGAACTATTAAGGATATATTCTAATACTTCCAAATGATGCGAGATATTGGAGGCGTTTTTTCTATATAATAAAAGGAAAGAACGCGACTCTTGTCGTTTAGTGTCAACCAGATTAAACTTAAGGGCATTAAGTGAATGAATGTATTCATAATCTTGTATTTCCAAACTACTTTTTATACAGACATGCTGGAGTATTTGTCTGCATGCTCTTAATGATGAATTAATTCTAAAAGGTTCTAAAGTGTTTGTAATTTCTGGCAGAGTCATCAGGTAAAAGCTGTGTCTCAGTGGCCAGTACATTTGAAGTGAACAACTGAGAATGTGACCTGATATCTTTACTGTGCTTTCTAAGAGATCTGATGTTTAACAGTGATATTGTTAGAACTGAATTATTGCAGCAATCTTTTGCTTCATGTACTTTGGGATTTGCCTAGGTATGTTTACTTTGTATTTCCCCGATTATGTGTAAACCTTGTAAGGATGCTGCACAGCTTAACGCTACATAAATTTGTCCATAGTTGAAACATCTTTGCTTGTATAAGTCCAAACTGACAACATTTTCAAGAGTAAGTCTCTGCACTTTATGGACAGTACAAGCCCAAGATAGTGCTATTGGAAATTGTATTCTCTGAATTTCAGGTGAAGATGCTTTACCTGATCTAACTTTAATTTTTGCAAGAACAGGCTGAATTGGTACAAGGCGAATTCGTCATCGAATTTTACATATACAACAGTTAGTACATTATTAATGTTGGCATCAAAGTCGATCTTGTATATTGAAATGTGTAGTAAGCATTATTCTGGCACCCTCTTTAATCTGAATTTCGGCATAAAGACGACATGTTTCAGATCGTCCTCTTGATAAAATTCTGTCAATATCTTGTTTACTTACATTTGGTGGATACTGATCTTTTGCTTTAAGTATATATAGCAGTGTTTGAATGGCTTCCAGTTTCATTTGGTTGTGCTCATTAACAGGAGAATTTAAGGATAACGGGGTTAAAAGAGGGTATTAAAACTGTTCCCATTACAGGGTTGATTTGCCAAAGTTATAACACCCAATTTTTGTTCTAATTTTCAGGTTTTGGTGCTCATTTGCAGGAAGTTGCAAAAAAAATTAATGTCCCTGAGTGTAAATTCCATGATTGCACACATGAATACCAAGTCACATTTCAATACCAAGTCATGTTTGAATACCAAGTCACATTCAAATACCAAGTCATATTTGAATACAGTTGAATGCCTACTTAACTTTGAATGCCCACTTAACTTTGAATGCCCACTTAACTTTGAATGCCCACTTAACTTTGAATGCCCACTTACTTTTGAATGCCAACAATGAAGGTACAATGAATAAAGTTATATTAATAAATGAAGTTACATCAGTAAACAAAGTCAAGCAACTGAATAAAGTTACATCATTAAATAAAGTTACATCAATGAACAAAGATGCATCAATGAATAATTTAATATTAATGAATACAAAAGTATAACAAAAAATCCCAAAAGTATGACAGACAACAGTATGACATCCAACAATACAAAAAGCAAAAGTGTACATGATACCAACAGTTTTCATACCTGTACCAATAGTGTTAAACTGATTCAATTACATTGTTTTAGATCTCGTTATGTGAAATTTATATCTGATAAAAATGCTAAAAGGGTAAATCGTCTTGAACGAGAACCAAGTAAAATTCCAGCTAAGAGACTCTGCGCCTGATTCACAAAGAGTAGAAAGTTGAGGAAAGCTATTCGAAAAGTAATAAAGAGAACTATACCTGCATCATCCCATATTCATTGCATTCAGTCACGTCAGAGAGTTTCAAGTAACAATTGTTTCTATCAATACATTAAAACAAAACTAATACATTGAAAGAATTCAGGAATAACAAAACGTTGACCAAGACACTACAAAAAAGTTAACAAGAAAAATAGACAGCAAAACTGCGACATATTCCATTTTTGTAAAACACAAAAGCCTATTATACATAAGGATTTGAATGACAGTTACTGAGTTAATTTTTGCAAGCTCACCCTTTGTGGCGACATTGAAGTAAACCCTGGTCCTAATTTTAATAACGCTGAAAGAACTATTCGTGCTCCT
Source organism: Dendronephthya gigantea (assembly GCF_004324835.1). Lineage (NCBI taxonomy): Eukaryota > Metazoa > Cnidaria > Anthozoa > Malacalcyonacea > Nephtheidae > Dendronephthya > Dendronephthya gigantea. Next base: position 801,833 of record NW_021163051.1, read on the forward strand.
TATAGTCAAGGTAATGTTGAAATATTTGGTCAAAATGCTGGCGGCTGTCAATTCCCATGCCATAGATTCTTTTGGTATGCCTCATCCACATGGGACATGCATCTTATTAGAATTTGACTCCATTAGAAATTTGACAACATTAGAAATTTGACACAGTATTTTAAATTTATTTACAGGCAAGGTGCTATATTTGAAATAAAAGGTGTGAAAATTGTAAATGATACAAGCGATAAATTTTCTAAAGTAACTACCACTAACAATCGATATGGTCAAAGACTTTGCCTAAAATGGCATATTAATATCAGTAATCATGCTCTGAATAAGGACGACGGTGCCTATTTGCCAGAGGAATATAATGTATCTCATTGGCAGGTGACATCATCCCTTAGGTATTTAATAAGAAGCTTCGATTCCAGCTTTAGATCACGGATCAGGTAAATTGGTACTATAACACCATCCACTACATATAATCTACTGTTTTTATTATTTGTATAATCAAAATGCTTAAGAAACTGTTGAATACCATAATATGAATATTTTAATAATAAATTAAAGGTTTATTACAATACATATATAAATAAGTCATTGTTCCAACAAACCTTGTATCAGATTTACAGTATCTTTTATTGCTCTATTTGCTTTCTTTAATAAAATATTTAAAAACCATTTTATATGAAAAAATATGTAGCAACTTGACTAACATTAACCTAGTTAGCAACAACAAAAAATAACTGAACACAACTAAAAATCAGTGCACTATTTTCTTCCTCAAAGAGTTGGTCTAAAGTTATCTCTACATGCTATGGTAACTCTTAGGAACACCACCATCTGGATTCATGGACTGCATACTACCATCTTCATTTACAAATTGAATGCCATCATCCTGATTCATGATTGGATGGGTTGGGATTGTTGTTGGGAAATTTTGTTGAGGTGCTTGATGATGCTGAAAACTATGCTGCGTATGATCAACAGTTGGGAATTGTGAATAGCCATGCTGCCAATGGTGTGGTTGGTTGTGATCTCTCTCTGTTGTGAAAGCTGGGCTTGTTGAGCTTAAAATCAACTTAGTAAGCTCTAACTCATGCTGCCTTGCCCTCTCTGTTTCATCCCGCATATAGTTTAGAATGTCTTTTGTTGTATCTTGCTGCAGAACAGACTTAAACAATTCCACAGCCGCCCCATTTTGTTCCTTTGGGGTGACTTTCTTCTTCTTTGTTGGGAAAAATTGCTTTACTCCAGATGAAGTTCCTTCCTCAGATTTAGATTCTTCCTTTAAATCACCTAAAGGATCAGTTGTTGTACTGTTGTTGGATGAGGGCTCCACAGCCATTTGAGCTTGGCATGAATCCCGTGACTGGACCAAAGGAAACAACTTGTCGCACCATGCAGTGTATCCTTTGTCCTCCTGGAATCTCTTTATACCTGTTACTTTTTTTATGGTCATTGACACATGTTTGCATTCTGCAATACACTTCTTAAATTTGTTTCGGAGCTGAGTTACACTGAAATGTAATGTTTCATTTCGAATGTTACATCTCTTTTTCAGTTCTTTCAGGATTTCCTCATACATAATACCATTTTGCTGATTTTTAGTATTCATAAAGACCAGTTTCTGCTGATAATTTGCATTGTTAACAATGATATCAATGAAAACATCAAGGGTATTGTTACTCCAGGTAGCCTTTCTTCCAGCTTTCTTCTTTTTCTTCAGAATCTCTTGCTCAACCTCTTCATCATAATCACCTGATGTTGATAGTAACTCACTGTTAAACAAATGAGAAAGCAGTATCAGTTATGCCATAATTATGTTAGGTAATACTTCTTTTACTTTCGTTTCTCTGTTAGATTTTGCATCAGTGTATTCTTGGTGTGAAACCTTGTGATTATCACATATAAATATTTGAGTAATAAATTAACAGGCATCAGCAAAAGAAACACCAGGCAAAAAAAATTGTAGTTAAAAGGATTATTGCCAGATAAGATAAATAACACAAAATTTTAATATGCCTTCAAATAATATTTAAAGGTGCTTTTTTGCATATGATTCTTAGATTTCAGGTTTTATATTACAATATATTGAACTAAAAATATAGAAATAAGTCATTGTTCCAACAAACCTTTTGTCAGATGTGGATAAACTTTCTTTACTTGAATTAATACTTATATCTTCAGAATCAGTACTATTAATATAAATAACTTGAATTGGTTAAACCTCAAAATGTTGGTGACCATGTTGGTCCCACATTGACAAATTCAGTGAAAATAATGAGATTGTTCTGCAAAGGTCTATCTACATGGCCACTTCTTTTTAAGGCAGTGCAATGTTTAGGGATGGGTAGTGTGGAACCCCACTTGGATGTCCCAATGTACTGGAGGTGGATATTAATACCCCAAAATAGATTTACTAAATAAATAATTTCAAGTTCAAATGCATGTTTACACTGCAGATCTAAACCAGACATTCACCCCGCTATGAAAAGAAACACTAGCCAAAAAACACTTGGTATATGTAAATAGACCTTATGCTTTATGACGTCAAATGCTTCTATCAGTTCTATGTGACCACTGAGACCAGCTTTCGTTACGAAAATTGCAAAGTGGTAAATTTTTAGGATATTTAAAATATATAATCGCGGAAAAAAATACAAAATTACAAACAAACCTTGTTTCTGATGACAAGCGGGTTTTTTTTACATATGAGGTTTGAGGCTTTACATTTTTAATACTGCTAGCTGAATTACTTCTTGCAATAGCCGACGCTTTTCATTTCTTGCCACCTCTCAACTTCCTTGTCCTTTTCGAATACGGTACATCGGTTGCATATTGGTATAGTACAATCAATGCACTTGTACTTTGTTTGTCGATTACAAGAAGAACAACAATCATCCTTGTCTTTTTTTCTTACTTTATCAGCAGAAGCCCATTTGAAAAAAAAATGTTGACCAGTTAACGCTCGTCCCAGCTCCGTCAATTACTAATCGGATGACGAAAACTGGTAAAACCGGTTTTTCTCAGAAGGCAAGTTAGGTTCTGCACATGGTTGGTGTAGTTTAAAACCACATCGCGCTTTGTCGTGCTTTGGTCGTTCTGCATGACCTGGCTAGTAGAACTTAATTCTTAGGTCGAACTTAATTCAAGCAGTCGAAAATTCGGCACATGGAAAGTTCGACGTCTGAAACAGGCCTTAATCAACTGTAAAACAGAAAATCTTGGGTATACTAATATGCAATTAATGCCACAGCATATGAATACAATCTAAATCTTAACAACTCACCTTTGTAGTTGTTGACCATGGTTCTGAAAATTATTTCAATTCGACATTCATATTTTTCAATTTTTCACAAGGAAAGAACCTCAAAACACACAAGGCACAAGGATGCCAACTGATGTACATAACTCATCTGTGTAACCCAGGGCCAAAAATGTTGTTTTGGGTTACCTGTGAAAATACCAACTTCTGTCACCCGAAACTACTACGACAACGACTGCTAAAGAGAAAAAAGACCATGGCATTTTAAGACTCCACTGCGCATATGCCGGCGGTGTAATGAGGTGGCATCAAGAACAGATAGAGCACAATCTGTGATAGACAATCCACACCTGACAGATTGGTTCTTCATGGCTACAGGAGTTCATCAAACATTAGTTTCAAGGCATCTTGGATGCTAAATGGTTTTGGTATAGGTTTGAATATTAGGCCAGAAGAAGTATACATGCTCATGGATGTGGTAAATTCAAGAATGACCCAGATACTCCATTATTACGTAAACATGCATTTCAAGCAGTGCTTGAGAAAAAAAAATAGAAAATGAGAGAGAAAGCTAATTAGGTAATTAAGTTTAAATGTATATCAAGTATATCGATTGAAGTATAAATTATTTACACTCACCATACTAGAAATACATTGCATGCAAAGTCCCCTTGCCTGAAGCAATAAACATATATTTCCATCACTGAAACTCTATGATACTCGTTTCTGCTAAATGATCGAAGTCGTAAAGTAAAATCCTACATCTTAGTACAATTATAATCATATTTGTTGTGCTACGAATAGTTTTAAATACCATATTTTTAGCGAAATTTCAATTACTTTTTAAACATATTCACCTTTAAAAATAAATACTTTCCAAATCAAAATCATTTCAACAAAATTGATGAATAAATTCCAAGAGGTGTCATACATTTGTTGATAAATCCACATATTAAACTTACAAAATACTTGCATGCTCTAAAATACAAAATTAATACACCCATTTACCTGTTCAAAAACACCTTAAAAATGCTTCAAAATCGTAGATTTTTTGCCATCCATTTGAATGAAAGTTTTTCTATCCGAAGGCATCTTTCACATTATATTTTAATCAATTTTACGACTCAATTTTTCATATTTTTAAGACAATCCAAATGAAAAATATTATTTAAAAAAAACTTTATAATTCAAAATATCAGTTATGCTGACGTGACCCAAATTTTAATTTAGCCAATCGCACGTTTGCAAACGTTTGCTAGTTACCAGTTTTAACTCGTCTTAAACTCACGCATGCGCGTAACTTACAAAAACGCCCAACGTCCATGACATAATGGCGGACAACTTTCATTTCGCATTTGCATTCCCGGGTGTAATTAAAATCTCCGGGCGGAATTAGTACCCTCACCCGGTGCTTCGCACCGGCTCGGGATAAATTACACAGTTTGTGTCCAAAGTATAAGCTGCATGTGCATTATTAGATATTCTTTGTATGTGCTGTAGAACACTTTATAAGACCTTTTCCAGACTGCCTTTCGTATATATAATTAGCAATTTACTATACAATTGCTGCAATGTTGCAAGTATTAGAAAATACAGCTTCCACATATATTTACACAAAAAAAATTCCATATGTTTTCTTTAGGAATTGTACTTCCTATTATTAAGGAATTGAGAGTGTGAACTGGAAAATATTTACAAAATATGAAAAAATTTATATAAATTAGGTATTATATATAACCATGTTACTTTTATTGCTTTTAAAGTTAGGTTGACTGGCTTGGAATGAGGATCAGCCTGGTGAAAACTGGACAGTAACAGATCCACACCCTTCTGCTGTGAAAGCCACATAAGTTAATCATGGCATTGATTATCATGACATTGATTATCACAGATTAGTAAATTCAGTAGAAAGGTACATCAGATGCAGTCCAGCCTATAGCCTGAAAAAGACGAGGTTTGACCAGACTGCAGAGTACAGATTTGGGTTCCCAAAACCATCACAAGAGGAAACCACACTGATTTATGACCATAAAGTTATTGTCATTTCTCCAAGGATCTGCAACCCAAAGTCTAACTGTTATAAAAGTAATTAGGACTTTATTATTATGTTAATTAGCTAGAACCTTACCGTCAAACCGGATGTTGTTTTGCATTCAAAATTGCAATATTGCTAGGCAGTTTTGTAATATTGATTGGCAAATTGCGCGAGCAACTCGCAAACGGTTTTCACAGATTGCGATATAAATAGAATTTGAAAATATAGTACATTTTCGTTTGTCATTGGCGCTTGTACAATAGTTATGTTGTATGTTTGTCAAAAGAATACAATTTCCTTGGCAAAAAGAGAGAAGGTAATCGCTCTATGGTCCTCAGGATATCGACAGAAAGATATTAGCTCAACGCTTCGATTGTCCCATCAAACAGTGTCAAACATAATTGGGCGACTTATGAATTTTGGACAGATACTTCCAGGTAAACCTGGTTGAAAAGAACAAACAGTTTCGACTCCAGAGGTGGTAGAATTTGTAGAGTACACTAAAACAGTGAAACCGAGTACATATGCCACCGAAATACAGCAGAGTCTTATCGACAACAATGTGTGCAATTTGGAAAATGTTCCCGCTTGCTCGACCATCAGCGTCATTTTGAGACATTACTTAATGTTTACTTGGAAGAAGCTTAAGGTTGTACCAGAAGAATCTCTTTCGCCGGAAAATCTTGACAGAACATTAGACTATATTATGTACATGTCTGGACTTGATCCATCTACAATCCACTTCTTCGACGAGAGTTCCGTTGTAAAAACAACAGGAAACAGAACATACGGACACAGCAGGAAAGGATGTCCAGCCGTCGAAGTGAAACGTTATTCTTCAAATTGTACCTACACAGTAAATTTACTTCACAGTCGCTTCGGGATCGACAATTTTAGCATACTCGAAGGTCCCTCAAACGGTCTTGAAATGATTGAGTTTTTTGCCGAAAGTTTGGAAACTATAGATGAATATGGTAATCCTGTGTTAGCTAATGGTGATACTATCGTTATGGATAACTGCGGCTTCCATCATGGCCGTTTCGCTGAGAATCATTTGCGATAGATGCTTGACAACAGAGGAGTTAGTTTAATATTCCAACCGCCTTATAGCCCTGAATTTAACACATGTGAATTTTGCTTCAGATCGATGAAAGCATATTTAAGACAGCATGAACAATTCTCGATTAATTTTACAGAAGTAGCAATAATTCAAGCCCTTCAATCTATCACCAATGTTGCTTTGCAAAATTTCTTTAGACATTGTGGATTTGTGTTGTAAATATTTACTCTGAATTTACTTATATTGTGTTTACAGAATTTACCTTAGTTGTAATTCAACCGGTTACTTGTATAATTGTACACTTTGGTTAATATTAAATTGTCAAGAAGACATTTATATTATTGCATGTTTGTATGTGGTTGTATTTTTGCATGGCAGTGATTGGAGGAGATAAGTGCTTAAACTGCCAGTGGACATTTTCTGCAAGATTTATTCCAGTACAAACAGAAGTCAGAAATATTTTTGTAGGAAAAGTTTAGCCCAGAAAAATGCAGCTTTCGACCTTTACAAATGGTATTGAAAAAAAAACTGCAGGCGCAATTATGTAGTATTTTGAAGAGAGTATTTCGGACAGAAATTAGTTTTATTAAATATAACCTGATCACAGGATAACATGTAGCACGATTTAAATTTTGAAAATTGTGATATTTCAGACTATAGTTCCATGCCGGTTATATAAGTATTGGGTGTGGCATGAACATTGAAAGGCTGAGTTTATAATATTGGCATGGCACGCTTGATTCCCGTAAAAACAATAGTACAGTACAAACGCTTGCTTTATTTATGCTGCATAACAATAACAATAACAATGTGTGAAGTTATTTTTAGAACAAACTCAATGCAAAGTGTTTTCAAATAGGAAAGTCCACAGTAGAATAAATACCCTTATAAGTTATAATGTACGATTTTTGATTACTATCAATAGCAACAGCAATCACTGCTAGTTGTTCGAGAGAACAGTTATCAGAAGATTTTTTTTGTTTCGCCTGAGGTTCAACATGTTCTGACATTGGTCGAGGGATGACTTGTGTAGCATTTCCAGCGTTATATTTATCACAAGGTGGACCAAACCGCTTGTATAATTCCTGCTGCTTTCGTTCTTGTCGGTTAAATTTCTGGTTATATGCATTATCGCTTTCGCTGTCCCTTGATGACGAACTTTGATGCCGAATTCTCTTGCGGACATATTTGCTTTTCTTTCTTGAAGACTTTTTTCTTTTTCTTTTGACGTTTACGATACCGTTTCCTCTCTGGGGACGAATCAGATATCGAACTGCTATCAGAACTCAAATTATCCGCATAACTTGTCGTCTTTGTCTTGGATGTGTTCTTAGGTTTATTTCGCACAGGGGAAACAGTAAATTTAACTTGATTAACGGTATTTGCAGTAACATTCTTCGATATACAAGCAGCAGTGTTTGTCACATGGAAGGATTGCATGCCGGAACTCTCACCTATCTCGTCTGTTCCCATTTGTCTTCTCTGACGCTGCAACAAGGAAGAAAATAGTTCTTTTTCGTTTTCTGAAATGGAAGGAATCTTGTTCTGGCACGCTAGTCTGAGAGTTGCTATATCTCTTTGAAGTTCCAGTTTGCCTTTTGCTGTTCTAGGTGAATATTTGTCACCGAATGCTTTAAGCAAACGTGGGGTTACTGCCACGGAAAATGCTGATATGCTCTTCGATTGAAATGCTTCTAAATTCTTTTGCTCCACGACGATATCGTCAATATCGCGACTGATTTCTTTTAGTTATTTTTTTCTTTTCTTTATTTCTTCTGAATGTTCCTTATGTTTCTTTTTCTGACCACAAAGATAGTTTGAGGTACATGGGGGAGTGTGACAAGAACCATTTCGTTGGTTTCCTTCACTTCTATGACCCCGAATGTGACAATTGCCGCAAATGTTGTTGTAAGTTCGAACACGTGGCGGCTCGACCACATCTAATTCCAATTCCTTAATGTGAGTTTCAATTGCTAGTTTCTGGTCAGTAAGAGCTTGAAGTTTTGTTCCAATTTGTTCCCTTTTAGAAGACTTCCAATCGGTATTTTCTGGTAATTTCTCAGTATTTTTATCAAACGTCGGCAAAAAGCTTTTTGAAATTATCTTTGTGTCGTTGGGTTGCGTGTTTACAGATTGGGACGATTGTCGAGTGTCTTCGCTCGTGAGCAAACGGGACGCTCGTTTCTTTAAAATAATTGGCAAATCTGTCTCTCGCACTTGCAAATGAACGCGTCTATGTACATCAAAGCCACTTGATGTTGTATTTCTAAAGGCTTCTGACAGATGTAGGTTTGCAGAATCCTCTGAAGGGTCGATATTTATGAAAGTATCCAATTGAATATCTTTGTAAGATATCTTAATTTCATCGTCTTTAATATCTCTTAGGACAGGAATAGCGTTCTTTACCCGATTAAGAAGGTCTTTGTACTCTTGAATTGGTTCGTGAACAAAAAAACTTGCAAATCTTTTTTTGAATTATTGTATTATTACCTGATACATTGTATGGCAATACACGAGACAATGTGGTGTCAATCTGAAAATCGTTTGCAAGTTGCTCGCGCAATCTGCCAATCAATATTGCAAAACTGCCTAGCAATATTGCAATTTCGCGCGCAAAACAACATCTGGTTTGACGGTAAATATATAGCATGTACAATTTGTTTACCGGGAGTTGAAATACATGAGCTTTATCACACTGGATCAATGCTTTCATAACATGGTGGCAGCGGTATTACAGTAATAGCAGCATGGAGCACAAAGCTGAACAGCCATCGGACAGCCTGCAGTGTACTTTGGTCACAATATTTCTCCTCCACAATGTTTAGACCTAAGGAACAGTAGTGAAGCTGCCGAGATTTTTAGGTTGTGGAAAGAAAAATACAACAATTGAATGACGTTCATGTAAATTTCCAAGTCGACTGTGGTGCCAGCGCGAATATACTGCCATACTAGTATGTGGAAAAGGAAAAAATTTCTCTGTGCGATAGAACTCTAGTTATGTGGAGCGGTACCAAAGTAAAACCCGCAGAGGCGTGTGTCGTTCGAGTGGTTAATTTAAGAAATCAGAAGAAGTATGACGTGAAGTTCTTGATCGTTAAGGAGGACCTGACTCCACTGTTAGGTTTGAAGACCACAGAAGCGATGGGGCTGTTGACGATTCACAAAGAGAATTTCATTAGCACTGTGTTCTGCAAGAAAGCGAAAATGGTAGACAAGCATGCTGAAGTTTTCAACGGCGATTTGGCAATTCAAAATCGACATACAACGATTAGAGAGATTGGGAGTCATCACACCTGTAGAAGAACCGACCGAGTGGGTAAGTCACATCGTTGTTGCCGTGAAGAAGTCTGGTGCATTGCGCGTATGGATAGATCCAAAGCCACTGAACAAAGCCCTGAAGAGAGAACGGTATCAAATTCCCGTTATAGATGATATACTGCCTGATTTGTCTGAGGCTCGTGTATTTTCCAAGCTTGATCTTGCATCTGCGTTTTGGCATCTGGAATTAAATGAAGAGTCAAGCAAGCTGACAACGTTTGCTACCCCTTATGGAAGATTCCAGTGGTTGCGCCTGCCTTTTGGGCTAAATGTGTCTAGTGAGATATTCCAGAAACGTCTGAGCCAAGAGCTCCTGGGGCTTGAGGGGGTAAAATGTATTGCAGTTGATATCCTTGTTTACGGTGTCAATGAGAATGAGCATAACCAAAATTTTGAGAGGCTACTTGAACAGTGTAAAGAAAAGAGTATTAAGTTGACCAAGGACAAATTAGAGTTCAAGTGTTAAGAGGTCTCATTCCATGGTCATCTTTTTACTAATGAAGGTTTGAAAGTCGATCCAGGGAAAGTAAGGGCGATTAGGGAAATGCCACGACCCACCACTCCTGAAGAAATTGTACGTTTGAACGGCATGGTGAATTACCTAAGTCGTTTCTTACCTAACCTGTCAGAGGTTATGAAGCCCTTGCATGACCTAACGCACAAAGGGCTGGCGTGGTGCTGGTTGGAAACACATGAGAAAGCGTGGAAAGAGGTGAAACATCTAATCGCAACAACCCCGGTCCTCGCATACTACAAAAAGTCTGGAGATTCAATGCGATAGCAGTCAGACTGGTTTGGGAGTGGCTCTGATGCAGAATGGTCATCCGATTGCATATGCTAGTCAAACACTAACTGAGACAGAGACATGCTATGCTCAGATAGAGAAGGAAATGTTCGCCCATTGTTTATGCGGTTGAGAAGTTTAATGACTATACGTTTGGCAGAAACGTTACCGTCTATAGTGATCATACACCATTGGAAAGTATTCTGAAGAAACCTCTTCATCGAGCGCCCAAGAGGCTGCAGGGCATGATGATCCGTCTCCAGAAGTACGATATCAAAGTGCAGTATGAGAAAGGAAGTAACATGTTTCTTGCCAATACATTGTCGAGAGCGAGTATACCCGGGGATGAGAAAGGAAAAGTGGTCCAGAGTTTGAGACAATCAACATGATGAAGTACCTGCCAATTTCTGATGAGCAATTAAGGGAAATACAACGAGAAACAAAAAGCGATGAATCCCTCCAAGTCTTGACAATGGTGATTTGACAAGGCTGGCTAGAGCAGAAAGAAGATCTTCTAAATGTTGTGGCACCGTATTTCAACATCCAAGACGAGATGTCAATCCAAGATGGTCTAGTGTTTAGAGGAGAAAGAGTGATTATCCCAATAGCAATGGGAATAAAATGCTGGGAAAAGTCCACAACTCCAATCTGGGAGTAAATGGGTGTCTCAATCGAGCTCAATTGGTCCGGTATGTCCAACGATATCAAGAACCATGTGTCAACCTGCGAAGCCTGTCGTGAGTACGAGAGAAGTCAGCCAAAGAAAACTTTGTGTAGTCATGAAGTGCTAAGTCGACCGTGGCAACGTGTAGGAATAAACCTATTTGAACTAGAGGGAAAGTACTATCTAGTAACGGCGGACTTCTTTACTGATTTCTTTGAGCTGGATCATTTGAAGAATATCTCCTCAGTACACATCATTACAAAAGTCAAGAGTCATTTCGCGAGATACGGCATACTGGAACAGGTGATAAGGGACAATGGCCCGCAGTTCGTGGCAAACAACTTCCAGATATTCACTAAGGAATGAGACTTTGAGCATGTCACCTGTAGTCCATACCATAGTCAAGCGAATGGTAAAGCCGAAATCACAGTAAAGGAAGCCAAGAACATTTTGAGAAAGTCAAAGAAAGCGAAGTCAAACGCGTTTTTGGCAGTACTTGACCATAGAAACACCTCCTCCACGAGTATGAAGAGTAGTCCAGCCCAACGCCTATTGAACAGGCGAGCGCAAACTTTGTAGCTAAAAACAGCGAAGCTACTACAACCACAAGTGATTGACAGCAGTATCACAATAGAGAAATTGACGGAGCGGAAAAGACAACAAGCTAAATATTACAACACAGGAGCTGTTAATTGAATCCTTTGGATGAAGAAGATGTGGTCAGGGTAAAGCCATTTCGATTGGGAAGAAAAGAGTGGGAGAAAGGTGTGGTGCAAAAATTGTGTAGATCAGAGATTGTATGAAATAGAGATGCCACGTGGTATACTAAGAAGAAATAGAGTGCAACTAAGGAAAACCAACGAAGCACCTCCAGATATCAAGCAGAGATCAGCTATGGATGATTTGACACCATTAGACATAGACGACTCTGGAAACCAAACGGGCCCTTCTAATGAATTGGGCAGTAGTGAAGTGAGAACAGAATCAGCTGCAGAAGATAACAGTGCACAACCGGCACGAAGATCTGGAAGAGTACGGAAATCTCCAAATTACCTAAAGGATTCTGTATTGAAATAGATTCCTGATTGCACCGAAGTAAAATACACGAATTTAGTCATATCGTACAGTTATTTCATTATTATTGGTAGTCTATACAGTTCTAAATGTTGTTATCATATATACACGGACACAGACCTTTTTTTTTTATACTCAATTTATAGGTTATAATTATTGTTTTACTAGATCCCACTTCGATTTAAAAAAAGGAAGATGTTATAATAGTAATTAGGACTTTATTATTATGTTAATTAGCTAGAACCTTATATATATAGCATGTACAATTTGTTCACCTGGAGTTGAAATACATGTGCTTTATCACACTGGATCAATGCTTTTATAACACTAACCTGAAGAAGATTGTTATATAAATGTAATACGAAACCCTCATGTAAAATTATGTTAAGTTGGTATTTAAGAGAAGTTGATTGGTCCTTCTCGGATTCGCTTGAATCAGTTGAGATTAAAAACCAACTGTTCAGTGATATCTTTTTCTCGGGCTTTCATCACATAATACCTGAAAAAAACATCATCCCAATGATCACCCATGGATTGATGCGGACTTACACCAGCCTATAAATCTCCAATAGCGTGCCTTTTTTCTTGGAATGTTCCTCTTTTTAAAACAAAATCGTAACAGATTTAATAGGAAAAGGAAATCCTGCCATGCTTACTATAATAGGCCATCACTGTTGCACATGTTGCAAGACTAAATAATTCTGCCGCGATGCAATGCATATCAGTCTACTTGTTCAGAAAATATAAGGCCTCTGTTGATTAGTGTGCACAATAGGTAGAAAATAGAGAATAAACTAAGAATAATATCCATCAATATTTAGTTTACTCCATCTTGAAATTGGCATGCATTTCCATGACAACATACTTGCAACATGTGTATGAAAACAATATGGCAGCTGAAACAAGCTGCTTGCTCAAGCATAATAAATGTTTTATTCTTTTTTAAGATTATCACAACTACTAGTGAAAGTTACAGAGAGGCGTTTAAAGAAATTTATGGGCAAGGCTTGAAATCGGAAATCTATCACTCTTCTGACAAAGATGTAGAAAAGCATTTTTCTAGCTCAAAACTGCTGTGGTGAACTCAATTGGCATTACCATCAGAACTGCTTTAAGAGAATTTGCAATGAAAATAAGTTGAGGAAGTCAGAGGAAAAGAGTACATCTGGCAATGAAAACTTAATCGGTTTGAAAGTTGCATACTGGTCCACGAAAGAAACTTTTACAACCATCACTTAACAATAATGGTCGCCAAAATAGTGAAGTGAAAGCTGGATCACCAAACGTTTTGCCTCTGGAATGCATAACATGTGAGAAAAAATCAGATTTGTTTATAATGATGTGTCTTAAACTGATTAAAATTCTCCTACATTGTTATTAGTGCATTGTTGTTGTTATTATACTCCTATATTTAACATTAAATTCAATTATGAGGCTATCATTAATGAAAAGTGCTGAAATCATGTAGCAAAATAGTAATGATGATATTCATTCATGTGTGTGCATGCCAGTTGGGACAGTAGTGACGATGATGACGACAATGATGATGGTAATAATGATGATAGGCAAGACCTGACACAGCCCATATTGAATGAGCTACAAATTCTATTCCATGCTTCATTTCATTTCATTTAATATATTTGTCGCCTAATAAAATATGTACATAAGCAACAGGAGATAGAAACAGAACAAGAGTCCCAATTGACACCTATCACCTATACTAAGATATATGAATAATTATTTACAGATACAGATAAAATACTAAGAATGGTTAAAATGAGTTTTGCCAGGGAGAGTATAAACAGATTCAAGTTTCTGTTTGTACATATTAACAAGTTTATTTCTTAATAGTGTAATTAAGGAAAGTCCCCAGTGAAACTCTTCATGTTTACATTATAAAAGACGGTGTGTTTGCAAATCATTCCTGAGTCCCATTCCCCCCAACCAACGTATTTTCGAAACTTATATCAAAAAAGGTTGTAGAACTATTACATCAAAAATGGTTGTAGAACTTATAAACAAATTTTTCAAGCTCTATCCAAATCCATAAAGATCGCACAAGTGATATAGGCACTTTAATCATTGCTTGTCTCATAACTTTTCCCTGCTATGAGACCGCACTTGCCAAGATGTGCATATCCGACAAAGGTACTGTACCAGTAGGTGTGAGTTAAGATCAAAATCTTGCGGTTGCTTGGGATAAAGATGACTTTTTGTAAGACTTTTTTTCTTGAAGGGAAAGATCTTTCTGAGAAATCCCACACACAGTCACAACATACAGGAAGGACACTTGATTTCTCTTTCATTATTAGCCACCTCCACCCTGATACACAATTATCTAATTGAACTGGTTTCAACACGTTGTTGTGTGAAGATAATATCCCAACTGTCCAGAATCATATATCTGCCGATAATAAATGCATCTGCCTAAGAGAATACTTGACAATCAATGCCATCCTTCAAAGAAGCACGAAAGTGGCTGACAAGGTGCATGTGAGGTATGTTTGTCTTATGTTTGACAAAGCAATTTATTCCAAAATTCAGCAGATTCAATGGAAACATGACACTTATTTAGATCATTTTATTGTTCGCTTGGGCAAGTTTCATATGGCTATGGCTTTTTGTGCTGCTATTGCAAAGCTATTTGGAGATGGAGGTTTAAAAGTGTGTCATTGATTAGAAACTACAATATTTACAAAAATGTCTTTCTTGTTGTAATAAATGAGCCTTATAGAACATCATAATCATCAAGAGGCCTGGTAACAAACGGCCTCTCTGTTTATTTAACTCTCTTTTGTTTGTCGTCATTCCGTGACGAGCATTGTCTTGTATTTAATAAATATACATAAAGGAAATGGATGAAGTCCTATCTATGACGACAAACAAATAAACACACACCGGACCTGCCCACAGAGACAATTACTCAGGAAGCAAAATATCTTCAACGTAATACCAAGACGAAGTCGAAAAGGATTTGTCGATCAACAACACAGCTGGTGCCATATTTACCAATTGGAATAAATTACCGCCACTCAAACGTGCTTCCACCCGACCAAGGTAATTTTCCAATTAAACTTCACGAAGAGACAACATGCCAAGTCATCGCTGCCCATACCCCGATTGTGAATATGAAACGGCAGATGTTGAAGACGCCCTTGCAGCGGTATTGTTAACAGTACACTCTAACGGAAGTCACAACAACAATCAAGCGACCACCACCATATCCAAAGGCGAAAAAGTAAAGCGACCCACAATTTCCCGGAGCGGCACAAGCGAGGACTGGTCATATTTCTTATCACGATGGAAGGACTATGTTGATGCCACAAAAATAACGGGCCAAGACAAAGTACTACAACTTCTAGAATGCTGCGAGGAACAGCTACGTAAAGATTTAACACGCAACGCGGGGGGGTCCATAGCAAGCAAACCCATCGACGAAGTCCTTCAGGCAATAAAAAAACTGGCTGTCAGAGGAGAGAACCCTATGGTAGCCCGGGTACAATTACATAACATGCGCCAAGATCACGACGAGCCCATTAGAAACTTCTGTGCACGGGCACGCGGACAAGCGAGTACATGCAACTTCTCGATACCCTGCCCAAACTGCGAGACTAACGTGAACTATACAGACAACGTACTGAGCGACGTCATTACCCGTGGCCTAGCAGACAACGAAATTCAACTCGACCTCCTGGCAGACAAAAAACAGGACAAAACGCTAGAAGAAATCGTACAATTCGTAGAACGCAAAGAAATAGGCAAAAGGTCAGCTGACCAACTACTCCAGAAACAAGGAGCAGAAGCCACCCGTAGTCAATACAAGCGGGGAAAACGCGCTGACGAGACATTGGATAAAGGCAAGAATAAAGCCCCAGAAACAGCCACACCATGCAACTACTGCGGCACCAGCGGACATGGACAAAACGCACCACCAAGGGTCAGACGAAATACTTGTCCAGCATACGGCCACACATGCGAGATATGCAACAGACCAAACCACTTTCAACACGTATGCCGCAGTAAAGACAAACCTAAACTCCACAGTCCACGCAAGGGAAATGCCAACTCAGCTGAAAATGCACTGTTTGACAACCTCTGTTCCACCCAGACAGATGAGAAACAAACACCCAAGACAACAAATAATGCCATGCTGGACCACCACCTTTACAGCAATATCGCCAACAAATGGGCAAGAAAAGCATCACGGACACAACCCTTCATCACCGTCCAAGCAACCCTCCACCCAGATGACTACCATAGCCTAGGGCTTAAACCAATCTTCCAATCGCCCCGATCCAAGATGGTAACAGGGATGGCGGACACAGGATGCCAAAGCTGCCTAGCCAGCATGCCCATCATACGCCGTTTTGGATTGCGTGAAAAAGATCTTATCCCTGTCAACACGAAAATGCACGCGGCAAACGGGAAAGATATCAGAATCATCGGCGCCACCTTCCTTCGCTTCACTGATGTAAAAGACCCCGGAAAATCTCCAGAGACCCGACAGATGGTATACATCACCCACGACACTGATAAACTCTACTTGAGTCGTGAAGCTTGTGAACAACTAGGCATGATCACTAAATCATTCCCAACGATCGGTGAAAACACCTCAACATCACCCACCACAATGCCCACTACCACCGCAGCAACCAGCGATCAACATAAAGCCCCACAGCCTGGCAACAACCGAAGAGCACCATGCGGCTGCCCAATTCGCAGTAAACCGCCAACCAAACCGGACAAACTACCATTCCCAGCCACAAGTGACAACCGATAACGCCTACAAAAATGGTTACTAAATTATTATGAAGCGAGCACATTTAACACCTGTGAACATCAACCGCTACCACTCATGGAGACTGTCCCTTTGAGGCTAATGGTTGACCCTAATGCCAAACCTGTCGCCCATCACACACCAGTCCCAATTCCCATCCACTGGCAGACGGCAGTGAAAGAAGACCTGGAACGGGACATTGCGTTGGGTGTGATTGAACCAGTACCAGTCGGGGAACCTGTAACATGGTGTCACAGAATGGTTGTGTGTGCTAAGAAAAACGGAACACCGCAACGCACTATTGATCTACAAGCACTCAACGCACACGCAACCAGAGAAACACACCACACACAAAGCCCCTTCCACCAGGCACGTTTGGTCCCCCAAAACACGAAGAAGACAGTCTTCGATTGCTGGAACGGGTACCATAGCATCCCCCTACACGAGAACGATAGACACCTCACCACCTTCATCACGCCCTGGGGCAGATACCGATATAAGACAGCCCCACAGGGATACATTGCATCCGGTGACGGTTACTCTAGGAGATTCGATGAACTAGTCTCCCACGTGCCCAACAAGACCAAATGCATTGACGATACCTTACTATGGGCAAACGACTTAGAAACAAGCTTCTTCCAAGCCTTAGACTGGCTAGATCTATGCGGCAAGAACGGCATCACCTTAAACCCTGATAAATTCGTATTCGGCAGCGACACTGTAGAATTCGCCGGATTTGAGATAACAAACAACAGCGTCCGCCCATGCAGAAAATTCCTTGATGCAATACTCCAATTTCCTACGCCGAAAAACATCACCGACATCCGATCCTGGTTCGGACTCATCAACCAAGTATCATATGCCTTCGCCACCGCAGACAAAATGCTACCGTTCAGAAACCTTCTGAAACCCGGCTCTTCCTTCTACTGGGACGAGACACTGAACATTCTATTCGAAGAGTCCAAGCAAGTAATCGCCCGATCGATCGAGGAAGGTGTACGCATATTCGACAAGTCCAAACCCACTTGTCTAGCCACTGATTGGTCGAAACATGGATTAGGGTTCTGGCTCTTCCAGAAGCACTGCTCCTGCACATCCGCGAAACCATTCTGCTGCCCAACAGGATGGAAAATCACGCTAGTCGGCAGCCGATTCACCCATGATTCAGAATCGAGATACGCCCCGATCGAAGGAGAAGCCCTAGCCGTCGCGGACTCACTTAACAAAGCCAGATTTTTCGTCCTTGGATGCCCAGATCTCACCATCGCAGTTGACCACAAACCGCTCTTGAAGATCCTTAGCGACCGTTCACTAGAGGACATTCCAAACTCACGACTGCGAAATCTAAAGGAGAAAACGTTACGGTATAGATTCAAACTAGTCCACATCCCTGGAGTACGACACAAAGCAGCAGACGCCCTATCCCGACACCCAAGCGGCCCCAAACAACCGAACGCGCTACCGCTGCCAGACGACACTGCTGCCATAGCGACCCGAAGTACACCCATCAATGCCATTAGACAATTCTTCCTCGCTGGTATACGATGCGTTGAAGAACAGGAACACGCATCCCACGAGGAAAATATAAGTCTCACAGCTACATCCGCCATTAACACGCTTGCCATCTCATGGGACAAAATTAAACTAGCTACAAACAGTGACCCCACCATGGTGGAACTAATGGCCATGATCGAATCCGGCTTCCCAACATCCAGAAACGATGTACCAACCCAACTTCAAGAATACTTTCAATTCCGCACAATCTCCACACAATCGACGGCGTTATCCTATACAAAGAGCGAATCATCATCCCACAATCACTTCGCCGCCACATCCTGGACATACTCCACTGCGCACACCAGGGAATCACATCGATGCGTGCACGAGCCGATTCCAGCGTCTTTTGGCCCGGCATAACGACCGCAATCACCAAGCTAAGACAAAATTGCGAACAATGTGATCGCATGGCACCATCACAACCCAACGCACCACCGTACCCCCCCACACAACCACAATACCCCTTCCAATGCATCTGTGCCGACTATTTCCAACTGAAAGGCAACCAATACCTCGTAATCGTTGACCGCTATTCGAACTGGCCCATTATTGAACGAGCCGAGAACGGCGCCAAGGGACTCACCAACTGTCTCAGACGCACATTCGCCACATTCGGGATCCCAGACGAAATCTCCACCGACGGGGGCCCAGAATTTACTGCATCAACCACACAACAATTTCTAAAGGACTGGAGCGTCCATCATCGCCTTTCCTCAGTAGCATTCCCACATTCAAACTGCCGCACCGAGGTCGGCGTCAAAACGATGAAACGAATCCTAACGAATAACACTAACCACGATGGCACGGTCGACACCGACTCGTTGCAACACGCAGTGTTGCAATACCGGAATTGCCCAGACCCTAACACCGGCCTGTCTCCTGCACAATGCGTCTTCGGCCGACCAATCAGGGACCTCATCCCAATACCCCCGGCCGCTACGTCCCACACCCAACGTGGAAAGATACACTGAACGCACGCGAGGAAGCTCTACGGAACAGGCATATAAAAGCCGCCGAGCGATGGTCTGAGCACACCCAACGGCTTCCCCAATTAAAAGTTGGCTCCTTTGTCCGCATCCAAAATCAAACCGGGCCACATCCAAAAAAGTGGGACAAAACAGGCGTAGTAATAGAGGTCCGACAATATGATCAATACGTCATCCGAGTCGACGGATCAGGAAGACCCACTATCCGCAACCGGAAATTCCTCCGCCAATACACTCCAGTGAAAACACCGCCACCACCCCGCACCATTCAGGATGACCTACGATTACTTGGCACACCATTAGCCCCTTCCACAACCCCGCACCACGCCCAACAACCACCACCAAATAACCTTGAGCAGCAAACACCACAGCACGACCGAGCTGACATGCACAATGAAAACCCAACCCAACCCACAACACCAGAGACAACCCATTTCCCCCCCACGCCAACTCAAACAACACCTACAAGCACATCCACCACCCACACTAAACAACCACTTGCGCTAAGAAGACTTATGGACTTTAATAACAAAGGACTCAAAGAATAAAAACTTTCATATTCTGAACAATTAAGTCTTTCATTACTGTTACATTTTATTCACGAGTTAAAGACTTAGGGGGAGATAGAACATCATAATCATCAAGGCCTGGTAACAAACGGCCTCTCTGTTTATTTAACTCTCTTTTGTTTGTCGTCATTTCGTGACGAGCATTGTCTTGTATTTAATAAATATACATAAAGGAAATGGATGAAGTCCTATCTACCTTATTATTTCAAAATACTGTTAACATGTTAACTCACGCATATGTTGAAGTCTAACTGAGAAAATATAAGTTAAATTCTAGTTTGAAATCCTGTATTTTTTAGGGCTAACCTCGTTGCAAAAGGGTCTGTGAAGAAAATGCTCACTAGAAAGCATTACAACAGAAGCTTGAGGACACACAAAGTTGTATATGAGCCATTGATGAGCATCCTGTTCTGGTCTTTCCTCGAATCATTGCCAGAACAATCCCAAGTTGAAATAAACAATTTTGTTGGTAAGCATAGTAGAATTTTAATTTTTTTAATATAATTTGAAATATTTCCCTTCAAAATAGGAGTTTTGGACATAAATTTGTTGTGCTAAAAGATGAAGATATTCTTTTGTCCCATACAGTAGGCTGAAATGATAAAATTAAATTCATTATGAATTCTTAATTTGTAAATAAATTTTCATTATTTTAGTAGAATGCATGAGAGCACCCTATTCAGGCAGAAGTTTTAAGAATTATGCACTTACAATGAGACTTGATTCCATTATGAATGATTTTAATGAATATGCGAAAACGAAATCTGCATCCAATAACACAATGGCTACTCAATAAAGAGATGGTTCAAGTTCTCCTTCTGTTTATTTGTGCCACTAGAAAAAATGACTGGGCAGTTTAATGCTTCCATGATTTTTTGCCACAATTGTGTTCATTGTGCTTGGTACAGCTCAATTTACTGGTAGGAAATAATTACTTTGGAGAACTCTTATCCAGGTAATAAGAAAAAAAGGAGGGTGGTATACTCAGTAGCTGTGCGCACCTACACAATTGGAGAGGCCAACCAACAGATTCATTACTATTCTCCTTGTTCTAACTAGAATGTTTATATCCAGGTGCTACCCAGGGAATTGGACATGAAAACTAGACATGCCAAAAACAAACTGATCACAGATTCTCATCAACACCATGCAATCAAGAAATGGAACAAACTCCTAACCAAGACTTAAAAACAAAAGGAGGTATCACACATATTTACATTATATACATTCTCAATATTTAATGACCTAGAATTAATTCGTATCAACTAAAACATCTAAACCTTATAACACCAATAATTTTCCATAAAGTATTGTTGGTTTTACACTCAATTGATCAGCAGTTCAACAATGGATTTTAGCTCAACCAGAGAGAGGAGCGATCAGCAGAGAATGATATGCTCTTGCTGGTCTTAAAGACGAAAGAAGGTACCGTAAACTTCAGCTAAATTTAACTTCAGATTTTTACTTTTTTGTTATTTGTGTATGAAGGTTTGATTGAAAATATTGTATATCTCACCATATTTTTTATAGATCATGAAAGGAACTTGACTGTAATCCAATAAAATTCCATAATGTTGAGGTGGCAGGTGTTATTGAGACATTATCAAGTATGATGAATCCTTTTGATGACGACCTTGGAGACCTCGTCCACATTAATGATGAAATCGCCATACCTTTAGTATCTGGTGAGCTCTTGAAGTCCTATGAAATTGGTGAGCAGAAATGCTGTCACACAGAAAGTGACAAGCAACAAGCCAGATATACTCACAACAATATTGAAGACAAATTTTAACACGCTTTCAAAAAAAGAGCAAGGTGAATTACGCAAGGTGTTCAAGGTGAATTACGCTTTATTTACTGTGTTTGTTCACAATAAATAAAAACAATATAAACGTTTGTTGATTTTGTATTTTGCTAGTGAGCTACAAAATGTGAAAATGACAAATGCCATGTTTTACTTTTCTATACAGTATACTGCATTGGTGTCTCTCAAATATTAATATTTAATCATATCTGTCCTACAACATTATTTTGACATACCCAATGCAAGTACTGAACATTACATTTTAAGAAATTATTAATTTACATGAATCTAGTTCCACAAGGAGAATATTTCTGCTCAATATGATGAGGTCCTGCTGATTTGGGATTTTGATGTTGATGTGCTTCTATCAGCTACTGCCACTCCATTACCACCAAAGTACCCACCTAATGATGATGATGGAAGCAGTAATATTTGCCCACTTCTGGACATCACAAGGACAACTTGTAATTGTTCAAACTTTCCAATAATTGGCAAACTCTTAATTGACTTGGCAGATTTTACAGTCCCTGAAACTCAAACGCCAAACAACGTTTCACCAAATCTTTTTGAAGATCAACTTGATGAAGTGCTGGAACAAAGGTTGCTGGACAAACATGTAAGTGATATAGACACACAGGATGAACATGAACAGAATGCTGATTTAGAGCAGAGTGACCAACAAGAACAGAATAATGTGGAACAGGGTGAAGAACAAGAGATCGATATATGGAACAATTTGCGGAATTGATATGCATGAAAGGTACTACATTTCACAGTCACTTTCAGGAAGTATTACATGCTTGCAAACAATTAATACTTGAGGGAAATGCACCTGAATTGTTTCTTACTGCAAAGCCTGTTAACAAGTGTGATGAGAATGCCATAGTTGTGAAAGCTTTGCTGGGAATATGTAAACCAATTGGATACATTCCAGAAAGAAAAATCCCGAAAGTGACAGATGCAATGAGAAAAGGGGAAATAACATCAGTTGCATTAAACAATGTAATTTATAAATATATATATATATATCCAGCTAAAGCCCACAGATATTTTGCAAAAATATTAATTCTTAAAAGAAATGGATGGCTACCAGATAATAAAACATGAACACAATGATCCCATTCAAAGAACTAGTGGGGCTACAAGCATTAAATGTGATATTTTCTTAACATTCATATGATTGAGTCAGAGTGCATGTATAATAAAAAATAGTTATATTGATGTCTCCTTAAGGTGGTGGTGGTAGATAGTTTTCCGGCTTGTGGAAACTCTGGCGTATTGTTTTTCCATGTCTGGCAGAAAAGACAGATCGTGCGCAAACAAAAATGGAGCTGTCTTCCCTTTGATTGACACGGAGTTTGTGCAGTCAAAGTGGGTGATTCCTTTCAGTGACTTCCTTGTCGTCAAACTCTGGCTTCTCATCAAATGATGGATATTCTTCCTTGAATCTGCTGTTTAATGTGAAATAGTAAAATGGCAAATCTTCATCCATCCTCTTGGTGAATTCCCTGAAATGTTATCAAATATAAAATACTGTACTTATTTTGATCTAATTTTATCGCTTTTTATCAATTTCCTGACAGCACAAGGCCAATACTCCTTGAATTGTTTGAGGGTAAAAGTTGTGCCTATATTTTGGTGAACAATACCAAAAACTGTTTCTAAATCATCAGTCCCCCAGCCCGTGGATGTTCTGGATAGCCAATATTGATGAACTCTCGGTGTCTGTATTCCTGACTTTCTATGTTACAGGTGATTTCTATAACAGTTTGCTGTGAGAAACCTCTTATGTTTTCAACAGGTCTAGAACAATAGCAGAAGTTCAAAGAGCAAGAGATATTTAAGTAAAATCATGCGTTGAT
This sequence comes from Dendronephthya gigantea, assembly GCF_004324835.1. NCBI lineage: Eukaryota > Metazoa > Cnidaria > Anthozoa > Malacalcyonacea > Nephtheidae > Dendronephthya > Dendronephthya gigantea. The sequence continues at coordinate 825,576 of NW_021163051.1, forward strand.
TATTGATTGTGAAAATGCACAAATATGTATATATTAATATATCACTGTCCAAAAACCACTCTTTGGGTCACGAAGAACAGCAACAAATGCAGCATAATCAAGTGCTCTCTGTCACTGGTTGTGCCTGGTTGTTTTTCTTAAATAAGTTTCTCATGTATGCCTTGATATTGGAAGCATTGTCTTTTAACATTGCTTTACCGGACTCGAACTTGCGTTCACCACAGCATACTGACAACTCATTCATTTCTTTTTCACAAGCTAATTTAATCGCTTGAACATCATGAAGTAGGGTCTGATATTGAACAACATCCCAATTGCAGTCTTTCAAGGTTTTCACTGGGGTGTTGACTGCTTTAAACTTCTCCTTGTAGGTTTCACAGCAATTGTGAAATTTTCATTAAGAAAGTTAACATCAGTAGAAAGCTCTTTGGTAAAATTAGACAGTTTGCACCTAAGCTTTTTATTAATGAGTTCTTTGTCTGTCAATGCTATAGTATCCTTAAGCCTTTCATCATACTCCTTCCTTAACTTTTCTAATCTAATGTACCATCTCCAAGATCTACATCGCCATTCCATTTCCCCTACATTGACTCCATTAAAGCAGTCTTTACAACTGTGCCGTCAATTTTTATCCAAAATCTTCCATCAGGATTAGCTTGTTTCAGCATATTCAATGCAGCTTCCTTAAGTAACAATGAACAAAAATACACTTTGTCATATTGTAGAGAATAGTATACTGTATAGGCAGTAAACATGGACTGTGTGATGTTGAAGGCAGTCATGATGTTAAATGTTTTGTCTAATTGAAGGGGTTTCTTACCTGGACATGGGAGATCATATCAAAAGGGTTATCTTTATTGATTCTCATCTGTGTGGAGTAAAATTCTAAAAGTAAAATTAACGACTTTGGTACGAGTATTAGCTCATGTATGTATAGCTGATGTCATTTGCCTCATTCCCATTGAACCCAAAAAGCACAAGAAAATATTACAGAAAAACATACATTCTGCATGGGTAGGACTGCCATGAACTGTATGTATATTGTATCAATACATTAAAGGTCAGAAGTGTCCAAGAGTTGTTGTACAAACAAGAAGCCGATACTCGACTGGTTCTTCATGCGAATCATGCGTTTTCAGACCACCAGACCATTACCATCAGTAGTCCTGACACAGATGTCTTCCCCCTGATGTTTCATCATAGGACTGACCTGAGCCCATTTTTAATTTTTGACACTGGCTTTGGCAGCAACAGAAAGTTCATCAACATTGGTGAAACTTATGATCGATTGGGATTCCACATTTGCAAAGCACTCACTGGCTTTCATACATTCACTGGTCAGTGCAATTAGATACCGTAATTACTCTAATAATGCACCAATCAAATTGAAGGTGTTACATCCCCCCCCCAGGCACATACCCGGGCATTTGACTTTTAAAACATTTTGCCGGTCAAATTTGGCTAAAACCGTTGTTCAAATGCCCTATGTCTCACGTCCAACGCCCGTTGAGATGCCCCATGGTTTCTAATTTCGACTTCGACTTTGATAAACTAATTTTGGCAGGAATTGTTTTTATAGTCGACAATTGTTTGGCAAAATTACAAAATTGGCAAAATATTGTGATATACAGGGCTCTCACAACGAAATTGATTAATTCCTCAAGAATTTCTAAAAATTTCCCCAGATTTCTGAAGAATTCCTTAGACACAAATAGCGTAGTAACACAACCGGGGCTGACATTGGGGCCGGTTGTATAAAAACGTAGTTAACTTTTAACTATAGTTAAAATTTAAAACAATTTACATCGGCAGTTATATTGCTACTACAGTGAAATAACGAAACGTATCTTGGCGTCAAAATATTTAAAACATGTTTTATTGTGTAATTGCATAACTCGTTTATTTACACCTTTTGTGCCAAACAGCAAAACACTCTCAATTCGCGAATAAAACAATGCTGCTTGCCACATGTGACCAATTACCGCAGAATAATCATATTAAACATAAAAGCAGGCAAAAACAACTGAAGCACATGTTTCAGCAACATTTGAAAAAATTTCCCAAAAGTGAGAGCCCTGGTGATATACTGAATGAAATTAAAATTTATCGTCCTCTTCATTACTATATTACACTATAATTATATATGACCTTAATTTTGAACTCCGATTTTTCCTTTTTAACTAACTTTGTTTGCAATATTTAATATTTTGTAATATTATGTGAGATGAAAGAAAATGGAAGTAAAAGCAGGTTTTTTTTTATTAATATGCCGGTTTAATAACAGACCCGCCAACCTGTTAAATAGCCATGACAATTCAATGTGTTTGTTTTAACGAATACTCAGGGTTTTGTCAATTCTTTACAAACTGACTACATTTCAAATCAATAATATAAACCACCTGATAAAAGTGTATAGACTACATAGTTATGTGTCCATGTTAATAGCCTTGGCCTTTGGCTTTATGGCAAAACATTACATGACTTGAACATCATTAACACTAATTGTAAACCGTAATTTTTTTCAAGGGTTCTTTGTCTCTGACCAATCCTCCCTTTTTAGAATGTAGTGTTTCTCATTATGCCTTTTTTGTTTGCTTCTTTTTCCGATGGGTTTCCTTGGCCTTTTCAATACCTTTCTCTTTCGTTATTTTCTTTCTTTGCAAATGTTTAATCCAAATGTCAACGTCTTCAATAGAAAGGCAGCGTCGTTTTGCAAGAGATAACTTGTCATTTAAACGATTATTTTCAAAAGCATCTTTTATTATGGTACTTGGTGGAAAAGATCTAATCGCTTTGCCATTTTTGCGAAGGACCAAAAGTTTTTTTACATCAGTCAAGTAGTGTCCAGTGCAAAGGGCCTGTGCATCTTTCACATGCATCGCCATATGGTCTCTCATTATCAATGACAGGATATGGGAAGAATGTAAAGGAGGGACCACCAGGGTACCAATTTGGAATCAGGTCATTTCCAACGGTATCATTTGCATGTCGACAGGTCTCACAAACAAATTGGACGTCCTCTGCACTCATTCTACTCTAGAAGAAGCATATACGTTCCATCGTCTTGCAGTTGATCTAGGCACTTGTAAAGTGATATACGCCACTTGGCGCCTGGATTATATTTCAAATTGAAACTTTTTCGTGGTCGTTGATTATTGATGTTTGCTTCACCTTTATATCATTTCCCGAATATTTTCCTCTTATTACGTGCAACACACAATTGAAATCAATTGGAAGTGTGTTTTGTTTTCTGAAAATGAGAAATAATACAAGACATTGTGGAGATTTAGTGTTAGATAAAGTTAGGCTTGAATGCACAAAATGTTCTTTTTTTTAAAACAGAACAAAAATTTATTAGAGTGCGAAACTTTAAAATTTTTTTAGCTAGATTGATTAGGTGTAGTATTTCTCTCTATCACCCACCTTAATTTTAATGTAACCAGGACCCTCATTGATAGGAGTTACTTTTAACTGTCTTAACTGAAGAGGTTATCCTGTCTAAATATGTTTAAATAATAATAATAGGAGTATTTGGAAAATTATTTTGTGTGATTATACTAGTTCTGTAGTCCCTAAGATCGGGCAAGGCAACAAAGGCGAAAGACCGGCTGCCGGGTTTGGATGGGAATTGATGATTAACTGCAAGTCGAATCTGCTGTCAATCAAAAGTAAATATTTTCTAACATTCAAATTTGTCTGGTCTTGGTGGAATTCATGGACAATTGCGTTCACTCCGCCTTCAAAAACTAAATAATTTTTGAAAGATGAAATGCCCGTCCACATGTAAATGCTGAGACGAAGGAAATTTGATAGCGCCAAAGCATACAGCATGAGCATTTCCAGGTTCACTGCCAGATTTATAGCCACATGACCGGCTACCAACTCCAATCTAGGGAATGGTTAGATTAGCCATGGCAAGCTGCCATTTTGCTGTAACCAAACCTTGGTTAACACCTGACTCCTGTGTAACTACTGCATACACAGCAGCACAAACACCTTACTTATGGGCATCTCCAGATGAGTGTAGTTTTGCTTTCTTGATTGGCTCTTGGTAAACAGGTATACAATGCAGAAATGATGCAACTGTGGGTAATCACTTGCTATAAATGGATACAAATTTTGGGCGCTGTTAGACAGTGGTGGTAGCCATTCCTATGCCTCCTCCTATTGCAATTGAGTTGATTGGCATGTGCAAGTGCAAATCGCATGAATGGAATTTAAATATTGCAGAACTTGAATCCACTGGAGATGAAGAGGGAACTAGGGAACAACTAAATGGAACTACCACAGGGACAGTAACAAAGAAGCTACTCGTGCTCGGATAAGAAAAAGCCATTGATTCTGTACAAGTCAACTTCCCGATGGTTCATAAGGTTGTACAATAATCTTTGTTCTACCTCATCAAGCCAATTAACATTAAAGTCTTCAATGATTATAACTTGTGTAGAAGGATTTTCCTCCAAAGTGGCACAAATGGCAGCCAAAAGAGATGACAATAGAAGTCTTGCAGATTTGTATATTCCAATTACAATTAAGTCTGGGCATTGGACTGTCTTGATTATAGTTAACTCGATCCCATGACAGTTTTTTGCACAAGGGTATCCAATCATCATGGGAATTCTGGAATAAACAGCTAATCCATGATATGGACGGTTAACATTTGAAATCTCGTCATTTCTAAATAACTCATAACCTTCAATTGCATACATTTCATCAGGATGTTGTGAACTAAATCTTGTTTCTGTAAAAATTAGGATGTCAGCTGAGGAGTAATTAATATCTTTTCGTACATCTTCTATGTGCTTGTGCAAAGATCTTGCATTTAGATGACAAATTTTGATATCAGTGTGATTCAGCATGTACAAAGGAGTAAAAAAAAGATCTAATTTATACTGATTTCTCAGCGATTGCATTTCTTGTACGACTTTAAGGATCAACAGAAATCATGCTTGATAATAAATTTGTCCTTTTGTTATCCAAGGAGTGAAAGCGTTGAATCCTTTGAAAACTGAGCAAGTCGTAGAGTCCACGGAAAAGCCTGCAACATCTGAAAATGTTGTGACATTGACAACTAACGTCCTCCAACTTCACCGCCTATCTGATGTCGAATTTAGAAAGTTGAAAACGTTTTGTGATGCTGACATAGAAAAAGGAAACGAAAAAGAGTATGGCTGCTTTGCAACCTACATGTTAGAAAAACTGGCAAAAGACAGAAATATTAGTAAAGATGAAATTGACAAGCATGTAAACGAGTTATGTTGATATATAAAAAAATCCTGGTTGCCTATAGACTTGAATGGTAGAAGCAAAATATTACGGGGGATGTCACAAATACATCCTCTCTGTCGTGAACCTCAAAAAATGCACATCTAAAGCCATGGGGCATTGATGGTTTACTTTGTGAAGAGATACACAAAAAAGCATTCTCATGACGAAAAAAAAGAACTTATATACAAGACATTTTAGTTTCACGCCATGGCTCTTTTAATCACAGATACACTCTGAAAATTTTAGACGAAAGCATAAGTATTTTGGCGTTGTAAGAATGTTCCGAAGACTGAAATAGCGCCTTTTGAGAAAGACAACTGCACTGATTATAATAACCTATTTAGAGCAATACAACACAATGTCATTGCAATGGAGAACAATAAAATTAATTAGGTGCACAAAAATATGTTTCATCAAAAGTGCTGGCTTTTGAGCTCTTGCAACTCTTAAGACGACTAATGTGCCATACTGTTGACACAACTGTTGCAGGGCATTATCAAATTCAGTTGCGGTTACCAGTCGAAGGGAAGAAGGTGACGAGGATTGTTTGAAAGCCATGTTTGAAAACCCGATTTACCTGAGAGATGGCGTCCTTTTGTTGTTCCAAATGATTTACCAAAGCAATGGCGCGGTCAAGTGTTTCCTTGCTGATCTCAGTTGGAAAATCTTGCATGTCTTGGCCATGAAGTATTAGTTCTGTGGCATGGTGAACATGTGTAAAGCAAGGGCAATTCGCGGTATGTGGTCAGACTTCCTTGACTTAGGAGGCATTTGTCCTTCAAGGATAGTCGTGTTGACTTCAGCGGCGAATGATGTGTTCATGTCCTGGAAGTGTTGTTACGCGTCGTTGTCAAAGGTATAGTTGTAGGTGTGCTTTTCTTGAATGCCATTTATCGCGTTGAATATCTCAAGGAAGCTATCGATTGGCTCTGTGTCAATATAATTGTTAGCATCAGCTTGCTGTTGTGGTGTAGGACCTATGTAGAACCAAAGAAATGGATACGAGAAAGCAGTCAATAAGTCCATGGCCTTGGTCCATTCGTGCGATAAGTTTTGAGAAAGAATTGAGAAAGGAGTGTTCGCAGGTATTTTGAGCGTCTTTTCCGTGCTGTAGTGGTAGGTGGCTCGTTCTCCAGAAAATAGTTTACAGAGCAATGGGACTTCGCCACTGGCAGTTTCATCATCTGACTTTAACAGTTTGTTGAGCACGTCATGTATTTCTGATGACACAACGTACGCTTTGCCGTTATCTGCTATCTGCTTAACCAGGGCAGAAGAAGTTGCTCTACCTATAAGTAGATCATCGTCTGGTTTCGTGACTGCCAAAATAAGGTGTGTCGCCTCGTGGTCCACACTGCTGATGATTTTCCAGTCCCTGGATAGCCGACGAATATGGTAAAAATATTTGGTATTTGTTTGTGGTTCCCGATTTTAACTGTGGCTTTGTTCTTGCAAGGATAAATGCGGTTGTTGTTAAAAGAGTTGGCACAAAGTAACCAATTGAGATTCCAAGCGAAATGGCTTTATTCTTTATAAAACGCTCTATATCAAGACTGAAGAGATTGGTATATTCATAGGCAATACCCGAAATGCGTCTCTGAAGAGTTGCCCAAGTCCTTTCATGTTGCCTTGAAACTTTAGTCAAAGGATTGTCTGCCATAACTATTTATTTTATAGCAGCACAGGTGTAGATGTGACCAGTTCAGAGCAGTGTGTGGAAATTTGAAACGAGAGCATGGCAGCGTTGAAGAAATTTGAAATGAGAGCGTGGCAGACACAAGTTTGTGTAATGCAAACGGAGGTGTGAATATCCAATATGCATGTATCCGTGTGATTAGCATTTCTCACAGCTATAAATTTTTACATGTCAGGAAACGGCGCTGAACACGCTTGGCATTTTTGCATGCGAAATCGCTAGTTTGCCATTCAATATGGCATGCGGTATACCCCCAAAATGTTTGCGCCACGTGCATTTGAGTCAGTGGTGTACCGCCCAAGAATATTTAATTAAGTAAACATGGCGGCTGTTTCAAATTTTGCGATTTTCGTTGGAAGAAGTGTTAAAACAAGACATCTTCAACGAAAACGCTGTTGAACAGCCGTCAAACTCTTTGACAAAAGTTCAGGAGGCAATTGAGAGTTTGGCAGTTGAGCGTGGGTGCAGCAATGCAGAGGCTGTCACTGGGGCATGTGTTGAGCAAGTTCAAGCTATGCTTGAACTTGCAACAAGCCATAGAGAATCTGGGCTGAAATTGCTGGCAATTCCCATCAATGTAGGCCCTATTTTGCAGCGAGAATCACGTTTGTGGTTAAATGGGATTCGGTGACGGGTTGGTGGTAGAAGGAGCATTCGGAACTCGTATTATGGGGAAATTACGAGGGATATGCCTTACGAGGTTTTCACGGCATTGTGTCGAATTGTTCGGGGGATGGATGGTTTCGTGGCACCTTTTTGTTATGAGCGCCAAAACAAGAAGGCACATGTAATATCTTTAACATCAATGCGTCTTGTGAACGAGTTGTTTGTTTTGCTATCTGGCTTGTCGATAGATGAAGTTGCCGATTACTTTAAGAGATGTTTTTCTGGCAATCGAAAGGGTCACACAGCGGCAGTTATTATAACCGAGGTGAAAGACTTTGTTTTTATTTACAAGAAAAGGCCTGGAAAACTAGTCATCGGTTTTAATTATGGTGAATGGAATGTAAATGGAGTTCCTCAGCATGTATGCTAACATTTCTTTAATCTATGAAAAACGTTTTAACATAGGCACATTCTTACAGTTGTGAAAATTCAGAGCATTGTTTAAATCATTTTAGGCAAAATTTTGGTAATGTAACTGCAAACATGATTGATCATTTCAGGCAATTATATTACCAAAATTATGAAAATCTGAATTGTTCTCAGTGCACTTTGATGAAATATGCTTAGTTTAGTTAATTTAATCTGATGTTGGCTTTTATAATGCACTTCATTGCCTTTTCACACTGTTAAGAACCATGTCAAAGACAGGGCCGTAACTAGAACGATAATTGGGGTGGTGTTTATTCATATATTCAGTTCTGCCCGACGGATTTCTTTTGTAAGTGCAATAGCTCACAATGGAAATCCGTCGGGCAGAACTGAATATATGAATAAACACCCCCCCAATTATCGTTCTAGTTACGATCCTGGTCAAAGCTCTATATTCCTTTTTAACTATATCAAAGTAATAATCCTTATATAGCTGGATATTGCCTCCAAAATCATAGATTTACATACTAATATTTTGAAGGCAAACCAGCAGACAAATATATGTGAACTTCCCTTTTAATGACTAGTTTTCCAGTTGCTTTTTCAGTCAGAAAATCAAACTGCTGCCAGATAGTAAATCAAACAACTCAAATAATGTCAAGAACAAAACACAATTTTAGGGTTTTTTGCCACAGCCACCCCCAACAATTTGATAAAAAAATCAATTTTCTTCTGCCACCATTTTAAGAAAAAGAAACAATAAATACATTTTTAATGTATTTATGTTACAATACATTTAAAATGTATTTATAGTCCTCTTTTTGATTTTAACTAAATGGTACTGCATGACTTTGTCTATCATTAAGCTGCAATGGTCCTCTAAGATTCCACATTGAAAAGAAAAATCATCAGGACTTTTTCAGAAAAATATAACTAGGATGCACTGAGATTTTTACCCTTGGATACTAGTGGATACTTGAATACTAGTGGAGAGAATGGAGCTTTGAAGAGTTTATACAAATGAGTATAGGTTTACAACACAAGTTTTTGTCTTAATATATATCTATTCTAAAAATAGAAATCAAACATACATATTTCATGCAAAAATTACAAAACTAATACACTAATAATCAAGATGTATGCAACATATGCATAGCATATTCCTGTGTGTTTAACATACACAGTTATGTAAAATGTTACTGTTCATATTTGTTTTTATATTGTAAATACATTTAGGTTAAGACATTGCAAGTAACCTGAACACTATTTAAAACTAATAGCACTGATTTCAATACTTTGTCAAACTAATATACTAACAAGTACACACTTAAAAAACATCAGGTTGATGCAATATTGATATGAACATGATTGATCAATGTTGTGCGGCCGACATTGTTCAGAGTTGTTATTAAGATGTATTAGCATATTCCAGTGTGCTTACATACACAGTTAGTATGTTACTGTATATTTTACATTTGTACATTATTTGGTTAAAGCCCACTTATATTGTTATATTGTAAATACATTTGAGACATTGCAACTAATCAGAACAATAATCAAAACTAATAACAGTGCTAAATATTTCTGGTTTATAGTAAATTTCTCATATATACACAATTGTGTATGTTTATAGTCAAATATATTAATAACATATATTGGACATTAATAAGAAAGAATATCACAATCATGACAGGGTATTTGTTTTAGCATCAAGTTGGAGTATGACACATGCCATAAATAGAATGAATCATGATAAACATTTCTCTCAATCATTAAAACTTATATCAATTCTGCTGATGTACTCACACAAAAGAGCAAATCCTGCTAAATGATTGTTCGATTTCATGCATGATTTGAGTCGGCGTCACAACACATTTTCATCAAAATTGTTTTTGACTATAAAATGTTGAAAAGCATTACGTATAAATTTAGTGATTTACGCTATTAATATAAGCGTGTATGTCTGAAACATGTATACCGGCTATAGCCTAAGTACATGGATTGTAATTCAGTGGCAATCCATGTACTGCTTCCTGCAGAGTAAAATAGGTTAACTCATTCAGCTGTGGAAACATGAGGCAGATTTGAATTAAGTTAATTGGTCGTACTTAATCATACTGACTTATACACTTAAATTTTAAAGGCCCACACAAACGAGCAGTTTTCTCTTAGAAGTTTCAGCTCTTTGCAAGGTGCACACGAGCAAATTACTCTTGACAAGGAGCTAGGTTGACAAAAAAATTAATCGTCTGTGTGGGGCTAAAGGCCGACACAAACCGGATGAGATCCGGCCAACGCGACGCGATTTTTACGAATTCAGTTTTTATCACTATAAAAGTTTTTATGTAATTAATTTTATGCCAGAAAAACATAACAAATCTTCAAAAGAGTCCAACGCAATGCAACTATTCAATCGCAAATTTTTGAAAGTATCATTTAAATTATTTAAATTGCTGCGTGTACATATAGGTGCACAAAACGCGACAGTTGAAAGCAGCCCAAATTTCGCATGTTTTGAATTTCTTCGAACATAAACTTTCATTTAAAAAAGTTAGTGTAATGAAATGGTAATACTAGTAAATATTCGGACAGAACAAGATGTTTTAAGATACATAGTGATTCAAAATGTAAACAAAGCCTTTCTTTACATTACAGACTGCATGTAACCCAGCTTTAAACAAGATATAATATCCACATGAAATTAATCAGTTACTTCGTTACGTACAGACAAGATGAAAAACGCAACACCACGTGACACAAACGTAACACAAACGAGCAGCGTAACACCGCATCAACATTCAACACTATGGAAACACGAAACAATGAACGACACATCACGAAACAATGAACGACACATCACGAAACAAATGACAGAATAAAACAGGAGAACAAATCAGAACGCTGTTCGAGTACCCTTAGGGAATATAATACCCCTGACACTCTTCAACTATAGTCGCGCGGTATTATTATAGCCCTGTTTACACTACGCGCGATAATTGGTACGGCACGGATAAATCTGGTACCCGTACCATTTTTATCCGTGCTTGGACGATCTATTTAGGTAGTCCAAGTACTTGTAAAAGTGGCACGGCCGGAATTTTATCTGTGCCCTACAAATATCAAGCGTACAATGATACAATTTTATTACTCAAAAAAAAAACAACAACATACATTTAAAGCTAGTATACACACATTTTTAATAATTTTTTTTATGAGTACTGGCTGCCAAAATAACCAAAGGGCTAGAAAAGCTGGCAGTCAGTTGATTTTACTTGGTCATCTTATTTAAATAACTAGCACCAAATACAAGGACGGAATATAACAAAAAGAAACAAAGCCAAAATAAACATACAACGAAAATTTATGAAAGTTGCAAAACATTGTTATGTAAGAAAAATTAATATTTCTCAAGGAAGCTTTCTTTAACTCTCAGTTTAAATTTTTTTAAAGAATGAGATTTAAGATCGTCCGCAATGAAATTCCAAATTTTAGCCCCTTGAAATCTGATATTAAAAATTCCATAATTAGTTCTAGCTTTGGGGAGCAAAAATGACTGCTTAGTAGATAATCTAGTACCATAGTTATGTTGGCTACTTACAGGAGAGAAAAAATCATTAAAAATAGGCGGTAACATCTGATTATAAAACTTATACATGAATAAGGCAATTTGAAAGGATACCAAATCACATAGTTTAAGAAAATTCAAATATTTAAAAATCGGACTGGTATGTTCACAAAAACTATAATTAGTTAGAATACGTACAGCTTTCTTTTGTAAAACAAACAATGGCTGAAGAGTAGTCTGGTATGTGCTTCCCCATACCAGAATTCCATATGTCAGAAAAGGATAAACAAGAGCATAATAAAGTGTTTTAAGAGTTGATAGACTAACATAATGACGAAGTTTTGAAATAATTCCAATATTTCTTTTTACTTTTTTGGCAGTATAACTAATGTGACTTTTCCAACTTAAATTTGAATCTATCATTATTCCTAAATATTTAATTGACTGATCTTGTGTTAAATGTTCATTATTGATAAGTATTTGTAAATTGTTATTTATTGCGCGTTGTCTGGTATGAAATATCACAAAGCTAGATTTTTTTACATTAAGAGAGAGCTTATTGCTACAAAGCCAAACAAAAACCTCATTAAGTTCACTATTAAGATTTGCTTGGAAATCTGCATTATTATCCCTGTAGAATAAATTTGCATCATCTGCAAAAAGATAAAAATCTAACTTCTTGGAACATGAACTAAAATCGTTTATATAAATAAGAAATAACAACGGGCCAAGAACTGAACCCTGAGGGACACCGCATGAAATATACAATTCATCAGAAGGAATATTATCTATACAAACAAATTGTTTCCTATTTGATAAATAAGAAATAAACCACTCATAAGGGAGTCCTCGGATACCGTAAACTTCACGTTTTTTGAGTAAAATAGTATGGTCAACTGTATCAAAAGCTTTAGATAGATCTATGAATATACCACAGGCAAAATCTCGATTTTCTATCGCTGCCTGGATTTTATCAACAATACAGGTGAGGGCATAGCTAGTAGAATATGAAGCACGAAATCCAAATTGTTTTGCATATAAAATCTGCTTTTCGGTAATATAACTATACAGTCTTTTATACATTAACTTCTCTAAGATTTTATTAAAGACTGACAGAAGAGAAATCGGCCGATAATTTGTTAATTGTGTAGATAAACCTTTTTTAAAGACTGGTATTACTTTGGCTATTTTCAATTTTTTAGGAACAATACCTGTAGAAAAAGAGGCATTAATTATGATCTCCAGTGGCCCAGATAATAAATTTTTGGCCAATTTCAAAATAGAAGTAGGAATACTAAATGGTCCTGAGGACTTAGAATTGTTTAGATTAGAAATTTCATTTTCAATCTCTCCAGCAGTAGTTGGTGAAAGGAAAAAACTGCCACTAGAGGGTGAACTCATATATTCCATAGGGGATTTATGCACATTTGGAATTTTACTTGCTAAATTAGAGCCAATTGTTGAAAAAAACTTGTTAAAAGCGTTTGCAATGAATCTAGGTTCATTCAGTTCTAAACCGTCATCATTTATAATTGTAGGAGCATGATGATTTTGAGATTTAGTTCTAACCAGATCTTTGATACCTTTCCATGTATCACGAATATTGCCAGATTTAGAAGAAAAATAATTGTTATAATAATTTCTTTTGCTTAACTTTAGCAGATGATTCAATTTATTTCTATAAGTTTTAAATTTTATATGATAATGTATAGATTTTGTCTTAAGGTATTTTTTATAGATTCTATTCTTTTTTTGAATAGATGTTCTAATTGCTGATGTTATCCAAGGTTTTGTCCTAACATTAAGTTCTTTTTTACTTAGTTGTTTTATGGGTACATGAGTATCAATAATTTGTGAAATTGTATCGTGAAAAGAATCAAACATTTCATCAGGACAAAATTCTGGGTGCAATATTTCATTCCAATTTAGGATTTGAAGGTCGTTTAATAAAGTTGTTTCCTCAAGATTGGAATAATCTCTCTTGTAAAATTTTTTATTTGAGGATACAGAAGAGTATTTTTCAATAATAAGGAAATTGGGAAGATGATCAGATAAATCATAAACCAAATTACCACTAATACTATAATGATCCAATGAATTTAAAAATATATTATCAATAAGTGTGGCTGAATGTTCTGTAATTCTAGTTGGTTGTAAAATTTGTGGTTGAAATAAGAACGAACCAAGTGAATCTAGAAAATTTTGCGTTTCCTGATGAACTTCAAATTTAAGAAGATCTAAATTGAAATCACCTAAAATAACACAATATTTGTTTTCGTGATGAATCCTTTCAACTACCTCATTCATGTAATTCATAAAGTGTTCAATATTAGAACTAGGATGACGGTAGATGACACCACATAACATATTGTGCTCATTATTATTAACTATTTCTACCCATAGTGATTCAAAATCTGCAGTAATTGATGAGCGATCAGATCTCATTTTAAATTTTAAATTATCTCTTAAAAAGAAACCTACTCCACCAGCATTAGATAGACTAGGTTGTGATATAAAGTTATATCCAGGTAAATTAATATTTGTAATAAATTCTTTATCAATATTAATTTTGGTTTCAGACATACCTATCATAGAAAAACGAAAATGTAACTCAGATACTAAGTTAGCTAATGAATCAAAATTAGCTGACAAACTTCGAATATTACAATTAAGAATAGAGAAACTACTATGCACACATTCCTTAATATAATTACTAGCATGAAAATCATGAGTACTATAATAATTAAAGTCACATTCAGATGGTAATTGTAAATCAGCATCAACATCAGCAAGGTGTTTCATATTACTAACAGGAGTTTCAAGTTCTAGGCGAGGCAGTAATATGTATTCTTCAACTCTATCTCTATTTGTTGTGAATAGAGCAGGATATTCTGGACAATAGCAACATGTCATCACACAACATAATTCAATTTAAATATGTCACTTATCTTATTCAAGAAGCAATAAGGATTTGTGATCTCACTGAAGCCCTTGCAAGTCCTTTGAATCTTTAATATGAACACGAGGCTTGTCTCCATCTTTTCTTAGATATATATTACCCGACTGAGTCCAAATAAATTTGTAACCATGATCTTTCTTAAATTTCAGACAGTCGCTGAACAATTGTTTATTTCTCGGACTAAGGCTCTCATTAATGAAGATCTTATTTGATACATGATATCCAAAATCAGCAGCCGTGACATTTTTCAGGTTCTTCCTAGCATGGTAAAATTTTTCCTTCATATCACGTCTTACAAATTTAACAATAATATTCTGGTTGCTCTCAGATCTTCCACTTGTAACCCTTTTGGGCAAACGATGGCTAACTGATATATCTGAAGGTGCTATAACAACACCGATAGATTCTGCCACTTTAATAACCAAATTATTTGTATTTTCCTGATCATCATTAACAGGAAGTCCACAAATTTCTACGCAATTTCTGCGAAGATATTGCTCTAGGTTATCAACAGCTGCTTTCAACATTTTAACTTCATTTTTTGATTCTAAGAGTTCAGCTCGAAGACTTTTATTCTCAGCGAGTAGTTTTTTCTTTTCTTCCTCATTAACTTTCAGAAGTTTTATGATTTCATCATATTTATTACTTGTAAACTGAGTGGCTTTCGTTAATTCTTCCAGTTGTTTAGTGAAAGGTTGCAAGCTTTTCGCGAGCTTTTCTTCAAACATAGACTCGATTTTATCGTATGTTATAGGCATATTTCATAAACTGAACATACAACATTTATTACAACACAAAATAACACGTATCAGAAGAGGAAATTGGACGTTTACTTGACTTTTGTTAATAATTTTAGTGGACTCAAGATTTTTGTCGCCATCTTGATTCGGTGCTTCCACTTGGTTGTCTTGATTCGGTGCTTCCACTTGGTTGTCTCCGCGTACAGTGTAAACGGAGCTTTAAGATTTCTTTAATTGAAATTATAAGTTCACGGCGATAAGCTAAATAATCATCGCAATTATCGCTACTATACCGGATACCATCGCTAGTTTAATTAATGAAAGTAATCACCAATCTAGCGTCTTCATCACCTCTTATATATTTTATTTCTTATACAGTGCCGACTATACGACAGAACCCGACTATACGACAATTCCTTTTTTGTGACAAAAACTATAAATCTGGAAAACGCGTGCACGACGACTTTTGATGTCACATATTGTCTAATTAAAATTAATGAAATTACAGTACATGCTGTTGAATTTGACATGTGTATAATTTCCATTCGAAATTAGGCCTTTAGGGTCATTATTAAACCCTTTTTCATGTTTTATTTTTCGGAAACAGTTGTCAATCGTGTTAACACACTTCGCTAACATAAATACCCTGAAAACGTGTATTTCTTTGTTTCTGAGTATTCGATACATTTCGCTGCGATATGGTTGAAATGGAACCGGGCCTTACCAATGGTCATATTGACGGAATTCCACTGTATACGTGCAGTACAGTATTTAAAAAAACGACTTACATTTCTCCAAGCTTTCTTTTATCTGGTTCCTTAGTTCGTTACCACAAAACCTACACAACTCATCTGAAAATACTTTCTGTAAACCACAATCACAATAATTAGTGTCACTATCGCGCACTCGCTTGGGGAAATAAGAAAGGGTGCTATTACTACAAGAACTATTAACATTATTATAACCATGTTTACGCAACCAAATTAAAGAAATGTATTCGTGATGGAAAACCTGTTGCCACCTATGGCTATATGCAGTATTTGCACAGTACTTTGAGATAGCTATATGCTTTGCTTCTCGTCCTTCCATTGAGTTTAAACCCAGCCCCAACCCATAACGTTCCTTCATTTCTTTTGTGTGAACAGGAACAACAAGACCTAAAGTCCACACAGTTGGATTCACTTTCAGATATAGCCAGTAACCACGATGGAAATTTTCACAATGTTTCTTTAGTTCTCTTACCTGCTCATCAGTAATATTTACCCGACTAAATAAAGCAACTGCATTTCGCAAGCAAAGGCAGAGATAAGCATGAACGTGAAGTATATTAGAGGTTATTCCAGAAACACCATTTTCAAGCACATCAATGAGAAACATAAAGTTGTGTAAAAACATGCGAGAGTCCTTACCTGTGAATCTATAGTTGAACGTCATTCCATCAAGCTTTGCGTTTTCGTCGTACCACCGTATGATACGTTTCGCCAGCCTATTCAGGTTACACTTTGATCTTAAAACATTAACAAACTTGTAAAATGGTGTTTCTGGTAGAACCTGAGAAAAAGATGAAGGTAAGTTAGGTTTTGACATTTCAATCGCTTGATTTAAAAGATAACGATGAGCTAAGGCACATGCGTTATTTTTTAAATGAAGCGGTTCGACATGAGCTCTGTCAATTAGCTCAGCCACCAAAGGAACAAATTCTTGGCGGCTTTTCTGCTTAGCAATGAAAGTCGTCACATTTGTTCGTTTGGTGGCGGCTTTGACATTCTTCCTTTCAAGTGTTTTTTGAAGTCAGAAACTTTTTTCGCCTGTTTGATCCTTTCCGAGTATTTCCACGGTTTCCAGGTATCGTTTTTATTTCGCCCGAAGGTTCCTTTTCCGTTTACCGACATGGACTCCTGATTTACATCTGCAAAAGTGGAAAAGTACGTAGCACTATTAGTAAGCTCCCCAGCTAAAAAACAAAGCATTTTCATATCGTTTGGCAGTTCTGAAAATACAAACTTGACTTCAACGCTTTCTTCTTTAGCTAGAACAGAGTAAGACTTGCTTTCAATTCGTTTAATATCAATCATAAGCTTACCCAAGAAACGTTTTACCGGTAGACAGTTTTCTGAACAATTAGCTCCAAAAAGAAGAAAATTTTCGTTGCTACTCAATACGCCTTGTCCAATGTTAAGAAAACTTACCAACCATGAACATGCTGAATCATCTCTTCCAAAAGGTGCACCATCTCCACCCAGAGCAATATGAAATGTATTCGGCTCACCGAAGTTAACAATTTGATACTCACATCTAGTCTTACAAGAAATTCAAATAAAAATTAGCTAGTCTTACAAGAAGATCTTCAATATCCCTGTAACATCCGTTGACTTTCTCACATTCATCCATACCATTGCACAAATTTTCACGAACACTAAACAACTCACCAATATCAATGGATTTTATATACCGCATTAACCTGTCATAGGGAACAAGGCGAGGGGTGGGACAGTTGGCAACCTTAATACGCGCAGCCCGCTTACTACCTACTACCTGCTTATATGAATTAGCCTTATAAACTCTCCTATACTTATCTTTACCCATAATACCCTTGCTATAATATACTGCAATTGACCGCAACATATTGTCATTTGATCTTTCATACTTCTTTAAATCTTCTTTGTATATCTTCGGTAAAACCTTATTCTTGATCTTGCTACACTTTTCCATTCCTTCAACAATATCTTCCTCCTTACATTTCCTATCTAATGTCTCCAACATTCCAATAACTCCTGGCTTCCTGTTTTCGTCACTACCCCCGTGTATTGCACATGCTGCTACCATGGTTTCTTTCCTCCGCTTTCTACCTGTAGACTCCACACAACCTTCCCCTGTTGGTTTGCTCTTACGTCTAGTAACTGCCTTCTCGCCTATACTAAAGCTTCCTTCCTGTTCTTCCTGCTTATCATCAACTAATTCAGCCCTGATGTTATCTAGGTCTTCAATTTCATTCACCAATCTATTTACCTGCATATATAAAGTTGAACATAACTGATACTTGTTATAAATGTTTAGTAAAATGTTTAAACTAAAAACATAGCATAATTCTGAAAGATGTACAATGTTGTTTCAATCATGCCTGTGCCAATTTATAGCCAGTACCATGCAAGGCCTGTAAGTTTTAATAATAAAAAATAAAACGGAACAAAGGCAAAATCTAAGGAATTCATCAATTTCATATATTTCCTAACTAGTTATGAACACACAACCACAGCATCTGCCAAATTACTGGACATATGTATATATAATGCCACTCTCACGCCCAATGATAGACTATTATTAATTTGATTGTTAAAGAAAATTCTACATCAATTTTGTTTAATTTTATAAGCTTTATCACAATGTATAATTCACATGTCAAACACCATTAATTTATAACACTATTTGAGCTATCCTTATATATTTTGATTTTACAATCACAAGCTATTAAACATATTGATATATTTGTGAGATATTGTTATGTAGATTTGGTGTTGACAAAGAAATGCCAGATATTCATATACTAAAAAGTTGCCCCAAATCCTTTTTAAAATCCAAATTTGTCTAAAAGCTAATCTTTCAGAAATGTTGGATTCTGTTAATTATAAATTAACTCCTATGTAGATACAGAGTAAGGTTACTGAGAAATATAATCATCTGGGATTTGTTTAGTACGAATGGTTGCACTACATGTTGCACAAGTAAGATTTTTTAGTTAACCACTAAGCTGAAAAAGAGCTTTCTCAGTGGAACAAGTACAATCATTCTGGCATTAGATAGCAGGGTATACACTGTGGGTGCATTTACTGCATTAAAGCCTAAGGAGTTAAATATTGACAAATTTTTAGTGAACCATTACACTGCTGGGCTTCCCAACTGACAAATAAAATCATCTGGGTTAATTAAGTTATAAAAACATATATTTAATAGTAGCATTGAAGCTCAGTGGGTTAAAGATCATAAATTTAGGTTTTTGAGAGTTCATCTTACAATGTGGAGTAATGTCAAGTTTTCAACAAGCTTTTAACAAACTAGGGAAAACATATTCATATATTCATATAACAAAATTTATCAAAGGCATTAACATACAATATGCTTTAGTTAAAAATGCAAATTGGCTCAGAAATATAGCAAATCGGTTATCGGTATGGAAATTTAAGTGGATCAGGTTAGCCGCAAGTCCATATAATATACACGAAAAATAGCAAGTCAAACACGAAATATACAAGTTAAATATATAAATACAAATAAATAAACGTTTCTTACCTTATCATCCAAACGTTTAAGCTTCTGGGATACGCATTTTGCTTTTTTTTGTTTCGTCTCCACAGCTTGCCATGCAAGTCTTTTGTTGCGCATATATTCCCCAACATTGAATCTGCGGTATTGAGATGCCTTTCTAAAAGGCATGATTCTGAGTTTCTTAGCTCATTTTTGTCAAAAAAAAACAACATACGATTTGAGATTGGTTCCTTAGCTTTTGAAATATACCAAAAATGTACAAAAGTAACCTCACACAAAGAATGCTATACAAGCCGAATATGCGGTTGTTTGAAATTTAATTTACGCCATTTGCGCCAAATGCCTCTAACAAGAAGCTCGC
The DNA here is from genome assembly GCF_004324835.1 of Dendronephthya gigantea. Taxonomy (NCBI): domain Eukaryota; kingdom Metazoa; phylum Cnidaria; class Anthozoa; order Malacalcyonacea; family Nephtheidae; genus Dendronephthya; species Dendronephthya gigantea. The sequence goes on from NW_021163051.1 coordinate 845,463, forward strand.
TTGAAGCAAAACATTTGCCGTTACCATAGCAATATTGATATCAAAATAAACCTCTTGTTACCCTCTATAACACTATTATACCCCCAAACACCTCACGGAGAAAGCGCTCCGGAAAAACATAGCCGAATATAAGGAATTCTCCACTCGAAAAATTCATTACCACTCTTCAGAAAATGTCGCGCGCCTCCAATAAAACCCGGCACATTCTAATTGTTCAATTTAGCGTGCAAAAATGCCAAGCGTGGAACAGTGAAAAAAAATTTTGTGCAAGACATATTTAGTTTATTATTTATGAATGTTTTTTGACCAAGTTTGAAGCCCAAGATTGGAGGATTGCGGCAAAAAGCCTTTTTAAATTTTACCAATTTCAGCGGTGACAATAGCTATATGCATATTCTGCGGGGTTTTTTTTAAAACAAAGAGTCCAAGTCATATAGCATTGATATGCAAGCTAAATGTAATAGTACTAATAAGCGGAGTTTTTTAGAAGGAGAAAAAATTTTCAAGTGTCATTGTATATATAGCACATGTTACATGTGTCTGTCCACGGATATAGTCTCTTCTTTAATTACTTTGCCTCGGATAGTGTTCCTGATGTGAAAGTCCAATACAACACCTCACAATACAACAAACACACAATACGACACCTCACACTTGTGGAAACTGCTCGGCCAACAGCCCCGAGTGACGCTCGGCTCAACTTTTACCTCAAGTGTCTGCATGCCGTGATTTGTAAAATGCGTTTTTTTAAGAACAAGGAATATATATGTGGTTTCATCTATAATATTTTTTTATAACTAAGCATATACATGTGGTATTTATATATAATGTGTTAATTGTGTTTTTTTGAGAACGAGGCATATACATGTGGTTATTTATTTACAATGGGTTTTTTAGAACAAGGCATATACATCTGGTATTTAGGCTATATACAATGCAAAGTTTTTTAAGGACAAGGCATATATATGTGTCATATTATTAATGATGCAGGGTTCTGTTATTACAAGACCTATATGCAAGCTATACGAAAATGGTTGTTATGAGAGGACTGATTGACAGTTATAGAGAAAATTTTGACAAAATATAAAAAAGTTACCTAATCATGATATGCGGTATTAACATTAAATTGAGACAGCGTGTAATCCCTGTATGACATGAATAAAAATAATGTGAAACGTTGCATTTGTTTGAATGTAATATGCGTAAAATGTAATATCCTTAAAATCAAGCTTTGTGCATGGGTAAAAGATGATATGCAACAGTGATGTATGATAAATAGGAAATTTAACTTGTAATATCATTTTAAAGAGAAGGAATTCAAAGACACGTAATATGTGAGTCGATTATTAGCATTATTGGGAGGGGCTAGACTATATAGTTATGGTTTATAACAAGAGGAAACAGTTATTCATTAGGTTGTAGAAAGCGAGCAGAAAAAGTCAGCAAATTGCATCTTTAACCAGCGAAATAAACAGTTGAGCCAAACAATGTGATCTGGCTGTTCAAGTATCAAAGAAAAAAAAGCAAGAGTGTAGAAGTCCAGACGCAGTTGTCCTTGTTTCAACATGTAAGTACTGGAACTCAATGCGGAGAAAGCGACGGAAGCTACAACCGCAAGAATAAGGACTCAAATGGCAGGTAGACATACGACAGGCTGAAAGATGAAGTTCTTGTGAGCAAACAGCGTGTCGTCAATTGGCTTATGGAAAGGAAGCTAATTGCTGAAATTCGCTTGTGCCCTTTGTGCAACAGTGAGATGAAGTTAGTTGATTGTAGTGATAGGTCGGATGGTTGTAAGTGGGAATGTGGAAGGCAGACTGAGGGGAAAAGGCATAAGATCGAATTGTCAATTCGTAAGGGAAGTTGGTTTGAAGGCAGCAATTTAACTTTGGAAGAGATTCTGAAGTTGACATACTGGTGGTGTAGAGATGTTGCGCAGGAGATAATGTTTGAGACTGATGTTAGTGGTAATACGGTTGTAGATTGGGATAGTTTTTGTAGGGAAATATGCGAGGTGAATTACTTAGAGTGTGAAGAAAAATTTGGCGGTCCTGGTAAGCGTGTGCAAATAGATGAAAGCAAATTTGGCAAGCGAAAGTATCACAGAGGTCATAGGGTGGAAGGCCAATGGGTGTTTGGCGGGATTGAAGAGGGCAGTCGGAAAAGTTTATGTTGGCTGTTGAAGACAGGAGTAAAGCAACGCTGCTTCCGATTATCGAAGCATTTTTTGAAAAGGGCACAACCATCATACCTGATTGTTGGAAGGCGCATTGTAAGTTAGAAGAACATGGTTACACGCATTTGACAGTCATCCATTCAAAGGAGTTTGTAAACAAGGAAGGAAACCCTACAAACAAGATTGAAGGACATTGGCGTCAAGCGAAAGCAAAATTTCCTCCATTCGGCGTCCGGAAATACACCTTTTCTTTGTATCTCGCTGAGTTCCTCTGGAGATACGAACATAAGAACGAAGACTTATTTAAAGTGTTTCTTGAGGATTGCAAGAAAGTTTATGGAACACTTTCATAGGGTGAAAACAATACAAACATAACATAACACACATAAGGCATTATATATTTAACAATTAACATTTGTATATCTTTTGGCATCGCAGGCCTTTGTAGCTTTTATAAATATAAATTTGGTGGGTAGATTTACGAAGAAGAAAAAGTACAATTTAAATTTGTAAATTTTATTATGGATAGGTTAGTTAGTATATTACTGTTTTTATAATAATTGCATTGCATCATTGAGAAATTTATCTATAATATTAGAAAATTTAAACGGATTACAGTCTATGAAGTTATGAATTTGCCAAAGTTAATCCAACGGCCGTATTACATTTTATATTTATAAACTTTGCGGGAAGTTTTCATACCAAAGGTAAAACAAACGTAAACAATCACCATTAGCAAAATGTAATGGAGCTATAGTTATCAATTTACTGGGTCCTTTTTTAACCGTGGCTATTCTATTTAATACAAATTTTGGTAGTGGGTTTAGGAACAAGAACCACTAAAGATAATGAAACAGACACGATCTGCATTAGCGAAATATGAACTGCGCGAAACTAAAGTTACCAATTTTCCGTGCATAAGAGAAATACAATTTGCGCTAGGTTTGTCAAATTCCTAGGTAGATTCAGCGAAATATATTCGTGCTATAGCCATTAAACCTATAGTTGTCACTTGATATGACAATGATCTGGACTTTACAAAAGTGAAGACATGAGCAGAATCAATTGTGCGTGTTGTGTGTTTAAATAACTGAAATTTTGAGTTTGTAAGATAATGTTATTTGAAGTTTGCTTCGTTTTATAGTTATCAATTTGCTATGCAGTTTTTTGTAATCTCCGCTATTATAATAGTTTATGAATTTGAAGGATTGTTTTGAGCATCAGAAATTCTTGAGGTGTAGCTACATTAGCGAAATATAATCGCGGTAGAATAATCAATTTGTAAGGTCTTATTAAAATTGCTCCCAGAAATTGAAATTATGTGATTATTTTTACTTTGTTCATCGTATCACATCGTATCTCACTTGAACGACGATTTTGGCCTTGATAATCTTGGAGTTAACCCAAATTGTAAAAAATTACGAATTCAAATCATCGAAGAGTTTACGTCCAATGACGATTTAAAGATGCCGTTAAAAAAATATGGAAATCATAATAAGATTCTACTAGAACAGTTTAAGGTGTGGTTAAGACAGTCCGGGGAATGCGACGAGGGTCATAAGTACCATCAACAGCTGTTTTGTTTGTTCGGTCCCTTGTTGGATTGTTTTATAACTGCAGAAAGGGAAGGTAATGGATTTCTTAGAGAATCGGCATGGGTGTTGCTACTGCCAATATTTGTTCAGCTTTTGTAATTATTGGACTGCGGCATTTGTCCATGTGGTCAACTTTACTTCGCTATGGCCACTGGCATATAGACGTATGTTGAAACAGAATTTCTCTGTTAACATCAGTGGAAAACATGGTCACAACCTGGACATGGATGAGTATGTGGAGACTCGTGTCATAAGACCATTAAAAACCTATTCAACCAGTACATATGCACAATTCCACATAACTCTTAGCAAAAATATGGGATATTTATGTGAGTTTACCTCTTACATAACATTTGTCTTAACCTTTTCACTACTGAGGAGCCACGCAGTATTATACTTTGGTTATACCAGAAGTCATTACCAAATTAAACATCTGACTTAAAGTTGCCTTCAATACGCAGCATTCATGCATTACTATAAACGGAATATTATTTTACATATATGTTATATATATATATATATATATATATATATGCGCCCTCTCAGCTATCACCAGAGCGCAATGGTGACTCCTCCTGCACTTGGGAAACAGGACGTACGGTTACACATTGTTATATTGTATACTGAAGTCACCAGAGTGCTCAAACTTATACAAGTGAGCTTTGCATAAACCTTGTGGTGAACATCTCTCGATGAGACTCTCCACACACTTCCTAGAGTGCTCTTACCGCATGCGCAGTGATCATAATACAACATGTGTAAAACAATGTGCCCTCCTGGCTATCACCAGAGCGCAATGGTGACTCCTCCTGCACTTGGGACACAGGACGTAGAGTTACACATTGTTGGAATTGTATAGTGAAGTCACAAGAGTGCTCAAACTTATACAAGTGAGCTTTGCATAAAGCTTCCGGTTAATGTCCCTCGAGGAGACTCTCCACACAATTCCTAGAGTGCTCTAACTGCATGCGCAGTGAGCATAATAGTTAACATGCACCGAAGACCGTGAGCGACGTTATATTCAGTTATGCAAATGTACGACGTTAAAAAGTTCTAATTGTGATTGCTAGATGTAATAATTGCAAATGAGACGATGTATGCTTGTCATGTTTGTGCTTGTAAAAGTAATATAGTAATCATATTTTCGCAGTTAAATATTTCGGTATTTTCCATAAATATTATAGCAGAAGATTGTCGACAAAGCATCCCATATACCTGCACCTGACACTATTAATTTTTGTATGATCGTGGCGAAACATGCGCAACATTGTGAGAAGTTAGGGAGCAGTCATTATTAATGCCGGGGGGTGGGCCGGAAGATATTGCTTTACCTGTGGTAAATTTTTCATGGCCCCTCACTATTTCAAGGAAAAAATTTATGGCCCCCCCTGTTAGATCAACTAACTTTTCATAGCCCCCCCCCCCGCTTGTGTTTATATGTAATTACTATTCTATCAAAATATTTTAAAGACACTTTAATTTAAATTTAATCAAAATGTACTGTATTACCCATTCTACATATACTCATCTGTCTTTGCTCTGAGCTAGAAAAAAATAACACCATAAACAATAGATTTTGCATGATTAATTTAAAAATTAAACGAGACTTACCTGAAGTTGAAGTTTAATTTGAATTCTACAAGTCATCAGCGGGGAGTGGAAGAGTTGCATGCCCGAACCCTACAACAATTTATACCCACCCAACTCTTCCACTCCAACAATGAACTCAGGCTGACTTTGAAATGTGGCTATCGTGCGCATGCGTATGCTCTCTCATGCAACTCTTCCACTCCCCGCTGATGACTTGTAGAATTCAAATTAAACTTCAACTTCAGGTAAGTCTCGTTTAATTTTTAAATTCTACTACGTCATCAGCTATGGTCGTGTCAGAGTTGCATGAGATTTCACAGTAAACAATGGAATCAGGCTCCGAGGTTACAAAGTAACCCAGGCAGAAAATTCATTATCAATAGGTACTCATGTGTATATATTTGTATATATAATTTAACAAAACATATCAGCTACTTTCTAGTGTGTTCAATATCGTAGATCCGAGATTAAATGAAGTCTTGATAGGTTTATTGTAAAAAGTTTGGAAAGTCGTTGCATTCGACCAGCCAACCGACTCGATAATCTGAGTGATATCTCCTAGTTGGTTTGCTGCATATGATGTGGAGGCTGCTCGGGTACTGTGAGAACCAAATTCCTTCGTGTTAACACCAGCTAGGGATAGCACTGTCTTGCACCATCGTGATATGGTTTCACGAGAGACCGCTTATGAGGTTTAGTGTAACTTATCAGAAGTTTTTTACAGTCATGGCTACGTAATTCTGTTGTTCGTGCAATATACTCCTTGAGGTGTTGAATAATACAAAGCGCTGGCTCATGTGGATAAGCATTAAAAGTAATTGGTTGAATATGACGTCCAACCCTGGTTTGTTTAACCTTCTCTTGAACTACAAACACACACTTCTCTGCAGAGAGGTCCATGTTGTCCATATTAAGAAGGTGGATTGTTTGGCCTCTTTCCCGCTCAGTATTAAGAGGAGGAATGTTAGTTGGCATGTAAGATCTTTTAAGGACAAATCCTGTATCTTCGGTTGTTTCCGCAAATAATTGAATACGATATTAACATCCCAAATAGACTTATATCGTGGAAATTTGGGTCTCAGTTCGAAAATCCCTTTCATGAAACGTTTGACAAGGGGGTGCTGCCCAAAAGGTAGAGTTTGAGCACTGGTCTGGAACAAAGCCGATAAAGCACTGCGCGCTGAGTTAATGGCCGAGTACGATAAACCAGAATGGAAAAGATCGGACAGAAATTCAATAACTTTTGGAATAGGTGGGTTGAAAAATTCGCACCTTGTAGTACTACAAAAATGTCCCCATTTTTTATATATGTTTGGTATTGGGATTTTGTCCCTGCCCTCCAAGAGGCCATTATTATCGTCGCTGACCTTTCCGACACACCTAACTGAGTGAGTTGTTGCTTGACACAAAACATATTTTCAGTTCCAGCTTCTTTACTAGAGGGTGCAACTCGTCTGGCGCAGCTGGTAGATGTAGGAGTGTTGGGGAAGGATGGCAAATGTAAGGTGGCTGTACTAGCAGTGGTGCAATCAGTGGATACCAAGGCTGTGTCGGCCAATTTGGGATGACCAGAATGCCCGTGGCTCGTTCTTGTGTAATTTTGCGGATTGTCTTTAAATGCAGCTAAACGGAGGGAAGCAATAAAACTTTAGATTGTTCCATGGGATAGAGAATGCGTCAATGTATGTTGCCTCTGGGTCAGGCTTGTATGAACAGTATTTTGTGAATTGTTTGTTTAGTCGTGAAGCAAACAAGTCAATTTCCGGTTGAAATTTTAGCAGGTTTAATGCTGTTTGGAGATAGGATGGATTTAACATCCATTCACCTTCGCGATATATTTTCCTTGATTCCTTATCAGCGACTACATTGGTAGACCCAGGCAAGTGTGCTGCAGTGATTTCTATTTTGTTAGTCATGCAGAATTCCCAAATTTCCACTGCTATGGTGTTTAGAGTGTCATTATGGCTTCCCCATGTTGTTTATCACATAAACAGTTGTACTGTTATCCACCATAATTTTAACATGCTTCCCTGCTAATTTTGAAACAAATGATTTAAGTGCAAATAATGCAGCTTCATTTCAAGGACGTTTATATGCTGTACGCCCTCCTGTTTGCACCAGTTCCCCCTGTTGATTGGTCACCTAGAGCTGCCCCCACCCAGTCAGAGAGCATCTGAATAAAGAACAATGTCAATTGGGGTTGTGAGGATATTTTTGAATGACCCTTGTAAATTCTTTAGCCACCAATTTAATTCTGTCTTGGCTTTCTTAGATATAGTCATTGGAGCTTCAAAATTTCCTTTGTGTTTAGCTAATGCTACGGTTTTGTCTTTCTCAAGGTTGCGGTAGTAAAGTTGGCCCGTATTTGACAGCCGGGAAACTTGATACCATATGACCAATAACTTGGGCAACAGATCTTATTTTAGTTGCTTCTGATGCCAAGATGGTTGTAATGAGACAAATGAGTTTTTCTTTTTTCACATCAGTAAGACGTATTGTCATTGTGCGGGAGTTAATTCGGAACCCAAGAAAAATTATTTCTTGTGTTGGGATAAATACAGACTTGTGTGGATGGATAACAGAACCAAGTTTTTCCAATAAGGTCAATGTTGCAATGATAGTATTAATACAACTTTCATATGAATGGCCAATCAAAAGTAAGTCATCTATGTAGACTATAATAATGTGTCCTTTCAGCCTTAATGTGGCCAGGACTGGTTTGAATAATTTGGTAAACTTTCTTGGACAAGAAGAGAGGCCATTGGGGAAAGCTGTAAATTTAAATAATTTTCCCTTATATGAGAATTTTAGGAAGTTTTGGGATGCAGGATAGATTGGAACACTATAGTAAGCATCCTTTAAGTCTAATGATGCCATCCAACATCCCTTTGTTATAAGCGTAAGAGCGGTATGTATATTATCCATTTTAAAATGGTAATTTTCTACAGATTCATTCAATTTTTTAAGATTTAAAATTAATCTAAGGTTGCCATCTTTTTTTTTTTTTTTTTTTTTTTTTTTTTTCGGAGTGGTAAAAATAGGGGAAACAAATTCAACTAAGTCTGCATGACAAGGGATAATCACTTTCTTATTCAATAATTCCTCAATAGCAGCATCTATTTTATTCACCTCTGCATGTGGAAGCAATTTGGAGGGGACTGGTGCTGAACAGGGCAAGTGCTATGAAAAGTAAGCTGAGCCCCTGAAACCATTTCTAAAATGTCTGAGTCTGAGGTTAATTTTTCCCATTCGCTAAGGGAATGTGAAATTTGACCCGCGTGAAAGGAGGCAACCTTTTCGGTTAAGTAAGGGATTAATTCCTTTATAACAAAGTCTGGAAAACTATATACCTGTTGTCTTAATTGTTCTAATTTTTGTTGATGGCTTCCGGGTTTGGTAATTTTGGTTCCTCCTGGGAGGATACTGTGTCCTCCCTCGCTGGGATAAAAAAGGCCTGGTTGCCTGAGATTGTGATGGCCCAGATGAAAAACGTTTGGTAAAGTTGTTTTGCCCTGAATGGAAGGTTAAGCTAGATACAGTTTTGCTTGATGTTTTAATATCCTGAGCTTTCTTAGCTAGATCTTCCCCAAAGAGTAGAGGCCCAACTTTGTGGGTCCTTGAACAAAGTGGTTTGTAATCTGGGTGAAGAAGAGGTCGAATGGCATCTTTACGTTTATATGAAATCTCTTTGCATACATGTCCAATTAGGGCAGTAGTATCAAGCAAATGCGGGATGATAGTTTTGTAATTTGGAATGGTTTTACTTTCCCTACACTCTAACAATGTATTAATACCCTTCGCTAGACCTGAGAGCCCTTTTATCAAGGTGTCTTGTAAATTGGCCATTTTAATGTCAGCCTTTTTGGCAAATGGCTTCATTTTTTGCCATATCTCTTGGTTTACTTTGGGCACATACATCTGGTCACAGTTTTCAGGTCGTTTATATTTGTTTAGGATTTCTTTCAATTTTGAAATATCGAAATCATCCGCAAGTTTTGAATTAATAATTTTGGCCAAAGGTTCAGTAATAGGAGGCCCAGTTTGTTCCTTAGCAGACAAATTTTGAGCTATATCTTCAAGGAGATTATCGTTGTTAACCTCGTCGTCATCCTCTCGAAAGTCTGGTCCTCCATACAAACTCAATGTGTCATCGCCCTCATTAGGTTGTTCGGCAGATTGTTCGTTCTCGTGACAATCTTCTACAGTACTTTGCTGGCTTGTTGTTAACGGGTCATTACCCTCGGACGTGTGCCCAGACTTTGGGGCAGATTTTGCTCTCTTTGGAGCTGGTTCTGTGCCGTTTTCGGGCTCATCTACGACTATGTATTCGGCTTCGGCGTCGCTAGCACGAGGCCGTTTCTCGACGGTCCTGTGTCCTTCGAATATACCTTTCAAATAGTCATTTGTTTGTGACATGCTAGCCTGCATAGCCGTGAGCACAGAAAGAAAGTTTTCCTCATTTCTTGAATGAGTGTTATAATCATTATTATCGGAGGCAGCGTGCTCAGAAGGTGCTGACTCTGGTTTATCTTGAGACATAATTTACATAACAAATAAACGCAAAGTTATACAAACAATTAGCTAATTTTGTATCAACTTATCTGTAAGAGTTGGATTTTGTTCTTTGGAAGTTTTGAATCAGCAATTTTCGTCTTGATGGATAGGATTGAAGTAGAAACTTTTTGAGATTCGAAAAAATTGTGGCTTCTCCGTGACAAAGGCGTATACAAGTGGCTATCGTGCGCATGCGTATGCTCTCTCATGCAACTCTGACACGACCATAGCTGATGACGTAGTAGAATTAAAAATATCTAGTATTAAATAAATACATGTAAGAACAGGATTAACATCAACATATGTATAAATAATCATACCAATGTACATTGAGCACCTCCAGTTTCCAGCTAATCTGCCACTCCTTGTTGTTGCAAACAAGTTCTCAACTGTATCACTTTGATCATTATCCTCCTCTGGTGCATCATCATCATCATCAGCATCATTTTCCTGAACGGTGCATGTGATGACCTGCAAATATTTACCTCATGGCTCATAATGAGCTACCATAAATCGATTTATTGATTTTAATTAATATACTGCAAGATACATACCTCATCATTTTCATCATCTGTATCCGAGCTGCTACTACTGTCCTCAGCATTACCAACATTTTCTGCATTCAAACCAGAGTTTTGAAATACTAGGAGATTCACATGATTGATGATTGCATCAACTTTCTCTTTCTTCTTCAGCTTGTAGCAGCCTTTCATATTATGCCTTGTCAAGTATTTATCAAGAGTGCTGACCATTAATTTTTGGTAGCCCCCCCTACTTCTCTCTGGAATTTTTTGTAGCCCCCCCTAAGTGGTTACTACATTTTTGGTGGCCCCCCCAAATATCTTCCGGCCCACCCCCCGGCATTAATAATGACTGCTCCCTTAGAAAACAATTATAACTCGCATGCAATGCCAGTGTAAATTTTCATCTCATAAGATAGATCAAGACTATTAGTCCATACAAGAGACATGCTTTCTCTCAGCACAATAAATATAGAGATATAAAGCAATCTTTTACAAACAAACATTTATTCAGTTGAACTTGCCAAGCTGCGAGAATAGATGAACTTCTATATAACTAAAACTTTTACTGCCTTCAATGAGAGGACGCAGGGTAATCCATGAAGTCGAACGAGTTTTAGGGTCTAGATTAAGTCAAATGAACTTGAATGTACATGCATAAGCTACATATAATGATCGATCAGTGTAAGGCCTGGTTCACACTAGCTCCTAAGAATCGGGGATCCATTATATTACTTTCCGATAGTCTCAGAAAAGTATTTTCGCACACCAGCGCCCTGAGACAAAGCCCAAAGGGAATCCCAGACAAGTGTGAACCAGACTTAAAGGCCTTTAAGATTAGAATATATTTTAAGCATTCAACTTGCGTTGAAAGAACTTATGCAAAACAGAACTGCAAACTTATTTTCCATTATGAATATGTCACACCTGACACTAAACGTTCAACCAATGAGAGCCTGGCATTTTACGGTAACGAACGAATTTGACAGTCCCAGCCAATAGGGAACAATGATCTTAACGTAAGTTTCGTTCGTTAATGAGGTTATAAGTCCTTCGGTGCATGTTAACTAAGACAACATGTGTAAAACAATGTGCCCTCGCGGCTATCACCAAAGCGCAATGATAACTACTCCTGCACTTGGGACACAGGACGTACGGTTACACATTGTTGGAATTGTATAGTGAAGTCACCAGACTGCTCAAACTTATACAAGCAAGCTTTGCATAAAGCTTGTGGTGAACGTCTCTCGATGAGACTCTCCACACAATTCCTAGGGTCCTCTAACCGCATGCACAGTGAGCATAATACAACATGTGTAAAACAATGTGCCCTCCCGGCTATCACCAGAGCGCAATGGTGACTCCTGAACTTGGGACACAGGACGTACGGTTACACATTGTTATATTGTAAAGTGAAGTCACCAGAGTAATCAAACTTATACAAGTAAGCTTTGCATAATGCTTGCGGTGAACATCTCTCGATGAGACTCTCCACACAATTCCTAGAGTGCTCTAACCACATGCGCAGCGAGCGTAATACAACATGTGTAAAACAATCTGCCTTCCCGGCTATCACCAGAGTTAATGGTGACTCCTGCTTTTGGGACACAGGACGTACAGTTACACATTGTTGGAATTGTATAGTGAAGTCACCAGAGTGCTCAAACTTATAGAAGTGAGCTTTGCATAAAGCTTGCGGTAAACGTCTCTAGATGAAATTTTCGACACATTCTTAGAGTGCTCTAACCGCATGCGCAGTGAGCATAATACAACATGTGTAAAACAATGTGCCCTCCCGGCTATCACCAGAGCGCAATGGTGACTCCTCCTGCACTTTGGAAACAGGACGTACGGTTACACATTGTTATATTGTATAGTGAAGTCACCAGAGTGCTCAAACTTATACAAGTGAGCTTTGCATAAAGCTTGCGGTGAACGTTCCTCGAGGAGACTCTCCACACAATTCCTAGAGTGATCTAACCGCATGCGCAGTGAGCATAATAGAACATGTGTGAAACAATGTGCCCTCCTGGCTATCACCAGAGCGCATTGGTGACTCCTTTTGCTCTTGGGACACAGGACGTACGGTTACACATTGTTGGAATTGTATAGTGAAGTCACCAGAGTGCTCAAGCTTATACAAGTAAGCTTTGCATAATGCTTGCGGTGAACATCTCTCGATGAGACTCTCCACACAATTCCTAGAGTGCTCTAACCACATGCGCAGTGAGCGTAATACAACATGTGTAAAACAATGTGCCCTCCCGGCTATCACCAGAGCGCAATGGTGACTCCTGCACTTGGGATATTTAAAAGGAAGACAGAATTAAAATACATTTGAGTCTAAGGTCAATAATATTTTTATGAAGTATGGTTATTTCACTTAATTGGTTACAGTATATGAACTCCATTCATTGTCATTTGTGCTACAAATTCAGTAACGATTAGAAACCAAACTAATGGCTTATTAAGGAATCCATCTCCCAAAGTATTATAATTTGACTAAAAACCTTAATTCTTATTAATATTAACATTAATGTTTTTTATTTTTGTGAAGACTGAAGTTGTCAAAAAATTGTCTTAACAATAATTTTACCATTTATTTAATTAACATATTATATTTTACTCACCATTGTCCTACGATGTTCAAATACCATGTTCAAATATGGGATTTGTCCCTGTCGGACACTAAAAGCCCTTCTTATGTTTCACACGAAGTTATGCACAATACCGCTTTCTTGATAAAGCGCCCTTTGGGCAATGCATTCATCTACTGGTCTTTCCCAAAAAAACTGGTTTGTGAACAGGTCTTTCAATTTCTTTCAACACATGAGCATAGCGGGACAAAATTGTCAGCCTGGTTACGCCACTGCTTGAAATCAATTTCTGCCAGGCAATTCCTTTGGCACAACCACCCCAAGCACCCCCGCACACTCACATTTTTTTCAGCTTACCTCTATGAAATAACTGAATACAACATTATTATTTTTTAGTATTAAAGCGCTTGAGTATGAGGCTGGGGATACATCACATGTTGGCAATGGTGGACCAGTTAAGGTCTGGTTTGGTGCTCTCTGGAGTGGTGGAGGAATCACCCAGAGGTTATGACAACAATTTTGACCATAGAAGGTGCTGTTTACTTCCAGTTAACTGCTGATAAGATGCTAGAAAATATTATTGTGGATGGGAGCAAAGAAAGTAAACAAACAGAAAAAGTAAATGTTCACAAGTTTTTTTGTGAGAAGATATAAATTCCCCACATTACCTTCTTCAAACTTATGACAATAAATCATTTTAACTAGACTTCTAGACCTTCTTGTTGCAGCTGAAGAAAATCCATTATGTAAGCTGTACAAATTTATAAAAGGAAGCAATACCATCACACCCTTTAATACCATGAAGTACACATCATGCTCAAATTCAAGCATCGCTGCCCTAGCCAATGCAGGCTTTGCCCAACTGCTATGTGTGATCCCAGTATTATGTTTCCTATTCACTACAAAGACAGTAAGGATTTCGAGCAAGTATTCGACAATGCCCTAAAAGAGTACTTTATGTTTTGACAGGTGTAAATATAAAAAGCACAATAGATCATTTTCTTTTTAAAATGTTGAACAAAAAAAAATAATCTGTACTGCATGATGAAGCTGGATAAGAACATCCAAAAAAAATTGGAAAGGTTGGCTGCAAAACATTGAAAAACTGAAAAATATTAGGTAAAGTTAAAGGATGTCCAAATACATTCAGCATCACTTTAAAAAATATATTGGTTAATACTACGGACAGAAGTTTACCCTTAATATTACATGTAGAAGTGTTTGAAAAATACTAACACTTTACTGCACATTCATGCCATTTTAATATTATGCAACCAAACTTCCCAATTTCATTATTTTTATAATGCTCTTTCAATTTGTATTGATTAATTTTTAAAGATAATGTAAAGTCTGTTCTGCGCATACATTCTGCGCATAACAATGTTTGTTTACGTTGGTTATGTAATCTTTACATAACGCATAAGTCTTTTTAATTTTCTTCTCGCTCGACCGCCTGTGATCTGTGATTAATATGCTTATTTTATATTATATTTTGAAGAAAATATAAAGTGAAGCTTGTAATTAAACCGGCCGTTATTTAAAACTTTATATATTTGTAATTGTAGGACAAGCAAGAAGGTAGCATCTGTAGCAATGACAAATAGCCTCGCCATTTCGTGTCCTCATTCAACAAATAAATTCTTGGAGCATTCCTTTCAGCATAATATTCCTTTTTTCTAGCAGCCTTATGATAAGATAAGTTATCTTCATCACTCGCAATTCAATCCTCTTCGCCATGCGATATAAATAAAATAATTGTGCTCCCGAACTGCCGTTTGTAATACAACGCGTTAATATTGCATATCATTAACATTCCAAAAGTTGCTCCCCCACTGATAGAATGTGTTGCTGCACAGAATATATGCACAGAACAGACTTTACCTCATCTTTAAAGTTTGAAATTTTGTTTAATATGGATATGGCTTGCTAGTCATATTATTGCTGTTTTTTCTGTGTTGTTTTAGTTAATAATAGCGAAACCACTGTCCATGTCAGAACATGTTTATTTACATTTTTTCTATATGAGACCCTTGCTTGAACAATTGAAAAAATGTAAAACTGTAAAAGGTATTGTCTTGTTAAAGTATTTCATTTATATATCTCATTAAAATATTGAATATCTGAACTGCTTCATTATGATCAGATGGATATTGTAGGTTATAAAATTTCATCAAGTACTCAAAATAGTCTTGAAATTCATTCTCAGTTTCATCCTGCAAGTATCTGGTTTGCACTTCCTACAGGAAGTGATGTTCAGGATGATTGATGTTCAGGAACTCTGACACAAAAGTCAGTGCCCCCAAATTGCTCTGGAATGACAAATAGGATTTTTTGTTACTCCATCTAAAGTCTCATGGCAAGACGGCCTGATAGAGTGAGTATCCCAATATAATTGTGCCTCATCAAAGTAAACTTTGAAGGATGCCATTAAAAGAAAACTACTGAAATTGCCTTTCATCAAATAAATCCTTAAAAAATTGAATCCACCAACTTGTACAAGTTTTCTTTAAATAATAAGACCACCAATTTTCAATCTGTTGATTATGCATTGAAGCTCCAAAATATGAGCCTGTTCTCCAGAGAATGAACCATCATTATTTGTTCGAAAGTGGCATTGTGCAGCTGCAATTACCTCATTTTCAGCCCCGCAATCAGTTCTTGTCTGCAGAGAACAACCTCAGTTTTGCCTCACATAATCTAATTAGAATTGAGCAACAGCTTCTGGAGCATTGTTTGATTTTGTAACCTCCAACCACAGCGTCATAGTATGTCTTCACTTGTAATAAAGATAAACTTGCATTTTTGAATAGCTTTTTTAACATCAGTACAGTCAGTATCTATTTTTAAACTAGAACAAGATGCCTGTTCTGGCATTAACTCCGGCGCACATGCCAGTCTTTAATATAGAGCTTCTGAGCATTAACAATACAGTTCATATTCACAATTAGATACCTTGCGAACCTATAAATGTTTGATCGCGAAATTCAGAAGCACATCATACTTTAAAAAGTATAGAAGTTCAATTGTTCAAAAATGTAAATAAACCGCATGATACATTCGCTTTGTCTTACACTTTGCCTTTGGAATTCCCGCTTATATAGTTATATTAAATCTTCAATCCTGTGCAAACTACGACGTGTCAACACGCCCATACACGACCACATCATCTTGTTAAACGGCAAAATAGCAGTGATATTATTAAAATAGGACCAGAATCAACATGTATTAATATATTCTTAACCCAATTCAATCTAAACTTAATCGAACAGCATGAAAACAACGGTTTATTCGTTCCTTTTGGAGGAATTGCCGTATCATACGAGCGAAATCAAATCGCGCATCGGAAAATTAGCCAAAGCTGTACACCACAACTCTTGGGAGATAAGACTGGGACGTATATAAATACGATTACATACACATTTCAAATACTAGAATGTTTTGCGCCAATTCAGACTTGTGACGACGAAAAATAAAAAAAACAAAACAAAACAAAACAAAACCGAGGCAAATTTTCAACTCCGTCGCTGACGCCGGAGTAATAAAACATATGCCATTTTTACATATATTTAAATCTGCTCATACCATGTCCATATATGGGGTAACATATAGAATGAATATGTTATGACATCCCCCCTTTTTCCTGTGATAATTCCTTTTTCCAACCGATATGTGTTCATAATGTACAAATATATATATATATATATATCTCTTTTCTTTTTATTCCCTAAATTTTCCTGATATTTTTGTAACTCTTGACCAACAGTCAAGCCTTCCCAATATGCTTGACCATCTACTCAAACCACTCCTACAACACATACCATCACCAGTAATGAGCAAGGTATCCAAGCCTGTATAGACACGTTGAAATAAATCAACACAATAACCCATGAAATGAAGAAACTAGCTCATGACATTCTATCCCTTGTACTTAAGAAGAAAGCCTTTCACGAACACTTCCTACACTTCCTACAAATTGACAGCACTGCTATGGGATCAAATATAGCACCAAACTATGCAAACATATTTTTGTGCCAGCACTTGAGCAGGAGCTCCTCCAACAAGCTCCTGAAAATCCTATACCTATTCAATGGATAAGATTTATAGATGGCATATTTGCAATTTGGACACATGGCACTGACAAACTGGGAAAATTTCTTAAATACATAAACAATTTCCCTCCTACTATCAAATTTGACTTTTCTTTCTCTGTGGAATCTGTCAACTTCCTTGGCCCAACTATCTACAAAAACAACAAACTGGAATTAGACCTATACATTGAACCAACTGACAAAACCCTCCTACTACACAAAAGCTCATTTCACCCCACCACATGCAAGAATGTAGTCATCTACAGTCAGGCACTATGATACAGACACATTATTACAGACAACAACAAATTCCAACAATGACTAAACCACCTCCTGATTGCACTGACCCATTGCGGATATGACCAAGACATTATCACCACTAACTTCAACAAAGCTTTACAATACACACGAATGACCTACTTAATAAGAAACAAAACCAAAAAATAGGTACGCAATGCGTACATGTGGGTAGCCTGTAATGCGTTAAAGCTGCTATAATCGCGAGTAAATATCAACTGATGCAATAAAATATTATTTTCTAGTCTTATGTTCTAATGCCATAGACAACGGAATAAACGCCATATAGTTAGTTGGTTGAATACAGTTATAACGAAGTCGATTTATTCAGGACTGTAACTACAACGATAATTGGGGGGGGTGTTTATTCATATATTCAGTTTTGCCCGACGGATTTCTATTGTAAGCTATTGCACTTACAAAAGAAACCCGTCGGGCAGAACTGAATATATGAATAAACACCCCCCCAATTATCGTTCTAGTTACGGCGCTGGATTTATTATGCAATCTTTATGCAATCTATATATTATAATATTTTATTGTATTAAATACATTTTAAGACAGATCAAAACATATATAAAAGCATTTTTACAAGAGATAGGAAATGAAATTTTTTAAGCAGAATAGGTGAACAGAACAAAAAGGAGAGTAAGTTTCCGGGATGGTGGCACACATTGTCTGATAACATAAAGCTTAGTTTAGAAGGAGAAAGATCTTAACAAAGATTTCATTGAGGATAAACTACTTGATTTGCCAGATCATTTTACAGTCACATAACAAAGAGTCCAAAATTGTTTCAAATGTTTCGCATTAACATTTTTTAAGGACTTATGTATGTATCTGAACAATATTTTAAAGATTTTTGATCAGTTGAAATGCACTTTTGTTAACAGTTTTGTTTTTTGAACTCCAAAGCATTTGGTTTAATAGCCGCATGTCCACAAGCAAGAAATTGACAAGTGAAATATTGTATTATAATTTATAAAACAGGGCAACTTGTTACTACCATTTGCATTAAGGTAATGTATTTGGTTTAATAGCTGCATGTCCACAAGCAAGAAATTGACAGGTGAAATATTGCATTATAATTTATAAAACAGGGCAACTTGTTACTACCATTTGCTGAATTATAATTTATAAAACAGGGCAACTTGTTACTACCATTTGCATTAATTAAGGTAATGTATTTGGTTTAATAGCTGCATGTCTACCAGCAAGAAATTGGCAGGTGAAATATTGCATAATAATTTTTAATTCATAAAACAGGGCAACTTGTTACTACCATTTGCAATAAGGTAATGTATTTGGTTTGATAGCGCCTACATGTCCACAAGCAAGAAATTGACAAGTGAAATATTGCATTATAAGTTATAAAACAGGGCAACTTGTTACTATTTATTTCCTATTAGTGTAACTTTGTAGTTGTAGATTCAACGCTCACCGATCACCGCTTTTTTGTCTTTAATTATAAAAGTACTCAACATCGCTTTAAAATTTGACAAATGTATTAACGTAACTTCGGTTGCTTCCGTCCTTCGAAAACAACGAAATTTTCCGGAAGTAAAACGTACCGTTCGTCATATATCCGACGTTTGCCGAAGATTATCCGACGATTGCCACACACACACACACACACACAGATCCGGACACTTTTTCGACTACATAGTGGTTAGCCGCGCATGTGCAGGCTACCCACAAAAAACACAAGCCGCCCAATTTTCTCCATTCTATACAACACGAACACAAAATACATTGCAAACGTCCTACGTAAACACTGGAACATATTGGAGAATGACCCCACACTGAGGAGTCTATGACAAGAACCTCCAATTGTAGCCTACCAACGCAATACTAAACTTAGAAACGCACTTATCACAGCAAAACTTAACACCAGACATGACACTTATCAAACATAATAACATCCCATAACCCAAAAAAACAACTATAAACCACAACCCTAAATATCACCCAAATCCTCCATCAACCTCAAACCTAACCAAAATCAACCAAAAACCTCAACGCCACCCTGAACACAGAGATAAAAAAATTTTAACCACTCCGAATTTACATTGTGTCTGAATACCACCTTGAAAACATTGGAGTGGGTATAACAAACCAAAAAACTTACTGGGACACACTGGGTTACAAGTGAGAACATGCAAGAACCAACACATAACAAGCAAACCTTGTTGCACTCTCCTGTTAAAACAACTAAAACTACATGACCTTAACTAGTCACCTCAAATCTGGAATCCTGGACATCCGACTGACATAAGTATAAAAATTTTTAAAAATGCTTGTCCTTAGCAGAATTTTGCTGTAAATGTGACCAGATGCCCAAATAAAACTTAAATGTTCAACCATACAGATTAAATACACTTCAAATCAAACCACATCAACATGGTCACGGTTAGCATAGTCCCGTTCAACAACCTCTAAGAATTATATTGTACAATCTATATGTTGCATATATACAGTGATTTAAATGCATGACAACGACCACATCGACTTTGAATTGCCGATGATGATTCAAACACCAATTAATTAATGAAAAATATATATATATATATATATATATACCTACAACCTTACACTCAATTATATGCACGTTTTACAAGCTTATTATAAAACTTCAAAATACACACAAACCTTTAAGCCTTGACTACCTCAAATTGATCATCTTAATCACGATTCAAAACTCTCATGGTTGATGCATTGCCAAACATCGACCCATGGCATTTTTTGAGACCCAGGGTGTTTTACTACTCACAGATGACGATATTGCACTGTAATTCTTCACCAAAAGTCCTAAACACTTTGACCATACTTGTATTAATTAATTACCACAGTGATGAAACAAAACTTTAACAATTAGATCCAACCATACTACATGAAATACAAAATGCATTAAACCTCAGATGTCCACACACAACCATTATAACTGACACATAAACCCCCACTATCCCCAACATAGACTTTGACACCTGACCCCAGTGACGTAACATGCTAATGCATTTTATGCCCACACATGCAATCCCTTATTCCTTTTCGAACAAGCTTCTTGAAAAAACACAAGCTCTGCTCTTAAGCATATCTAGGTTTGATTTTTTATGCTTTTCCTATAAATACACCCCACTCTTACAAATTTCTTATCTTCATGTTTCTTTTACACAAAGACAACAGTGCTCCCTGCTGACGAGTCCACAAAAGTACGAAACGCAGTGTACAAGGATACTGACAGCTGATTCGCACACTTGACTACCTCCTTACATAATTTTGATTTTGAACATCACTAACAACACTACACAGCCTATTACTACACACATAACTACATAGTTTCTTGGAGAACTCCATCACACACAAACAAAACCTTTTTTTTTACAAAAAAATTATTTCAAACACACCACATGGTTGGCGGTTGTCCAAGAAATTCCCAATTACCCCAACTGGTCGTTTTTACCCTTTTTTTACACCCTTATTTCACAATTAACCTTTAACAAATTACTCATGATGTTCCCCTTTTGCCCACAAAAATATAACGTCCTAACCTTTTTCTCTAGTTGGTTTAATTCAGACTGATTGTTACAAATTAAGCTATAACTATATAAGAACTACAATTTGGTTCAAATTACCTCTATCAAAATATAAAATAAACACAGTGATGATGATGATGAAGACTTTATTTAACGAGAGTTATACACATGCCAGTTTACACTGATAAATTAGTGGCTCTCAAACTAGTTTAAAATACTATGAACCTATGACCTATATTTATATACCTATATTACACTATATTCATATATTACACTATATTCATCTATGTACATATATTTAAACTCAGGATAAAAAACTATTATATGGTATTACATGTAAAATACATATAAGTTTATATGGTAAAGTGATCAATGTTTTCATAGTTCTCCTTAAAGAGCAGTTTCAAGTTGTGTTTAAACGATGCTACGGAATCCTTTTCACGCAGTGTTTTAGGTAACTGGTTCCATTGTTTTATGGTCGTGACAGCAAATGTACGACCACCTTCAGTCTCTCGCTTGTATTTAGGGCATAGGAAGTTGATGTTACTTTATCTGGTAGCCCTACTATTTACACTAGAATTTAGTTTTAACATATTCGCTAAATAATCGGGAGATTCACTGATAATGCGTTTATAGGCTGTTGTTGCTTTTAATATCTTCATCAGTACATTACATTACCGGTGTGGCACACTTTGTTAGATTCTGTCGAATTGCTAATCAAAGAGCTGAAAGAAGGACTTGAAACGCTTAGTGTGTTGAAATCTGTGCAACAATATCCTGAGAAATTTAGGGAAGCATTCTGTAATGGGTGGACCGCTATTTTAGATGCGCAAATGGTTGATCTGCTGTTCACTCCTAAATATGATGAAGAAGTTTCGAACAGGTGACTATCACAAGTAGAGGCTGTAGTATATTTTCAAGATTACTTACAGGATTGCATGGGTAGGTAGGCAAAAGTAAAGAACCCTTTACCAACTGAAAACTATGTTGTCTCAATTCAGAGGGGCCTGTACCAGTTTTGCGGGATGGGTCAAAAATTAAGACGGGATGCGGGATTTTAAAAAAAATTATGGCGTGATACGGGAAAGTTGAGTGGAATTTAGCGGGATACGGGATTTACGATTTGGTTAAATGCAAAAATTCGAGGGGAATTTGAGGAAATCGCATGTAAACTTAATTTTCGCAAGATCGCAAGCCGATTTGGACAAAATAAGGCCAAATATCTATTCCATTCTGGAAACACTGAAGTGGAAACAAGAAAGTGGAAACACCGACGCAAAACAACATGGCCGTCTTGTGACTCTCTCGTCGGAAATGCGCGAAAAATGTAAATGAACGTATAAAATGCATGACGACCAAGATGAAAATGACTTAAAATTTGTAAGCTATGGCAGGATTGGCAGAGGATGATATTTCTATTGTTTCTAGTGGAGTAGTCATTAATTGTGTGGCATTATATTATACGAAAGGAAAAAGTGGTGTGAACTATGCTAAGAAAGAGAAATTTCGCGCTGAAATTCCACGGCAAGGAACGAACCTGAAAGCCCTGAAGACCTTAATCAGGTATATTTTGATAGAACTGATAAATATATAAAATGATGTATTATTCATGACAGACTCTGGTACAATACTGAATAGTGATTTACTATTATTTTATTTATTTACCTTCTAATTAGTGAGTATGGTGGCATTAAAGATGTTGCCAAGAAGGCAGGATTGGGAGAAAATATTGAAATCAAAATGGCCAGAATGAGCAAATCGACCGGCCCACCAGAATGTTTTGCTATAAACACCGACAAACAGCTACAACTAGAGATACAGAGCATCATAACAGGGGTGGATACTTTACAACGTAAGCATTCTTGACTTGCAGATTGGCCATGTTGGTGGGCATGCAAGCATGGGCGACAGTTGCAAACAAAGAATCTATGTTACTAATGAGTGATTAATTTGTTTTCATATACTCAAAGACTTCAAATGTCACATGAAATGTAGTTATGGTTTTAGCATTTTTATAGTAGCGGACAGTATCATTTTAAATTTTAGTGATTGTATATCCTATTGAGACGGCATTCTCCAAGAACTGTCCAATAATAATGATCGACACTTGTGGAGCGAAACCAAAAGCTGCCCCTGGAAAAACTGCAAACACTAAATCACTGTTATCTGATGAAGAAAAAGAGGAGTTAAATAAAGGTAGGGTGTGTGTCTATACACTACAAAGATTTATAAAATCTGTACATTTTGAAGGTTTTTTACTGTCTTTTAGCATGTGCATTCATATTGCTCACTTACTTTCAGAGCTTAAAGAAAGGCACGAAAGTATCCTTGTCTGTGGTACTGCTGTTAGTATTAGAGTTAAAAAGAAAACAATAAGTTGGCCCTGGCAAGTACAATGTGGGAAGTGTAAAAAATTGGTACAACTTCGCCCAGATGCTGGTACAAAAGGCAAAATGAATTACTTTGATACCCGTAAGTAAAACTGATCCAATTAGCATTTATACAACGAACGTAAAAATTGAAGTCAGGTGCAACCGTAAAGAACATGGTGTTTTGTGCCTACTTATAATGTCAAATCGTATCTTGGATCTATAGATCATTACACCAATTGCATCGAGATCAAACGGAAAGCAAGTGAACAACCAAGTGTTCGAAAATACTTCAAACCTGCAGCCTCAACTTCTTCTGAAACCATAGACTCAGATGTGGATATAGAAGATCAAGAGTTTGCAGAGTAAGAAACTCTTCATTTTTAAGAACTTTACAAGCATATGGTTTATAAACTACTGTATGTAGACTATATACATGTAACTTCACTAGTGACGCATAGTGTGATTTTAAAAAGAGGAACAACATCCTTATTTCATATTATGCCATGAAATGATGTAGTAAAATAAATGTAAAGACAGCAAGCTATATAAATAAAAATAATTGTTTTGAACTGACCTCCTTTGTTTGTTGTAAGTACTAATCATAATGTATAATTGTCTGTATTTTTTAATTTTCCTGAACATTCATTCCAGCCATTCTAGAGTGATCGAAGGGGGGATAAATTACGACAGTGATATTGATGTGGATCAGCAGTGCTATTTGTCCGATGGCGATGTGTCGGGCAAAATTGATAGCGATGTTCCTCTTTCATCTGAAGGTGAACTTAGTGACTGCACTATCTCTGATCCTGAATCTATTTGCACCGATCCTGACTGGAAAATATTTAGTATTGGAATTGAGCAGGGGGATCAATTATGTGTGAAGCTAAATGACCTGATCAAAAGAGGCAAAATTTCTAAAGATCGCATCTTTTATAAGTACGTTCATGACGTTGTAGAATTCTTCTACAATCAACAGCATGAATATGACCCTGATGTAGTTGAATATTTCAACACTTTAGCTTACTTAGGCGGTCGCAGAACGGTGAATATGTTACGAGGGCCAATGTTTGCATCTCAAGGGAGGGGCAGCAATTTGCATTCCAGTGAAAATTCCGCTGAATTTCAAATGAACATGGGAGGTCCGTCAGAATCTACATGTAATAAAATGCAAGCTGCATATACAACTGAATCAGGTGTTATCAAAGGGCTCGCACAAGCTCAACTGGCGTTCAGTGCCCATACAAGTGCTACTGAAACAAAACCACTGTTAGACACAAACAAAATTAAAGTCATACCATGTGTCCTCACTAACGATGGAACAGCTCTAAAGCCAGCGATAGAGTATGATCCACGCCAAAAGGTAAATGTTGGCCTTACTGTACCTGTGGACGCAGTATTCGTGAAAGAAAACCAAGAACCATCTCCAGATTTTCTAAAGAGCCATATCATTACAGAAGCTTTGGTGTCATCAGTTACAACTCTTGATAACAGCAGTTGCTTGCCTTGTGCAGTCGATTACAAGGGGAAATCAGGAAAAACAGGAAGTGATATGAAATCGCTTATTCTCAACCAATGCAAACTACTACAAATTTGCGAAACTTGTCTAAGCACTGCTCAATCGTTTAAACTCGTTGTCAAAGAAAGCTGTTTGGATAAACTGTGTGTAAGCTTTTGTAACGATTGTTGGAATATGAAAGCTGTTTGCGATGCATGTAGAGATGGACAAGTCAGTTATATTCCCAGTTTAAGAGCTTGTCAGAATTGCATCGAAAAAGGTACGCAGTGCATTCGTCGGTGTATGATGGTGTTTACAACAGATTGTGAAGAGGGAAATAAACAAGCAATGCTGGAATTAAAAAGAAACCTCGAGGACGGGTCTATTGATGCTGATTTAAGTATGCTTGTTCCCTTGCCAGACTGTGCGCATGTTGGGAAGAGCTTGAAAGCCAGTTTCGCTAATTGGTTTCTTCAACTCAAAAACGAACGAGGAAATCTGTCTTTTCTGTTTACTTTGAGGAATAAATCTCAAAAAACAGTACAAGGTATAACTCCTGAACAAGTTCAGTTCAGAAATTTACTCTTCCGACTTCGCAAAGGAGAGTCAACTGTTGCTGACTGGCAATTACTTTTGACACGTCAGCCATCTAACATCACAGATTTGTGTGAATTTGACCATGCTACTGGACTATTTTATAGTAATGAACAAGTTGCTAATTACAATTATGAGCAACTCACCAAACTAGAGCAACCTACAGCTCAAATCAATGCTCGCAATTCCTCGGCAAAGGCAACGAAAATGACCTCAGATGACATGTCTGGGTTAGAAGCTGTTGTGTTCCTAGCAAAGAGTGCTAAGGTGATGTTGACAATGAACTTATGGTCCAGTGTTGGCCTTTGTAATGAAGGTACATGCACAGTTGTTGACTTTATATTCAAAGACAACCATCAACCACCTGACTTGCCTATTGCAGTCATGGTCCAGTTTGACAACTATAGAGGTCCTGCTTTCATTGAGAACCAACCAATGTGTGTTCCAATATGTCCCATCACTGTATCTTCACAGGAACAAGGTGGTTTTCACGCTCTCACCATACACAAGAGTCAAGGACTAACACTTCCAGCAGCTTGGGTTGATATCGGGAAATCGGAGAGAACTTCAGGGGTCTCCTATGTTGCAATTAGTTGAGTAAAAACATTATCCTCATGTGTTATTGAACCCATGTCTTATGAAAGACTATCAAAATTGATATCATCAGCAAACTTACAATACAGGCTTTGTGAAGAACAAAGGCTAGATAGCCTGGCAGAGATAACCGACAATGAATATGCCTGAATCTGATGCCAAATACCAATCAACACTATTGAGCAGGTGGTTATGAAATCAGAACTATCGTGTGGGTTCTAAAATTTGTCAAAACTGATAATCATGCAGCCATGGTGTTGGGCAACTGTGCATTTGGGAGGGGGAGAAGCTGATTTTTAGGTGAGAAATGAGCTAGCATGCTGTAGGTCAGTTGACTAACGCACAGGCTACGTACAGCTTTTTCTCATTTAAAAATTACAGGATAAAATATGTTGTTGCATATTATAGATTCTTACAGAGATTTTCTACATTGTTCTCTCTTGTATACCCATGATTTTTATAGTATCAATTTTATTTTCGAAATTTTTAACATTGCTCATCTTTATCAATGTATATATTTAATCATTCAATTTTTGAGGTGCCCCTCCCACTTCAAAGCCTAACACCATGTGCTACATGACCATATTTGTATATTTAATAATATATTATATCATGTTCTAATATTTATCACTACCATTCCTGACTTGTTGCCAATTCCATGAATAATCGTTTATACTGTGCCAACGCCCAACGTCTGGCCCCTGGCTGGCTCAAACTTAATGGCTCAACCTTGTGTCTCAAGTCTCAGTCGACAAAGCCAACTACCGAAGTGACCGAAGCATTGTCGGAAGTGGGAACTCGGTGGCCACATGGCCTTTTCCAGCACGATCGCCATAAATCAGTCTGTCTATGCACACAACGCTTGCGAGTAGTACAGAAAGATTGAAGATATCCCTGAAATCTACATTTAAAACACGGTAAGTCATGCATCAGCAACTCAGTGTCCATATCTTTCCAATTCATACCCTATCAAGCGCATCGCACAATTTAAATATTATTTTTATACGCACTCTGAACCTGATTTTTGAGGATCGAAATTCTATGATATTTTACTTTATTTGCATCAAATGATCAATTGATGAATGGCTTTAGCTCCTAAAACAGTTCTTACTCTATTTTTTATACTATATTTTAATTTTCATACGTATTTTATTTAGATGAGCCAAAGTAAACCTGAAAGCCCTCCTCGCAGGATCAATGTGAAGGTTTAGGTATGAACCACATTTTAATCTCAATTATTACCATGTACCGCGCATCTTTATACCACTTTATACGTAGTTATTATCTATTTTCAAGTTTTCTTGTGCCAATACTAAGTAACCATTAACGATTATTCAGACGATTTATATGAAATTTAATAAAAATCAACGAACACAATCGAAAGTTGACTTTAAAATAGCAGGGATTGAACTGGGCAATATATATTACAACAAGACGCCTGTTCTGGCGTTAACTCTGGCGTGTGCCGTGCATGTGCCAGTCTTCAATATAAAGCTTCTGAACATAAACAATACAGTTCATATTCATTTAGATGCCTTGCGAACCTAAATGTTGTTCGATAGCAAAATTCAGAAGCACATCGTACTTTAAAAAGTATAGAAGTTCAATTGTTCAAAAATGTAAATAAACGGCATGATACATTCGCTTTGTCTTACACTTTGCCTTTGGAATTCGCGCTTATATAGTTATATTAAATCTTCAATCCTGTGCAAACTATGACGAGTCAAAGCACCCATACACGACCACATCATCTTGTTAAACAGCGAAATAGCAGCGATATTACTAAAATAGGACCAGAATCTACATGTATTACATATATTCTTACCCCAATTCAATCTAAACTTAATCAAAAAGCATGAAAAGAGCGGTTTATTTGTTCCTCTTGTTGCAGTTGATGAAGATGTCAACACATCTTCAACCATTACTGCCATGATACTTGGTGTGAAAACAAACACCAGATCTTTGCTGTGTTCAGAATGCAACAAGAAAATCACTGAAGTGTCTGAACACAAAGCTGTTGCCATGCATGTGGTTTGACCCAATCACCGAAAGCCTGATCTCACCTGAACAACATATCCATAATGAGCATCTTGTAAATGCACATTTTTAAAGTTTTCTTAACCCATGGTACATGCAAATAACTCTCCTTTTCCTTTTCACTATTCAAATTCTGATATCCATTGTTGTTAATGTTGGGTTTATTGAGTCACTGTCTGTG
Source organism: Dendronephthya gigantea (assembly GCF_004324835.1). Taxonomy (NCBI): domain Eukaryota; kingdom Metazoa; phylum Cnidaria; class Anthozoa; order Malacalcyonacea; family Nephtheidae; genus Dendronephthya; species Dendronephthya gigantea. The sequence goes on from NW_021163051.1 coordinate 873,687, forward strand.
GTTACTGCATGTAGTTATTAAATTTTATTGTTCCTCACTGCCGACTATATTACAAGACCTCTTCGTGACAATGCAAGTACAAACTAACAGATTCAGCATGAACAAACTGTAAAGGTGGCATCAATTGCCCTCCCAGGTGGCACCTGTGTCCCCAAAAAAAACAAAGACTGAAGGTTCTTTAAGAACCATTCTTCAGTCTGCTACTTATTTATTTTCGTAACGTGGCAAGTTCCAGAAAAAGCTTGAGCTCTATGCGACTTTAAACAAAAAAGCCGAGCCAGCACTACACTTGCGATAGTAATTTCTAGTATACATAAAATATAGATTTTACTTTTGAAAACATTACATGGCGTCAGGTTTGGGTCCTAGTCTATCGGCTGACGTTCTCAGTATAATACGAAAATTGTTGTAGACTAAGAAAATAAAACTTGATGTTTTACTCGAAGTGATAAAAAGTGCAGTGAAGCAGCTAATGGCTACTGGTTCAGTTGGCGATGAGTTGAAACAACAAGCGGGTTCGTTTAATTACCAAGCCAACTTGCCGTTGCCAAACAAACTAGATCTCAGTGGAAATCTAGCGGTTAATTGGAAGAAATTTTAAAGATTGAGGCAAAATTATGAGATTGCTTCAAGGCTTAATCAATCGACAGAGCAAATGCGAAAAGCAACATTGCTGATGTGTTTGGGTTCTGATGCTTTAGATGTCCTCTAGGGACTTGATTTTAAAGACGAAACAGATAACATTGATATTGTAATGGGAAAACTCGAGACCCATTGTGTAGGTGAGACGAATGAAACATTTGAACATTATTGTTTTAACAAGAGGGATCAGAAAAATAACGAAACTATTGATTCGTATGTAGCTACTCTCAGGAATTTGGGAAAACGTGCAATTTTGGATCTTTAGAAAACAGCTTAATCCGTGATCAAGTTGTCATTGGAATTAAAGATAATCGAGTACGTAAAAGCCTTCTACAAGTATCCAAGTTGACTCTGAAGGATTGTATTGACATCTGTAGATCTCACGAGAGCACAACACAACAGTTGAAAGTGATGACGAGCGAGGAAGTTCACAACATCGGAGAACCAAATAAACAAGATAATCAGGGACGGAATCAAAGTGTACACTCAAAGCGTTGGGACTATGAGGTAAGCCAAACACGTTCTCCATGTAAATTTTGTTGGAGGTACCATGCAATAAAAAAACTAGCATGTCCTGCGTGGGGTAAGACCTGTAACACTTGTGGCAGAAAAAACCATTTTGCTGTGACTTGTGATGTGAAGTATCGAAACCATTGTGAAAGTTTAAAAAAACCTCTGAAGTATGTCGACAAGAGTGACTCAGAGGAGTACATTGCCTGTCTGGAAGTAGAGGGGGAAGTTTGTGCCGTCGGTGCTACAGCGAGGAAGACTAAGATATTTGCCACCATGAGGTTGAATGACTATCCGCTGCTTACCCAGTTAGACAGTGGGGCTTCGGTTAATGTGCTTTTGCAGTCTGATTATGTAAAAGTTTATGGTCAGGAAAGTTTACCCTCTCTTGAAAGTATGGACACGACTTTAGTTTTGTATAATAAGAGTGAAGAGAAGCCTCTAAGAAGGAAAAGAGTGAGAGTGGTGAATTTAAAAAATGGTAAGAAATATAGTGTTGAATTTTTGGTGATAAAGGGCGACTCTAGACCTTTGTTGGGTTCCACAGCAAGCCAACAGATGCAATTGTTGTCGGTTAATGAAGAAAATATTCTTGGCATAAGTAGCTCGATTCTTGGAGAAGTGTCAAAGGTGATCTCGAAGGAAAATATGATAAAGGCTTTTTCGGACATATTTATTCACGAAGGCAAGTTAGAAGGCAACCTACATCGTAAAATAAATCCTGCAATAACTCCGTAGCAGTTGCCAACCAGGAAAGTTCCTATTGCTGTAAGAGATGAGTTAAAGAAGGAGCTGGACAGATTGGTGGAACTCTGTGTCTTACTTCCCGTGGATGTTCCAACAATTGGATATCGGCATTGGTGGTGGCCCAAAAGAAAGATGGTCTTATCCGGGTTTGTACTGATCCGAAGCATCTCAACCAAGCCCTGAAGAGGAACCACTATCCTCTTCCAACCATAGAAGATATTCTACCGCACTTGTCGAAAGCGAGATGTTTTACTGTATTGGATACGAAGAATGGGTTTTGGCAAGTTGTTTTAGATGAGGAGAGCAGCTTTGCCACGACCTTTGGTAAGCCTTGGGGAAGATACAGATGGTTAAGAATGCCGTTTGGAATCTCACCAGCTCTGGAGGATTTTCAAAGAAGATTGGATGAAGCGTTGGTTGGGTTGAAGGGATGTAAGGTGATAGCTGTTTATATCCTGGTGTTTGGTTGTGGCGAAGCGGAAAGCGAAGCTCGTGAAGATCATGATGTCAACCTTTTGAATATATTACAACGATGCAGAGAGAAGGGTTTGAAGTTAAACAGTGGAAAATTACAACTTCAATGTAAAGATGTACCGTATATGAGACATTTACTAATGGCAGATGGTCTTTAAACCAGATGAGGGCAAAGTGAGGTCGATAACTGAAATGCCTCAACCGAAAGACAAGCAAGTTGTGCAGTGCGTTTTGGGTATGGCCAACTATCTGCAGAGATTTGCTCCAAATTGGCTGAGGTGACAAGACCGTTGCGAGAAATAATTAAGGATGGAAATGAATTTATGTGGCATGAAGCCATTCAGGGTCGCGCTTTCTCTGAAATAAAACGAATCATGACATCATGACTCCAGTCTTCAGGTATTTCGATCATACCTTAACCCTGGTTCTCAAGTGTGATGCTTTGTTGCTGGGATTAGGAGTTTGCTTGATGCAAGATGGTCTGCCAGTGGCTTATGCGTCTCGATTGCTGACCCAGATCGAAGTCAACTATGCGCAAATTGAGAAAGAATTGTTAGCTATCGTGTTTGGGATGGAGAAATTTGAGACGTATTTATATGGTAGAAATGTGCTGGTGGAAATGGATCACAAGCCACTCGAAACAATAGTTAAGAAAAGTCTTCATGCCGCCCCAAAGCGACTTCAACGAATGCTACAGTCACATATAAAAAAGGATCAATGGTGGTGATGGCTGATACACTGAGCAGAGCATTTCTTCCAGATTCTCAGAGCCTTCAGGAGGAAGAGGAACATACTGTTTATGAGTGATGCAAACTTGACCGGTGAAATTGATATTGAGCCAGTTAACGTCGTACAGAACATGCCAATTAGAAAGGATACACTCCAGAGAATTCAATGTGTCATTCAGGAAGACATGGAACTTCTAGCGTTGGAGCAAGTAATAAGAAATAGGTGGCCTGAGTCGGCGAAAAAAGTGCCTTTGCAACTTCGGAAATATTCTACCTTTAGAGAAAAATTGACCATACAGGATGGCATTATACTCAAGGGTGATCATTTGGTAATACCGCAAGCTCTATGTCAGGAGCTCGTGAAAAAAAATCCACTCAAGTCGTTTAGGAACACAAGCATGTCTTAGACGAGCTAAGGAAGTGTGGTACTGGCCGAACATGTGCAAAGAAATCGTACAGTACATTTCAGAGTGTTCCGTTTGTAAGGTACACTCACAGAAGCAGCAGAAAGAACCCATGGTTGCACACTCCTTTCCTTCAAGACCTTGGGAGGTAATTGCAGCTGATTTGTTTGAGTTTCACGGTCGAGATTATTTGGTCACCGTAGACTACTATTTGAATTTCTGTGAAGTGGACAGGCTCTACAAGTATAATAAGACAACCAAAGAAGTTATTGTCAAGTTGAAGGCTCATCTAGCGAGATATGGTCTACCAGACAAATTACTGAGTGATAATGGGCCTCAATTTTCCTCTGACAAATTTAAGAAATTTTCCGATGATTATGAATTTTATCATGTAACCAGCTTACCTGATTACCCTCAGTCCAAGAAGTCAGTGAAGACAGTGAAAAAGAGAAGTCAGTGAAGACAGTGAAAAAGATTATGGAAAAAGCGCATGCTTCCGGAACAGACCAAACTTGGCTTTTCTGGACTTCAGAAATATGCATACCAAAGATTTGGAAACCTCTCCAGTGCAGCATTTGTTTGGTCGACAAACTAGAACATTAGCACCCACCTCTGGTAGACTGTTAAAGCCAGCAGCAAGTGATGATACAGTAGAACGTTTAAAATTGAAAAAAATGGAAGCAAGCTTTTTACTATAACCGAAGTTCTAAGCTTTTAAAGCCGTTGCAGAAAGGATATTGTGTTTTTGTTAAACCAAGGAAGTATACCAAGGAATGGATAAAGGCAAAAGTAGAGGGAAAGGTGGGAGTTAGATCTTATGCAGTGCTTTCTTAGGAGGAATTGTCGACATCTACGCAAGGCAAATAGTCAGGACCTAGAAGAAGAGGAAATGGAGACGGACTATGGTCTTATGAAACTGTTACCTAGAGAAAGTACGGAAGAGTTCGTGCAACAGAACACTAGTTCACAGCCTATGCCTCAGACACAAGAGGAGTCGTCAACAGTAACAAGCCTAACAGGTGTTCAACAGCAGGAGCGTCACGATCCAGGGGAATGTAAGAGAAAGTACAGTTCCAAAGGACGTATTCTTAGAAGACCTGCATACCTCGAGGATTATGGGACTTGAACACTGGCTGTTTGTGTTCCCTGTGTGACTGGAAATGGTATAGTATGGGCATAATATTACATGACTTTTTTTTTAGAAATAAAAACTTATTACAATGGTTAGTACATTAAAATATTCTTTAAAAAAAAATCCGAATAAAAACAAGAACAAGAGCAAAAACAATAACAATGACAATAAATTCTGCTGCGCGCCAGCGTGGCAGCACACGATTCTTGACATGGCTTAGCGACCTGGCGAACTATATATTGTCGAAATCTCGATTTGTGTCTGTTAACATTTCGGGGGGGAGTTTTTACGGAATGAGGGGGAGCGCACTGAGTTGCCAAGCAAGATATTGTGCCCGCGGTACGTTTCATTCCATGTGCTTATATTAGAAGTCGGAAGTCTAAATAGAAGAAAATATTTAAGAAACTGAAAAACAAAACGATATGGCTGATTTACATATTGCTGGAAATTTTCATCAAGGCAGTGAACATTTTAGTGTTCAATCTAGAGGTAAGCAATGTGCTTTCATGAGCTTATCGGCAGTTTTAACAGCAGAAAATATCCCAATTTCAGATTGGTCAATAATAACTTTAAATAATGTCTTATTGCAAGCTGACAAAATGTATTTAAAAGCTCTCAACAGTGGCTTAATTGTTTTAGACCCAGGTATCGAATTTTTGTCTGTAGATAACTTACCAAAAGTTGTTGGTGTTTCATGTTGTGGGAGCATGTTTTCATACGAAATCGAACTGCCGGTGGTAGCAGAAGATGTTAATTTACCCATTGTGGTAGAGCCCATTGAGGCACACAATAACACTCAACTACCTATGAGGGTAGAACACACAGAACTACCCATTGTGGTAGAGCCCTTTGAGGCACACAATAACACTCAACTACCTATGAGGGTAGAACACACTGAACTACCCATTGTGGTAGAGCCCTTTGAGGCACACAATAACACCCAACTACCTATGAGGGTAGAACAAACTGAAATACCGATTGTGGTAGAAAACACTGAGCTACCCATGGTGGTAGAATCTATGGATAAAAACCTTATTTGGTTTATTAATTATGAACAGGAGCTTCAGGGTCTTGTTATAACTGACAATGTTGAGTCTCATTACTATACTCTTCATTCGGCACTTTTGAATACATTCATTAGTCATAGTTCTGCTATTTTAGTTTTAGAGGGCTATATGATGGCAATAATAAAGCAATCAAACTTTTTCTACATATTTGATTCTCATGCCAGAGACAGAAATGGCATGCCCGATCCTAATGGCACTGCAGTTGTCATTAAGTTTGATAATGTTCTAGATTTGGAACAATTTTTGTATTCTCTTTCGACAAAACTACATGTCAATTTATTTGAAATAGTACCTGTGTATGTAACAAAAACTAATGTAAGCCCAAGCAAGGCTAAAGATTGTAGAAAAAGAAAACAGTCAAAAGCAATCAGGCTCAAAAAAGTGAGTGAGTCTATGAAAAGAAAGCGGTCAGAGGAAACTGACAGTGCTAAACAGATCAGGCTTGAGAAAGATAGACAAGCCAAAAAACAAAAGCGTGGAAAAAAAGTGTCACAGCCTGCACATGAAATTGATCAAGAAAATTATTTAAAAAATTTTGACAACACAAAGTATGGTGGTATTGAAGAGCAATGTTGGGCTAAAGCTAACATCAATAAGTTTTGTAAATCTATGCAATATACTGTTTTTCAATGTACAATTTGTCAGGAGGCATGGCCCCTGAAAGCTAAACCAAGGACACCTTATGTGTGTTCAAGATGCTCTAGAGATAAAAAGTATCCTAGAAAATTTTCATCTGAAAATTCCATGATACCTTCATCTGTCCCAGATGAATTGCAAAACTTGACTCAAGTTGAGGAAATGTTAATTGCTCGTGCTTTGCCAATAATGAGAGTGTATATTAAACCTGGTGGGCAAAGGGGGTATTCAGGGCATTGTATTAACCTGCCTCAAAATGTCACAGAACTTGCAAAATCTTTGCCAAGATATCCCAAGGATTTGGCAGTAATTATTGTCAAAGTTAAAGGCAAGGACAACACATTTAAAGATGTCAGAGTAAGAAAACAAAAAAGTCCACAATGCTTTAGTTTGGCTAGTGAATAATAATCCACATTATTCTGAAATACTAATTAATGATCATGCATTGCATTCACTGCCTGAAAATGGTGTACCACCAGAACTTATGACTGTTGAGACTAATGATGATATTGTCTCAGACAATGACAGTTTTCCAGATATGGGTCCCTTAACTGATAATCCTTCTGAGGATATCATTTACAATGAGTCAACAGTGATGAGTAGTTTTTTACCTGTTGGTGAACAACAACAACAGGAAATTGAAGCTGTTAGAAATAAGCTCTGTGAAAATGAGCCAATGTCCTGGCCTACAGTTGATAATGAACCAATAAATGAGTATCAAGTGCCTTATTTAGCAACAATGGCTTTCCCAACATTATTTCCTGATGGAAAAGGTGATTGTACCAATCAAGAACTCCTGAGAGATGTTCCTCTTCTGGAAAAAATAAAACATCTTCTAAAGTTTGCTGAAATTATTGATGGTAAATGGGTATACCGTTTTGCAAATCACCCTAGGTTTCCTTATTGGGCCTTCAATATGATTCAAAGAAAACGAATTTTGCAGCAAAGTGGGATATTCCTGAAACAAAATCCAGGTGAAGCACATCTCACTATAGATGAACTGCGTGAGATGGCTGCCAGTAACAGTTTTTTTTTATGTCCAAAGTTTCCAGATATGTTGGAAATATTGCAGGTACAAATGCTTACTGGAATAAAGTGTGAGAGGAACTTAAAGCTATAATAACAAATGTTGGACCACCAACATTATTTTTTACTTTTTCCTCAGCAGATATGCATTGGCCTGAGTTGCATGCATTATTTAATGCTGATAGAGACTGTGAAAATTCTAATATTTCCAGTGAATCAAGGCGACAAAATGTCATTAACAATCGTCATCTTGTGGACTGGTTTTTCACACAGAGACTAGAAAGCTTTGTTAAACACTGGCTTTATGAAACACTTGGTGCAAAGTGGCACTGGTTCAGATATGAGTATCAAGGTAGAGGTAGTATCCAGTGTCATGGTACTGCTAAATTAAATAATGACCCAGATTTGTGCCAATTAACTCAGACTGCTTTGAAAGGTTTCTTAGCACAAAAATTTAGAGAAGAAAATGATTGCTTTGACACAACATAACTAGACCAGGATATTGAGGCTGGTCAGAAAGCTGCTGAGACAGTATGCCGGTATGTTGATTGGTTGTTATCAACTGTAAACCCAAATCCACCAGATGAGGACATGTGGATAAGACCTGAGGTTCATCCATGTCAACGATGTCATGAAGACATCTCTGAACATGAAAAACAGTCAGATTATGTAGATCTTTTAAACATGGTTCAAAGACACACTTGTTGCAGTACAAGTTATTGTCTGAGAAAAAAGTCAAATGAAACAGATTTAAAATGTCGATTTCATTTTCCCTTTGAGCATTGTCCAAAGACAAAGCTAGAATTTGAAAAAATTCACACTAAAGATAATGATAATCATTACAGAGCTAAAGTTGTTACTGAACGAAATGATGGCAGGTTAAATAATCATTAACAACTTCAACTACAAGGATGGAGAGCCAATTGCGATATTCAAGTTGTCATCGATCACTATGCTTGTGTTGAGTATCTGACAAAATATGCTGCTAAGGGTGAACCAAGATCGCCTTTATTAAACCAAGCATGCAATTCTGTTGTTCAAAATATAGATGTTAATAGCGAGTCTCGTCGAGCTATTAAAAAAATAGTTATGAAGTCTCTCGGTGAAAGGGATTATGCAGCCCAGGAGACAATGCATCATTTATTGTCACTAAAACTTCATAGCTCATCATTTAATGTTATCCCAATAAGTTTAAATGGTTCACGCAGAGTACGTGAAAATGTTGAAGAAGATGAATCATGTACTGATCATTCACTTCTTGACGTATATGCTAATCGTCATGAGTATAATAATTCACGAGACGTTGTGAACATGAACTTCGTCCAGTTTGCTACGACGTATAAAGTTGTAAAAAACAACTGACAAAATTGCCAGAGAATGTCATACCAAGAATATTTCCTACGTACTCTCCAAATCCAAAAGGTAAAAATTTCGGTCTTTATTGCAAATACCAACTTTTGAGCTATAAACCTTGGAGAAGTTCTCAGAATAACGCATGGGGTGATCAAAGGACCCTACTGACGAACTTTTGTCAACACTTGGCAAGAATTCTTGCAACACCTTATGGCAACACAATGTCCCTGATTGGTTTGACAAGTTACAAGCTGTATTCAAGTCAACAATCAGAAGCTGAATCTTCTGAACAACCAGAAACAATTCGAGAGGAGTGGATGATTCTATCAGATCTTAACACACCATTTGACACATCAGAGGAAACGCCAGAGTCAATGTATGACTGGCACGTTGACAGAGGTAATTATTCTGAACAAAAAATCCATGAAATGCCTTCATGGTTAAAAACAAACAAGGAAGAATTCAGTATGGTTGAGCAATATGATGATGTTGATATTGACACTTTTAGTGAAATGCAAAAACTTGCTTACGACATTGTGAATTCTCATTTCAATAATACATCATTACATAAAGAGCCATTGTGTCTGATTATAAATGGCGTTGCAGGAACTGGTAAGAGTTATCTTATTAATGGCATTCGAAATTTGTTACAAAGGAAGTGTGCAATTACTGCTACAACTGGAAAAGCAGCGTATAATATACGAGGAATGACGGTTCATTCTTTATTGAAATTACCTGTAGGATCGCAAGGTAAAAAAGATCTAACAGGGCAAAGCTTGTGCAGATTGCAGGAGAATCTGACTGATATTGATTACATCATCATTGATGAGTATTCTATGCTTGGTCAAGTTACTTTTGGTTGGATAGACAAACGTTGCAAACAAGCAACTGGCTCTTATGACAAAGTATTTGGAGGAAACTCGTTAATTTTAACTGGCGATCCAGGTCAGTTGCCACCAGTAGCAGACAAACCTCTTTATCATGCTAAACCATCCAGTGCTGTTGGTGAACAAGGTTTTCAAGCATATCAAATGTTTGAGAAAGTTGTTAAACTCACAGTAAATCAACGAGTTCAAGGTGTGACATCTGAACAAATCATTTTTAGAGAGTTATTGTTACGACTTCGCAAAGGCGAATCAACAATTGATGATTGGAAATTACTCCTAACCCGTCAACCATCAAAAGTCACAAATATAAAAGAATTTGAAGACGCTACTAGACTTTTCTACAGCAATGAACAAGTTGCCAACTACAATCATGAGCAACTTTCAAAACTTAGTCATCCGATTGCCCGTGTCAATGCTCGTCATTCATCAGAAATGGCAAAAAAAATTTCATCTGATGACATGTCAGGCTTAGAACCAGTTGTTTTTCTGACAAAAGGTGCCAGAGTCATGTTAACTATGAATTTGTGGTCAAGTGTTGGGCTCTGCAATGGTGCTACTGGAATAGTTGTTGATATTATCTATCACAACAACCATCAACCACCTGACTTGCCTATTGCAGTCATTATTGAGTTTGAAAACTATAGAGGTCCTGCTTTTAATGTGGACAAACCATCTTGCATTCCAATATGTCCAATCACCGTCTCATCACAGTCAGAAACTGGTTTTCATGAACGGCAACAGTTGCCTCTAAGACTCGCCTGGGCTCTAACAATACACAAGAGCCAAGGACTTACTCTTGCAAGAGCTTGGATAAATATTGGAAAATCAGAAAGAACTGCTGGAGTTTCATATGTTGCTATAAGCAGAGTGAAATCACTTTCATCTTGCGTCATTGAACCCATGACATATGAACGATTAACAAGCTTGAAATCATCAGCTAATTTACAATACAGGCTTGAGGAGGAGGACCGCTTAGATCGTTTAGCACAGACTACCAATAGCAGTGCGTTTTAAATTGACAAAAAATATAGTTTGAAATTAGACATGGGATTCTGTTAAAGGTCCCATTACTTTCTTGTGTACTGTATATTAACTTTATTCTCTGTTGTAAATTATTTCCATATTATTTGAAGAATGTCATTTATTGTCACTGTATGTATGAAAATATGCTCATCAACATGTTGTTTGGTAAGTTTAGTTTTTACTTTGTTTCTGTACTTCACTACACACTTCTGCGACATTCATTGGGCTAGCTAGGGTATTGTAGTGAGTCTAGTGACTATTGTATTAAAAAAATCATGTTCTTTTCTTTTGTATAGATGCCTACTTCTGGATAAAAATAAGGAGCAACTGGAAATACAATGGCATAACTGGACAAATATAAAAATATTGGAATATACAATATATACTGCTCAAACAATTGGATAACAGTCAATAATGAAAACATTTTGAAGCTGTCATTTATCATTTCAACATCATTCGTTCAGGAAAGTCAAGAAATGTCATTTTTGCAAGGGAAACTGAAAGAATAATGGAGTAACACAAGAAGAGATGTGTATGTAACAAAATTAACTTTTTAAACTCAATTAGAAGACACAATGGCATTTCTGGATTCTGGTTTTTGCCAAAAATATTGCAATTTAACCTTTTTCAACAATGTGATTGCACTGAATAAGAAGAGCACGATGAAACTGCTATAGCTACAACAATGATGTCTGCTCATGCAGAAAAGTGAAGAAACATGATTTTTCATGGAAAAAGTGTAATATAGTTATACAGAAGGAGAGGTGAACTACACTGTTACAGTGTTACCTGTGCTATCAGTGGACAACTAAACCAGGTTCATTTACTGTCATGGACCTGGTAGTTCCAAATGTCATTTAATTTGTTTTTCCAGTGTTTTGCTACAAAAATATGAATGAACAATTCATCAAGTAATCTTAAGGAACTAATGGTATAATTGTACAGCCATGTGTCAATATACTTAATGTCATCAGATCAATTTAGAACTGTTTTTCAAGCACTTATAGTTGAACATTGAACAAATTTCATACATACACAGTGTTGTCAGATAAATTCATGTAAATAGAGTTCTGTATTTTGCTGTGTTGTGATGTTGTGTGTCTGATATTAAATAAAATGTACTATGTGATGTGCTGTGTAGTGTTAACTAATATGTGATGTCGTGTGATGTGATGTGATGTGATGTGATGTCATGTAGTGTTGCCTTTCCAAGCCTATTAATGACTTAATGTAAAATTATACTTATTAATTTCCGTAAAATCAATTTTGACTAATTAATTATTTGTTGGACAGTGTGTCTTTGTCTATAACTTTATAGGTTCTTTTTCTTGGAAATACCACTGTAAATACAGCTAGATTCATCCTTAAATAAACGACTGAGCAAATCAGTACAATTTTATTCAATACCAATTGTGACAACTATTTATAAGTCTATTATATACAATTTGCAAAAAAACCTTAGTAATTAAACTGTTAAATATTTTCAGCAACACAACAGTGACAACACTCGTCACAGTCTTCTGATAAATTCAGACAGAAGTATCTTTTGTTGAACAATCAATTTCTAGAATCCTATTATCCATATAATTTATTGCTGCAAATGTCGATTTGATGTTTTCGATGTGCGCTTGATTCACTGGTTTGATTTGACTTTTTGAATTTTGATAGAGCGCTAAACAATAACTGAAAAGTTACACATATGGTAGGTAGTATTGCGGGCGCTACACACCTCGTGCTTTCTTTTTTCTCCGAGTTTAGACTTGGAGTGGGTACATTTTAAATCAAAGGTAAGTAAAAAAGTTTAACTTTGTTTTCCTACGGAAGGACCATTCGAAAATCACGTATGTGAGAATGTCTCCTGAATAAAGATTGCTATCATTCAACGTTTTAGAAACGATTCTCGTGGAAAACAATGCTCATTATTTAATTTTCTAATATATAATTCTGTCGATAACGTTTTGTTACTTGGAGCCGAGCACAGAACTTTTATCAGTAATCAACTTTAATACCAAGTGTACTTGGATGTACTGGTGTATAATTTTTACATTTTTCAGAAACTGATGTACTAATCTTGTAGTGATTTAAATCACCACCTTTATTTAAACTATAAAGTTTCCTTTTATATTTTTTTAAGATTCAAATTCAACAAGGATGACCAGCCAAGATCAATGTAAGCAAACTATAAACAAAGCTAAGCAAATGATGACATTTAACTTAATAGTAATTTCTGGTCTTCTTTACTTTTTCTAGCTCCAGTTAAAGATGCTAATGGACTTTCTTGCTATCTCCATGCAGTCTCACCAGTAAAAGTATCTGCCTCGGGTACTTGCAAATATTTCAATATGACTTTGCAAACGTCTGATGGTTCTATGAATGCTGTGTGTTTCTCTCCTGAAAAAAGATCAGTTTTGCAGAAATTCCAAACTGAAAAAAGTCCTGTTAAGATCACGACATTCAGAACCAGTTCAAAATATGGTAAGGAAGATGTTGTAATTGATAAAGCCACAAAGATAACACCAGTCGAAAAAAACATTGGATTTGAACACAGAGATCTGGCTCCTTCGTTTGTTACATCTCTGGCATCATTAAACCAAGTTTCAGCAGAACAATTGGTCACAGTGAAGGCAAAGGTTGCGAAAGTAAGCGGAAGCAAAAAAATTTCAAGCCAAAGGATTTCCAGTGGCCACCTGAAAAAACAAGAAATTGTGATTGCTGACCCAACCACCTCGATGAAACTTATCTTGTGGGAGCAGTTTATCGACTGCCTCGAAGCCGACCAAACATACATGTTAAAGAATCTTCGATTAAAACAAAATGGTACAACCAAGTATTTGAACACTCCCAAATCAGATACATTTTCTTTTGAGAAGGTCGAAGAATTTACCGAACCTGTCATTGAAGATGTCCAAACATTGTCCACCATCGACGTCTGTGTCAGCTTATTGGGAGTAGAGTCCATTTCCGCCTACCATGCTTGTCGTAAATGTGGAAAAAAGACTTCTTCAAAAAACGAAGGTGTGCTCCAATGTGAGACCTGTCGTATGGTTAAAAAAAGTGGTTCTGCCAGTAAGCTATGGTTTTTGCGACTTCTCTTCAAGAATGTGAAAAAACCAAGCGATACCATCAGCTTGTCAATTTTCAATGATAACTTGACAAGAATTGTTGACTACCTGCCAGAGGAGGTGGATTTAACTACAATTTCCCCTGAACAATTGTCTATTGCTCTACTTTCTATGCCGCAAGTTCAAATCACATATGATATTGTAACAAGAAAGGTTATTGATGTTAAAGAAATTAACATTTAATTAACATTTTGATAGACATCATTATCTTGTTTTGAACATTTTATTGTTAATATTTGCTATTGACATTTAATTGTCAGTTGTTTTAGTTGCGTGAGGGACAACCTTGTTGTTAGTAGCAATATAAAATATTACATTGTCAGTTGTTTTAGTTGCGTGAGGGACAACCTTGTTGTTAGTGGCAATATAAAATATTACATTGTCAGTTGTTTTAGTTGCGTGAGGGACAACCTTGTTGTTAGTGGCAATATAAAATATTACATTGTCAGTTGTTTTAGTTGCGTGAGGGACAACCTTGTTGTTAGTGGCAATATAAAATATTACATTGTCAGTTGTTTTAGTAGTTTGCATTAAATTTTATTGGTTAAGATTTGCGCAAGCAGTGTTGTGATGTTGTGAAATGCGAGGCAGCATTTTCTTGCGATAGTAACTTCTAGTAATAATAATAATGGAAACTTTATTGACTTTTTTCTTATGATATACAAATTACAAAGGTAAGCCTCTCTTTGACAGGTAGTTTACCAGTGTCTACTTGAATTGGTTACATGTTGTATTTACAGATTAAATGTATTAGTATGATATAAGTTGTGGCTTATTCCATTCTTTGTTACGTTTACAGAATATATAATAGGAAGACCTTATACAAATGTTCATAATTTTTCTAACAAGATATTTTCTGCATTGACTATCAACTTCTAGATCTTTCAGCATATCCATGAAACCTAATGCTGGTTTAGAAAACACACCTAATATACTAATAGACATATTAACGAATATTACTTTTTCATACATTTTACACTGCTCATTAATTAATGCTTGATATTTTTGTTCCTTACGTGTCACATTAGCGTGGAGATTAGATTCAAAGCCAACAGTAAGTTCCAGTATATAAATACATTTGTTTTCAAGTGATATTAGAAGATCAGGCCTATATGTATCTCCAGTGATGACTGACAGGCTAATATAATCTGGTAGGTCAACATAAAGGGTAGATTTCTTAACAGATCGAAGTGCTGTTGAAATACAATGCAGAACCGAGTCATGTCGCCATGTAAAACGACCTTCATTTAGGTAAGCGTTGCATCCAGCCACGATGTGAAGAAGTGATTCAGGTTTCAGACAAAACGAGCAATTAGATGTTGACGAAATTCCCCACTTTTGAAGATTTTTGTTAGTTGGAAGAGTGTTATTTATATATCTTATGGTGAAATTGAATATATTCTTTGGAAGTTTGCTTTGAACGGAGGACCACGTCGAGTTCAGCGTGAGGGTAGAATATTTAGCAATGTTGGAGAAAAATGATCCTTGTGAAGTAAGGTGAAGCTGAAGCTTTTCTTCGTGTTTTTCTCTTACGGAACTTAATACTTCTTTGGTGTTTTTGTACGTGTCATATTGTATATTTTTGTGATTACTAGTGTTTTTCTAAAGATTAGTGATTTCTGTATTAGGCGACGATTTTAGAGCATTTAGGGAGATTGTTTGGCATTGAAGGAATTTAGTTGAGGGTAGGATGACATTAAGTCCAAGTTTGTTGCAAGGGGGGGGGGGAGCGTTGCTAAGTGTTGCAGAGATAGGAAGCTCAAGCCATTTTCTGATATACTTTGAAGTGATGCTATCAAGTTTTTCGTTTACCCATGTTTTTCCTATGTCAGCAACGGTGAAGTTCCAGGAAATTTTGGAAAGAACATATCGGTTGTACAAAAGTATTTTATTCTTCGGATGTAGTGGTAGCTCGTTAATTTCTTTAAGTATGTTTGTTAGTGTCTCGTAAACTTCAGATTTGTGATTGTCGTCAGACATGCTGAAGTCAAAATAGCGGCCCAAATAGCGAAATGATTTTCCAATTTCTACACGTGGTACAAGATGGTTATTTATAATTAATTTTGGGAGATATTGTATGGATTTAGTTAAATGTTTTTTTATACCGAATGAAACACATTTATCTACGGGTATTATCATATCTGACCACTGACACCAGATTGTAAAGCGATTGAGGAGCATTTGATTCTCTTTTTCTTGTCCTGTGATAATAGCCGCGTTGTCGGCAAACTGGAACCAATGAATTGGGTATAATGGAATACCGTTTACGCAATGTTTCCAAAATCCAAGCTGGCGATATTTATCTGATTTAATGTGTTGAATGAATGTATCAAAAGTCATGTTGAATAATAAGGGACTAAAGGCGGATTTCCACTTACAGCGAAATTGTTCGTTGGCGAAATATTTGCATATTTTCTTTTGAATTGAGAACACTCAAGTCGCACTAATTTATTTATGCTGTTTAAATTCAAAAGAAAATATGCTAATATTTCGCTAGCGGACGATTTCGCAGTAAGTGGAAATCTGCCTTAAGGCAATCTCCCTGAAGCACACCCCGGCCCACTGTAATGAACGGCGTGTTGAATTGATCAGTTATAATGGAAGTTTGAAAGTTAGTGTAAAGGCTGCAAATGAGATTCTTGATATGATCGGGAATGTGATGATATTTCAGGACTTCGTTTATAAGTGCATGATAAACTTCATGAAATGCATTTTTTAAATCCAAACTATTAATGATATGTGCCATCTGTGCCATATGTTCTATAGTTCCAAAAAGTTTAGGAGTGAACCTTTTTTGTATGTTTTGTTCAATGTAGTTGTTCTCAGCAAGGTATTGAAATGTCTTATTTCGAAGACATGACGTAAACACTTTAAGAGGTATGGATTTAAGAGTAATAGGTCGAAAATTACCTGGTTCACTTGTTTCTCCTTTTTTATGTATTAAGATTATGCATGCCTTTTTTCGTATAATAATAATAATAATAATAATAATAATAATAATAATAATAATAATAATAATAATAATAATAATAATAATAATAATAATAATAATAATAATAATAATAATAATAATAATAATAATAATAATAATAATAATAATAATGTAATGATAATGATAATGATAATGATAATGATAATGATAATGATAATGATAATAATAATTTTTTTTTTTGCGGTTGCTGTTGTTTCGAAGGTTAGATTCATAACCGACGGTCAATTTTGCAATATATAATGTGTTGTCTGAAGTAACGAGGAGAATGTCAGGACGATATTGGTCCCCAGTGATTATTGATGGACACTTGTATCCAGGAATATCGACGTACAGGCTGGTATTTTTAACACAATGAAGGGTTTTAGCTAGGAAATTTAAAATCGAGTCATGGCGCCAAGTGAATCTGTCAAGATAAGACTTGCAACCAGCAACAATGTGTAGCAGGGTTTCGGGTGACAAACAGTTGGAACAACTAGAGATGGAAGATATATTCCACCTTTTAAGATTTTGACCAGTTGGAAGTGAGTTATTGATATATCTGATACTAAAATTGAAGATATTTTTTGGAAGATTTGACTGAGCCACTGACCATAATTTTGTTAAGTGTGATAAGGCGAATTTATCAACACAACTAAAGAAAAGTCCTTGAGTTAGTAGCTTGTTTTGCAGCTTGTCCTCTTGGTTTGTGCGGAAATCTCGGAAAACTTCTTTTGTACAGGTATAAGCGTCATATTGGATATTCTTATTGGTACTCGTGGTTTTCCAAAGTTAATTTATTTCTGTGTTTGGGGAATTTTTTAAGGCGTTTCTCATAACCGTTTGGCATTGAACAAATTTAATAGAAATGGGACAAATATTGAGGCCAAATTTATTTTTAGACATGAAAACTGTACTGAGTGTTCCTGAGATTGGTATTTCAAGCCATCGATGTATGTACTTGTTAATGATGGAATCAATGTTTTCTTTAACCCATGTTTGAGATATAGGCCGTATTCTCTGGCACGAAAAGTCGCTTAGAAAACGATTTTCGTTGCCCCCCTTCGGGCACTACTTGAAAACACGATAGAAAATTAGGATAAATTATAGAAAGTCTAAATTCACTTGTTTTCACCTTCACAAACCTGCAGTTTTCGAGCATTTCATCTTCGAAAAATCAGTAAATTTGCATGTTTTGCAATACACCGACGCCATTTTGATTCAGGAAATGTATTGGATACTTGGTGTAATATACGACATATATTGCAGATTCAGCAGTTTTATACCGGGATTTAAATGAAGTTTCCAGCATTTTTGCTGCGCAAGCAGGTTTCAACAAGGAAGCTTTGAGTGGAGTTTTACGAGGTTTTTCACAAATTTTCATAGTTTTTCTAAACTAAATTAGTCAGAGAAGACTTAGACAATTTTGCTTACACGCATCAAAATCATCCACGGGCGTTTTGTTTCAGTCAAGTTATATGAAATAATTACTACACAATTCCTTTCCTGCTTAACCTTTGTTTTATATTAACTACTTTTATAATACACACGTTTTCTCAACAAAACTATTTACAACATCTCAGTTTTTTTACAAAGTTAATTACCAACGCCTTTATCTTATTATCATCAATCCACAAAAAAACGAATTTTTTGAGCGAAGACCCAGACATCTTTACGAAGTTGAAAGAGAACAAATTTCAAACATTTTCCTTATGAAAACGTGAGAGGACTTGTGAAAACTGCCAAGTTGGCCCAGTCTAAACTTGCTGAAGTATTGGAACCTGAATCTGGAAATCCAGAAGTCAATGTTATTCAGTCGATGAAAGGAAAATGCAAAACATTTGGCGATGATGCAGAGAGACAACGAAGAGCTGAAAAGTGAAAAAGGAGTCCAGAAAGTTCACATCTTCGGAAAAGATCAGAGTGTTCCAAAATAGTGGAAAAAGTGTTTAAGATCCGGTGAAAACAAGGAATCCCTCATATATTTTTTATGTGAACACTGGAGGTGATGGGACTCCTCCCGGTGGTTTTCCATTTCAACTATGTACGTAACTGCTAAAGAAAGATGCTATGTTTTATATCCCGGTGATTCCCCGAACGATAGTGTTACAAGTAATGAGGTGTCTTCGCTTCATAGCAACCACGAAAAAGCAGACACTCGTTTAATTCTACATGCTAACCACGCAGCAGCAACGTACGATAAAGTTGTTATCAAAATCCCTGATACAGATGTTCTTATACCTGCGATTACCATGCAACAACAGATGCAAAAAGAGATTTTCTTTTGACTGGCACGGGAGATGGACGTCGTTGCGTATTTGTAGCAATTATCTCGAAATTCTTGGGCGTAGATGTTGCTCCTTGTTTACCAGGCTTTCATGCTTTTACCGGTAATGGCATTAGCAATCAAGCAGCATCATAGTATCAGTGTTTAAGTGCAGAAATTGATCTTTCATCACCGGTTGGCAATGGCTGGACGTTTGACGATAAAGAGCTAGAGATAACTTGGATGACACGCCCACCCGCTCCGCGATCTTAAATTGAGTGTGCTGAGTGAAAGTGCAAGACTGGATGCTCGACCATGCGTTATTCCTGCAAAAAGGCTGACTTAAAATGCACCGACCTATGTTTGTGTGGTGATTGCCAGAATGCAGTGGTTGAAGATGGTAATGAGAATAATAGCAGTTATGGCCTGGCTCAATCTGATGACGATGATGAACTTGAAGGATCAGGATCTATTCTGGATTTCGGAGATGACGTCGATGATGAGTTGTGGTATTAGCTGTCCGATTAAAAGGGTTGAGTTCAACGTTTCATTTGTGTTTTGAAATCATAAGGCTCTTGTAATTCTCCCACAATTTTATTTGGTTGAAATTGATTTAAGATACGCAGTATGTTGTTTCTGTATTATATAGTTTTAACTATAGCAAGTTAGTTTATTATAAAGGAGAGTAGCATCAGTGTATGGGGTAGTAAGGTTGTAGGATAATGCGTTCTTTTCTTATTTGCAAAATTCCAGACTTTGTTGTCTGCCAATTTGTTATGTGTTTTCTTTTCGGGTCAAAGAAAGAAAGATCAGCAATGGAAGAATTACCACAATTCAATTCTAAGAAGAAAGAGAAGCGTTGGCTTTTAACCTGTAAAAGCGTTGCTGCAGCATGGGAGGGAGAACACGCTCCAGATTTTCCCAGATTAAAAGAATTGTGTAGTAATTATTTTATATAAATTGACTAGAAAGAAAACGCTCGTGGATTATTTTGATGCGTGTTCTTATTCGTGAAGTTGTTCTTATTTATTTGTAAATTCCAAGAGCAGAATGCTATAAAAAAATCACAAAATGTCGGATGTTTTTCCGATTACTTTTGTCTGTTCTCTGACTAATTTAGTTTAGAAAAACTATGAAAATTTGTGAAAAACCTCGTAAAACTCCACTCAAAGCTTCCTTGTTGAAACCTGCTTGCGCAGCAAAAATGCTGGAAACTTCATTTAAATCCCGGTATAAAACTGCTGAATCTGCAATATATGTCGTATATTACACCAAGTATCCAATACATTTCCTGAATCAAAATGGCGTCGGTGTATTGCAAAACATGCAAATTTACTGATTTTTCGAAGATGAAATGCTCGAAAACTGCAGGTTTGTGAAGGTGAAAACAAGTGAATTTAGACTTTCTATAATTTATCCTAATTTTCTATCGTGTTTTCAAGTAGTGCCCGAAGGGGGGCAACGAAACTGAACGATAATCGGCCACAGAATACGGCCTAATATGTTGGACACTGTAAAATGCCAAGATACTTTTGAAAGGACATAGCGACTGTAGAGTATTAGTTTATTTTTTGGATGAAGTGGCTTAGAGTCAATAACTGACATTAGATCTTCGGTTAGTGAGGTTAGTTCGAGCTTATGTTCTTCGTTTGACATATGGAAATTAAAATATCGTACCAAGTATTTGGAAGAGTTGCCGGATTTGACTGTGGGAATCAGTTTGTTAGTTATAGTCAGCTTAGGAAGGTATTGGATAGATTTTGTCAGGGATTTCTTGATGCCAAAGGTACTGCACTTCTCAACACGAATAAACATGTCAGACCATTGGCACCATACAGAGAAGCGATTAAGGAGGTGTTGATTTTCTGATTCTTGAGTAGTAACAACTGCAGCATCGTCTGCAAATTGGAACCAGTGGACAGGGTTAAGTAATTGAAACGAGAATCCAAATTGTCCGTATTTTTCTGCTTTAATGTGCTGGATAAAAGTGTTAAAGCACATATTGAATAGTAGTGGGCTAAGGCAGTCACCTTGCGACACACCTCTACCCACTGAGATAAATGAGGTTTGAGAATTTGATGTGATAATTGAGGTTTTGAAATCCGTGTGTGGGCTATTAATTATCAATTTAATGTGTTCCGGTATGTGATGATAATCGAGAACAGATGTTATTAAGTTGTGATGAACTTCGCCAAAAGCATTCTTGAGGTCAAGTGATGTTATGACGAGTGAACGTTGTTTGATTCTCGCCTTGTTGATGATGTTGGCCATTTGTGAAGTGTGTTCAAGAGTTCCAGATAAGTTGGGAGTAAAACCTTTTTGTATACGTTGTTCTATATAGTTATTAGCGTAGAGAAAACAATACATGGCATTACGGAGGTATGAGGTAAACACTTTTAAAGGAATACTTTGAAGTGTGATTGGTCGGAAATTAGACGGCTCGTTGGTATCACCTTTCTTGTGAATTAATACTGTACAAGCTTTCTTCCATTCAGATGGGATAGAGCCAGATGACCATACGGCACGAATTAGATCATTAAGGTATGATCGGAGGAAAGGGCAGCGTTTAAAACAAATGATGGAGATTTGGTCTAAAGGACAAGGAGAACCAGAGGCTTTCATTCTACGCATGATGTTTTTAATTTGCTGATAGGTCGGGGGCTGAAGGTCAAATTGTATTTCAGGATCAGATAACAACGGTATCCAATTTGGGATGGTAAAAATTTTGCTTGGGTTAAGTGCAGCTAAGGTTTTAGTAAAATATTCAAAACACTGGTTATGATTAAAAGATGGTAGTACCAAGTCACTTTTGTTCAGAACATTTTTTACATAACCCCAGAAGTTTCTTTGAATATATTTATCGTGGTTAATATTATTAGATGTGTCATATACGTCTAGGCGTGCGTCGGTTGTTAAGTTGTCGTTGCTAGGGGATTTGAGTTTGTCTCGCAATAAATGCGCAACATACTTGATTTCTTTTGTGTGATTCTTGGCTAATTTAAGTTCCTTTAGAGATTTTTCAATTCTTTTACGCTGCAGCTTTTGTTCTTGTTGACAAACGATGTATCAGGTATATGATTGTTATAACCACAGTTTTCAGCAAGATAGCCATAAACTGTATTATTAAATTGTTGTATACTAGCATTTAAATCCTGCGTTGTGATTGGTTGTAAGGTAAATTTAAAATAATAATAATAATAATAATAATGGAAACTTTATTGATTTTCTTTATAGTATATAATATACACAATTGTAAATCTCACTAATACTTTAGGTAACTTACAATCGGCTACTTGAATCTACTTATATATCAATACTATGTATATATGGAACGAAAAATTAGGATCAAAATACGATTATACATTTATGTAAGCTATTTATAATACATTATTAAACATTAATACACTAAAAGTTCAGGATTTTCCCACTCTTTATTTCTACGTCAAAATATATAATATGTAGTTCGAATCGCAATCGTCGCCATAAGTTTCACACAGTAATCCTGTTGTTTCTGGTCTACGCCAAGTTTATCGAGCATTTTAAAAAGGGATCTACTTTCGTCAGCAAAAATACCTAAACAACTCATGATATAATAATAGTAATAGTAATAGTAATAGTAATAGTAATAGTAATAGTAATAGTAATAGTAATAGTAATAGTAATAGTAATAGTAATAGTAATAGTAATAGTAATGGAAACTTTATTTTCTTTAATACATACTTACAATTGCAAATCTCACTGTTAAAGGTAATTTACAATTGGCTACTTGATATATAAAAATTTGATATATAAAAATTTGATTATACATTATGCATTATTACACCTTACATTTACACAAGTACTCAGTATAACAAGCATATTAAAATTTTAGTAAATCTGGGTTTGTCCAATCCTTGTTTCTACAACAAAAAACGTAATATGTTGACCTAATTGCAATATTAATGACCTTTCTGATTATATATCGTACACCAGCCTTGTCGGATTTTAAACTTTCCAACATATCAATGAAGACTGAGCATTCTTTCTCAAAAACACCAAGGGCACTAATCGACAGATTGACGAACTTTACTGTTTTAAAATATTTCTGCTGTTCCGTAATCGTATCTTTATATTTCACGTGTTTTCGCTGCGCATTTTTTCTTAGATTAGTTTCGTACCCGACGGTTAGTTCAAGGATATAAAGACAATTGTCTTTGGTCACAATTAGTAGATCAGGACGATATTCTTCACCAGTAATTATTGAGGGATTCAGCAATGATGGCAAGTCAGCATAGATGTTTTGAATATATTCCTTGGGAAGGTTATTGGCAAGAAAATTTAGGATTGAATTGTGTCTCCAAGTAAATCGTTCTAGGTAGGAACTGCAACCAGAGACAACGTGCAACAATGATTCAGGGTTAAGGCAGAATGAACATTCAGAAGACGACGAGAGTCCCCACTTATGTAGATTTTTCCGGGTTGGTAGTGAATTGTTGATGTACCGAATGCTGAAGTTGAAAATATTTCTTGGTAGTTTCGATTGACAAGTAGACCAAATACAGTTTACTTCGGGTAGAGAGAATTTTGTTATGCTCGAAAAGAACGAACCTTGACATTTCAGTTGATTTTCTAATTTATCATCTTGACTTTTTCTGAATGACTTAACAACTTCTTTCGTTGAATTATAATGATCATATTGAGTGTTAGTATGATTAGAAGAAGATTTCCATGGGTGTTTTATTGATTCGTTAGGAGAAGATTTCAAGACACTGCGGATAGTTGTTTGACATTGGTTGAATTTAGTAGAAAAAGGAATGATGTTAAGACCAAATTTGTTTCTAGTTAGGTAAACGTAACTAAGCTTCTAAGATAACTAAGCTTCTAAGATAATAATAATAATAATAATAATAATAATAATAATAATAATAATAATAATAATAATAATAATAATAATAATAATAATAATAATAATAATAATAATATAATATAATAATAATAATAATAATATAATAATAATAATAATAATATAATAATAATATAATAATAAAATAATAATAATAATATAATAATAATAATAATAATAATAATAATAATAATAATAATAATAATAATAATAATATAATAATAATAATAATAATATAATAATAATAATAATAATATAATAATAATAATAATATAATAATAATAATAATAATAAAATAATAATAATAATAATAATAATATAATAATAATAATAATAATAATAATAATAATAATAATAATAATAATATAATAATATAATATAATAATATAATAATAATAATAATAATAATAATAATAATAATAATAATAATAATAATAATAATAATAATAATAATAATAATAATAATAATGGAAACTTTATTCATATAGATCTTTTTTGTATATATATATACAATTGTAAATCTCACTTCTACAGGTAATTTACAATTGGCTACTTAAATCACATAATACTATGTCTATAGCTATATAATTATAAAAATATTAATTTTTTTTTCAAGTGTCAATATCTAAAAATACATTAGGTCTGGATTTGACCATTCTTTATTTCTACAACAAAAAATGTAATAGGAAGTTCGTATAGCGATGGATATCATTCTTTTTACACAATATTTTTGGCGTTTTTTGTCCAGACCCAAATCGTTTAACATTCCAATGAAAGTAAAGCATTCTTTGTCAAACACACCCAGAGAGCTCATAGACAAATTTATAAACTTTATAGTTGAATAGTCAGTCCCATTTAGTTTTATCAACAGGTCATTGTATTTCTCTTTTTTGCGCTTAACATTATTTGAGAGGTTCGATTCATAACCAACTGTGAGTTCAATCATGTAGAGGTGTTTGTCGGAGGTGGAGAGAAGTAAATCTGGGCGGTATTGATCTTCTGTTATGATCGATGGGCTTTGAAAACCAGGGAGGTCAGCATATAACTCGCCAACGTTTAGAGATTGAAACGTTTTTGCAAGAAAGTTCAGTATAGAGTCATATCTCCATGTAAATCATTCTAAATAATGTTGACAACCGGCGACAACGTGGAGGAGTGATTCGGGCTTATTATTATTATAATAATAATCAGAATAAGAATAAGGGTAACGATAACGATAACAATAACAATGACGATAACAATAACGATAACAATAACAATAACAATGACGATAACAATAACAATGACGATAACAATAACAATGACGATAACAATAACAATGACGATAACAATGACAATAACAATGACAATGACAATGACAATGACAATGACAATGACAATAACAATAACAATAGTAATAATAGTACGAAAAACCAAATTACAGGCACTTGCAATAGTTTAACATCTCTCAAAAGGATCAATATCTGTAATGCTCCTGAATAACTCACGAAACTCCATACAGCATCGACGTAAAATATCTACATCGGAACAACAATATTTTACGATTTCCTCTTGAAAATTAAAAACATAATTTTGTTCTCTTTGCTCTTTATGCCATTCTATAAATGCATTACGTGCTTCCTCTTTCATTCCATTTGTATTATAAAAAGCTTCACATGGTATAGGACCAATATATTCCTGATTTGCATTTTGATTAAATAAATGAGGAAAATATCCTTTACTCATCTCATTCGTTCCAAATGTTTTAGGAAAATTTGCCAACGACATAGGGATAAAATTTAAAGAGTCTATAAATTTTATATTAAACATTGGAACAGACAAGGTAAGGATTATTGCATCACGCATTATTATGTCATATTTCACTGCATTCTCATTTAAAAAGTTTTGAATGAAATATCCATCATACCCCTGGAAATTATGTGCCATAAATATAAAATTTTGATGTTCCTTCATAAAAATCCATTCACAAAACTTTAAATTGGTATCCTCACTGTGAAAGATCCACTCATCTCCGCTCTCATTATGGACAATACATAAATTAGTTTTATGTACACCTTCATCCTCCTGTCGTGCCTCATAATCAAAGAAAACCAATTCACTATATCCTTTCCCTGTTGTTTCTTCATTCTCACAATCTTCCTCCTCCTCTTCTTCCTCCGCCGTATTTAAATTCTTATCTTTCAACCCCGGTCTTCTCATATAACATAAATGATTGTCAGAATCGTTAATGAGGGCTTTACATATTTTACACTGAATCTTTCCACATAAATGTTTCTTCAATTTATACTTTGACATAGATCTTCCGCATTTTGAACATTTCTTTATTCTGTTGCATACAGACTCTGCTTTTCTTATAGTTTTCTTGTGATTATTGTAACATGTCTCACTTTTAAATGTCCTACCACACTCATTGCAGTCCACAGGTGAAACAAAAGGGCAATTTATAGAGAGCGACAACATCTGCACATAGAAGGACATAAATGATTTTTGGCATCGGCATATCCCTTTCTACATGCATGACAATAATAACTTTGGGCGAAAAAAACAGGCATGGAATTAATAACATCATAATGACTATTATGTAAATATAAATAAACTCGTTTCATATCCGATTGACTGGATTGATGAGGATGTATAATAACATCTCCATGATCTGCAGAGACAATATTTATTTCATATTCGGTGAGATATTCTTGAAATAATTTAATCTCTGGAATTCCACACGGTCCTCTTGGTACATTTCCTTTTCTGTGTAAATCCTCTGCCATCTTCCTTTGAAGAGCACTTCGACTATCTTTTATGAGATAATATTTCTCATCTTTCTCAATCTTTGCTATAGCTACAACTAAAGCTCTAGCAAGACATAGGTCATCGTTATTCTTTATAACAACCACCGACTTTTTTGCCTCTAAATGTTTAAAAAGTTTAATGTGATTTCGTTTAAAATTCCCCGAGCTTGATGGCATTTCAACATGAACAATATCTGCAATCACCGAATCATTTAAACTAAAATGTTGATTGGACTGTACCACACGCTCAACCTGGGAAAAAATTCTTTCGGTAGTAAAACGAGAGACCGGCATAAATGGTAATGATATAGGTTTCTTTAGTTGAGGTGTACGTAAAACGAAACGTACTTGATCGTTCTCCTTCATCCCATTGGTAACATCATTAATTAACTGTTCGAAGATTTGTTGTGTGTGTTCATACTCTTGAATAATGTTGAGTTCCTCATTCTCATTATTAAGGTGGCTCCCTACAATTTTTAAAAATTTTGAAAACTTATTGTTTTGATTTAAAATTTTAGCACGAGATTTCTTGCTAAGGAAAAGAAATTTTCCAGATATATTAACCAACATTCTAACAGTCAGAAATTGACCATAAGCATGACGTCATTATCGTTGTTATGGTAACAATGGCGATTCAATATGGCCGACATTTTACCTATTAACGCATTTTACTCGAAAACAAGTTCGGTTACCCCAATTTTTTATTTTATAAAAAGTTTTCTTACAAAAAAATGGAAAATTTGAACGAGTTAAAAAAAATTCTATAGAGCCAAAAAATTTCTATAACGAAAAATCACGTTTTTTAATTTTTAATAATTTTGGCTCTATAGAATTTTTTTTAATTCGTTCAAATTTTCCATTTTTTTGTAAGAAAACTTTTTATAAAATAAAAAATTGGGGTAACCGAACTTGTTTTCGAGTAAAATGCGTGATAAGGTAAAATGTCGGCCATATTGAATCGCCATTGTTACCATAACAACAGTAATGACGTCATGCTTATGGGGAATTTCTGACTGTTAGAATGTTGGTTAATATATCTGGAAAATTTTATTTCGTTTAGCAAGAAATTTCCTGCCAAAAATTTCAATTTAAATCAATAGTTTTCAATATTCTCAAAACTGTAGGGAGCCACCTTAAAGCGAACTCTGTAATCAATACCTTTAGTTTTAAACTTCTTCAATTTAATTTCATTAATTTTCTCAATAGCATAAAAAGAAACATTGTTCCTTGTTTTGTTTTGCTCCGTACTTGTGCTTGTACTTGCTCCCTCGTTCACTCTATCCTGTCCTCCAATTTGCTCATCATTCATCTCATCAAAACCTCGTTTCCGCCCGCCTGAACCAACTTGTATATCATCCTCATCTATTTCCCAAATCCAATCATCGTCATCATCATCAATTAAACGCAAAAAACTTTTATTTGGATTTAAAATCGCCTCCTCATCTATCTCCCAAATCCATTCATCATCGTCATTATCATTAAATTTGTCAATTTCCCTTTGTAAATCGTCCTCCATCCCCACAATAAAATTGTGGTGAGATGACAACTGCTCCATTTATATATACAACACAACACGTGTTTCTATTTTATTGAACGTGTTTTTAATTTAGTTTGAGTGCTTTTACTCTTGTACACATGCTTTTACTCTTGCACACATCCTTTTACTCTTGTACACGTGCCTTTTTACTCTTAAAAAACGTGTTCTCTAAAAAAGACATGTGCATTAAAAAAGTATAAATATAAAAGGGTGAGTTAGTGCATCACCTTTTTCAAAAATAAAGTGTTTACACGAGAAAGAAGCAGCAGTCTCTAAGAACGGAAAATTTTGGATCTGTGGTCAAACAGATAGTTGTAAACTTATCTGCTCTGAAGAAGATGGCTTTCTTTATGAAAAAGGAATTGAGAAATTCCTATCCACTGCACAAAGACAACTTTTCTGTTGTGAGAGCAACTTGGCAAGAATATGAGTGGTTAAAAACCCAGAGAAAGCATCATACGGTTGTCCCTTCTTCGTATGCTCAAAAGATGTAAACCCCTGCAAATACTTCCAGTGGGGCGATGAATACATAACCGAAAGACCAAAATGTCATCATGAAAAAAGAAGCAGAAAACAAGTTGTAAAAAAAGAGAACAAGAATAAAGGGCGATTCTTCTTCTGTTGTCCCGAGTCACCGAAAAAGTCATGCAATTTCTTCAGGTGGTGCGAACCAGTAAATCCCCCACCAAAAGGGACCCCACGGAGACTAATCCCCAAGAAGATGGAAGAACCAACAACCCCCACACCAATGCACAAACTAATCCTGAAACCTGAAGATAATGATGAGCAAGAGAAACCTTTAAAAAAGAAAAAGAGAATCGTAAATTATAGTTACGATGAGGACGGTGACGATGAGTCTTAAAAAACTTTATTAACTTTTTATGAAACTCTTTTTTAAAAATCTCTTTTGTAAAAATCATGATGAAATAAAAATTTTTTTAAAAATATTTTGTGAAAAAACTCTTTTTTATCCTTAATCTCTAATCCTTTATCCTTACCCCCTTTTAATCCTTTATCCTTAATTCCCCTTTTAATCCTTTTATCCTAACCCCCTTTTAATCCTTTATCCTTAACCCCCCTTAATCTTTAATTCTTATGACATAATATAAGTAAAACTATAAGGGAAATCCCTAAAAACAAAAGGGAAAAAAACTTATAAAAACATATTTCAATAACAATAACAATATATTTCAATAACAATAACAGCAATATATAATATACAATAAAAACCTCTATAATTTTAATATATCTCTCAAATGTTCATACTTAAAAATCCATATCATTTTCAAAATTGGCATCATCACCAAAACATTCAAAATCTAAAAGTCAAATCTACTTCAAAGTCAAAGTCTTCAATATATTTCCTTATATCCCCAAACGGATCCTCTGCGTTCGCGTTATTGTTGTTGTTATTCAATTGTTGATGTTCGCGTTGTTGTTGTTATTGTTGCAAAGCGAAAACAAAGTCGAACTCGTCAAGGTCATCAAACGGATCTCTTTCACTTCACGTACTGTTGTCAATAACTGCGGAGGGTTGTTTATCGCTGCCGCTTTGCTCTGTCGCTTCGCTTTGCGTGGTTGCCTCCTCGAGACTGCTCATGTCTTTCTCCAAATGCTCAATCTCCTGTTGAATCTGGTCCTCGATAGTCATAATATCATTGACCTCGGTTATTGAATTGTTCAACGAAGTCATATCTAGGCTACCGTCATTAAACAAGTTCAATCTTCAATCCATCGTTTTTGTTATGTTGTTCACTCGCGGATTCATCTTTGTTATTTCACGATAAACCTTTGAGTATTCAAAAAAAATTTGAGGATATTTCCTCCTTATTCAAATACTCAAAGGCTTATTAAATTTTTCCTTGTCACGTATTCTTTTCTTTCTTATTTTTTCTCTCTCGTTTTTACTTATTGTGCTCTTCTTACGACCCATGGCGATATGAACTAAGTTTTTTGATTGTCGCCTTTTATAGCAAAAAAAAAAGAGGATAATAAAATATCATAGAGGATAACTAAAACAACCAATCGCGTGCGTGTATTAACGATCGGACGTCTAAGGACTAATTTAGAATGTTTTTTAATGCACGAGCCTATAAAAAGACGAGAATGCTCATTAAAAATCACTCTTTGCCATCATGGAAAACGTCATAGCGATTATGGATATGGACGGATTTCGGATCGGCAAGAAATTTTACTGCAAAGAACTAGGATTGTGACGTTTATTAAAGTTTATATTTTTAGTTAAATAAAGTACGCGGTAACTGCCGCTGGTCAGAGTTCTGCGGACGCGTGGAACAAAATAAGAAACGTTGCGAACACGTTTTTGTCTTTGATCGAGAAAATACAGCAAGTTTAAATTTGATTTAAGTCACAAGTTTCTACCTTATAGCCTAAGTTTATCGTCGATATCAGATGTAAGTTACGTCATGATTATTTGCGCACCTTTTTCATACAATTTTAGTCGCAGTTTTAGCTCTTATTTACATATTTCTTTGTATTATTCATAGTTTTTACCGCTCTGTTTACGTGTACCTTTGTTGAATAAATCAATGTTAAAAATGGAGTGTTGTGCACAACTGAGTGGTTAAAACATGCGAACTTGACGCATCAGCAACCTCGTGATGTGTTGAGAACGCGACAGTAAAAATTCTGATCATAAAGGATAAAGAAATCTCGTATAGAGGGTAAGCCAGACCTCGACATTCATACGACCATGAATAACCAAGGTGACAAAGACTTGTCTGAGCCCAGTCAAGCACAAAACATAGTTTGTGGAGATATGGAGAATCAAAAGAGGAGAATCACTCCGTCAAATAAAGTGTTTCAAAACACTGTCAATGACAAACTTGAAATAGCTATTTGCAAACGCAGCGAATTAACTGCATTAGTGAAGAAATTCGAAGAATGCGAAGACTACATTACTGAGAAACGTATAGAACACCTAACACAGATAACTGAGGAGTACGAGCTCATAGTAAGCGAACTGAGATGTTTGTTTGAGCAAGATAAATATGGGATTTTTAGAGAAGAAGCTGATTGGTTACAAAAGGAACAAAACATTACTAAAGCATATAGTATAATTAAGAAAGCAAAGACCATACAATCTGATAGACGCTCGGTAACCCCTTCATGGCGCACAAAATCTCGATCGCACCGCAGTTCGCGATCATCTTCCTCATCAAGTAGCCGCACTAGATTGGCTGCCTTAGCTGAAGCAGCCGCAGCTCGTGAAAGCGCAGAGTATGAACGAGTGATGGCAGCGAAAGAGCATGATTGTCGCCAGCGAGAGCTAGATCATGCAAAAGAAATGGCAATACTAACCGCAGACAAAAAGGTAGCCATTGCCAACGCGAAATTGAAAGCCATTGAAGAAGGATTGCAAGAGGAGGAGTTAGCACAAAGAATTAAACTTCCAGAAATTCCAGAGGCGAGAGTAGAGGAAAGAACAAGCGACTGGGTAACCTCGGTTGCTTCGCAAGGAGATGTCGGAGAAGTTCCTCCTCCCAATGTCATTGAAGACCCCCATGTACCCAGCGATCCAATTCCACCAGCAACCTTCGTAGATGGCCTACAAGTTTCCCATAGTCCCACTACGAACCTCCATGACCTTGGCCCATCAACAGGTTTCAATCCGTACAATCCTCGCGTTTCCCTCAGTCCTGCTACGAACCCTGTTAGCCAAGCCCCGTCTATAGGTGCCAGCCACAAACTTCGCGTTTCCCATGGCCCATCCACAAACCTTACAAATACAGACCCAGTGATAAGTGCAATTAATAGTCCACCTTGTATGGCCAACCAGGTTTTCGTTTCCCAAGCCTACCACAACCCTGCCACTAATTTTGACGGCACAGTACCACTGTGGAGCGCAAGCAGTTACCCACAGCAAACACCTAATAACCTGATACCTACCACCCCACTTGGCGCAGTTGGAGATACAACCGGAAGTCAACTAATAGTCGCTGATGTCTGCGAACCGACAAGTAGTCTCTGGCCTGGCAAGACAGAACTTACCAAAGTGCCATCCAGACATTTTTGCTGGTGATGCAACACTCTTTAACCCCTGGAAGAGAGCCTTCAAAGCCATGGTCAAGGACACTTCCGTCACCGCTGAGCAAGAAATTAATTATCTACGCAGTTTCACTCGCGGAGAACCCCAACGTGTTGTAGACAATTTTAGAAAACGATATCAGACTGACCCTACAACCCTTCTTCAGGACCTCTGGAAAGAGCTAGAAGTGCGCTTTGGAAGCGCAGCTGTCATAACGAATGCCTTATTGGAACGCCTACACAACGCATCGAATTTTCAGGAGAAAGATCACGCAAAGCTGCAAGAGTTTTCGGACCTATGTATTGATGTGAACAGTCAAGTCGAGAATCTACCTGGACTAGCCTGCCTACACTACCCTGGGGCAATCCGTCCGATTGTCGCAAAATTGCCAACATCCCTGAAAACGAAGTGGGACAAAGAAGTCGTCAAATACGCTGAGACTCACAACGACGCGTATCCAGGCTTTGGTGTTTTTACTCGGTTGGTAAAAGCTCAAGCGAAGATCAAAAACCATCCAAACATCCTTGCTGGCGTCCCCCAGAAGCCAATTTTCGAAAGACATAGAGAAAAACCCAGAGATCAAAGGGCTCTACGAACAAATCTGGGCGTTGAAACTGACCCCCACCAGAACTCTCCACCAACACCCACCAAAAAGTGGTGCCCCTACCACAAGTGTGATCGTCATGGACTAACAGAGTGCAAAGCGTTTGCTACAAAAACAGTAAGCGAAAAAACGGAGTGGATACAGAAAGCAGGACTATGTTTCAGGTGTCTGAAAGAGGGACACCGAGCGAAGCAATGCAAGGTTAAAGTCAGCTGCACTACGTGCGGGAATGATCGCCATCTGGCACTGTTACATAAAGAGAAGGAAGACAAAGAAAATAATAAAGATGATAAGAAAAGACATTCTGACGGCGAGGAGAGCGGAACCGAGCAAGTGAATAATACATGTACAGCTGTATGCAGAGAGAACAACGGTGGTATCTCTTGCAGCAAAATCCTGCTTGTTGACATTCTCAAACCTGATCAACAAAATGAATCCTGCCGAGTATATGCGATCGTCGACGACCAAAGCAACACCTCTCTCATCAGCAGTGAGCTAGCAGACAACTTGGAGCAGATGGTCCAAAGGAAAAATACTACCTGTCGACCTGCAGTGGCAACAAAGAAATCAAGTTTGGTCGAAGAGTCCCTGGCCTGGTCGTGAAATCCGCTTCAAATGGTAGAGAAGCTCCCCTACCACCACTTGTGGAGTGTGACAACTTCCCTGAAGACAAGAAAGAGATACCCACCCCTGAAGTAGCGCGGAGGTTCCCACATCTTCAAGACATCGCTAAAGAGATACCCCAGCTAGACGATAGAGCAGGCGTACACGTCTCCTTGGTCGTGACGCACCTGAGCTGCTAAAAGTCCGAGCTTTCAAGAATGGCCCAAAGGGTGCCCCCTGGGCTCAGAAGCTACTGTTGGGATGGACCATCACCGGTCAGGTATGCTTGAATTTCCTGAATGGTCCAGTCCACATCGAAGCTCGCAAGGCAAGCATCGCCTTAGGCAAGAAGAGAGAGCAGGAGTTTCAGCCTCCGTGGGAGCAGAGGGAGTCGAGTACCACGTTGTTCCTTGCCCAAACCGACTGGAGATCACAAATAGTGTAACAGCGCGTAACGTGTTTTGCTCAACTCCGATAGACAACGAAGTCAGCCTTTCTATTGAAGATCGGAAATTCCTCGAGATAATGGAGAGAGAGGTCCACAAAAACAGTACCGGACATTGGGAGATGCCCCTACCATTCCGCGAAACGAACCTGTTTTGCCGAACAACCACCCTCAAGCTGTTCATCGTCTCAACGGCCTACTAAAGACCCTGAAGCGCAAGCCACAGATGGAGAAGGATTATTTAAGGTTCATGGAGACAATGTTAACTAAGGGTCACGCAACACCAGTGCCACCAGAGGAACGACAAGGGAAGAGTGGTCGCGTTTGGTACCTGCCACACTTTGGAGTGTACCACCCCAAGAAGCCGACGAAAGTACGTGTGGTGTTCGATGCTTCAGCAGAATTTGATGGAGTATCGTTAAACAAAGTTCTGTTACCCGGCCCTGATCTTGTGAACAGTTTGCTTGGTGTCCTGATTCGCTTTCGCAGAGAAAGAGTGGGAGTAATGTGCGACATCGAGCAGATGTTTTATTCCTTCTTCGTCAGTCCTGAGCATCGTGACTACCTACGATTCCTCTGGTACCAAGACAACGACCCCCAGAGGCCAGTGATTGAGTATCGCATGAATGTCCATCTTTTCGGAAACGGACCCAGCCCAGCAGTGGCCACGTTCGGGTTACGAAAAACCGCTTCAGACGAAAAGCATGGCAAAGGAGTTAAGGACTTTGTGCACCGTAACTTCTACGTTGACGATGGCCTCGCAGCTGTTCCCACTGCAGAAGAAGCTGTCAACCTCATCACCAGCACACAAGATGCCCTAGCAACCTCGAATCTAAGGCTGCACAAAGTTGTCTCCAACTCGGTCGATGTCATGGAAGCTTTTCCGATAGAAGACAGAGCGACAGGCGTACGCGATCTAGATCTTCGACGAGATGCCCTTCCAGCCCAAAGATCCCTTGGTGTCTATTGGAACCTGGAGAACGACACGTTCACGTTTCAGGTGACCCTTCCACCTAAACCATTCACTCGCAGAGGAGTTCTCTCCATGATCAACAGCGTATACGACCCCCTCGGAATGGCAGCGCCGGCCATGTTGGAAGGAAGAAAACTACTCCAGCAGCTGATAGCTACTAGCAAAGGTCCTAATGGGAAAACCCCCCTTGGATGGGACGACCCACTTCCCGAGAACATAATGAACCGTTGGCAGTGCTGGAAAGACTCCCTACAAGACCTTGAGCGCGTCTCAGTTCCCAGATGCTACCGCCCAAAAGAGTTTGGCCCAATGGCAAGAGCAGAGCTGCATGGGTTCTCAGACGCAAGTCAGGACGCAATCGGAGCATCAGTATATCTCAAGCTTTGGAATGAGCAAGAAGCAGTGTCTGTATCGTTCGTCTATGGTCAAGCTAGATTGGTGCCGACCCATCCTGTCAGTATACCACGCTTGGAGTTATGCGGAGCAGTCTTGTTGGTCGAGGCAGTGCAAAGGATATTGAAAGAAATTGACATTGAAATTACCCAAGTCATATACTACACTGATTCAAAGGTGGTCCTTGGCTACATTACCAATGAGAGCAAGCGTTTCTACGTCTATGTTGCAAATAGAGTCCAGCTGATACGAAGTCTGTCATCGCCAGACCAGTGGAGATATATCGAGAATGAACGCAACCCAGCGGACCTTGCGACACGCGGCGTCAAACCCAGCAAACTGATGGAGTCAACCTGGCTAACGGGGCCAGAATTCCTAGAAATCACAGACAGTGTCTATCTTCCGAACGAGATTGAGGTTCCGAGTGAGAATGATCCTGAGGTACGAAAGGAAGTCACAAAGACAACTGAAGTGAACAGGGATAGCAACGCCGAAGGATTGGGGGCGAAAAGGTTTGAGCGATTCTCGAGTCTCTCGTCGCTCCAGCGTGCGATTGCAACCCTCATACTCAAAGTAAGAAGGTTCAAGCAACGAAGAAACCCACTCCAAACGAACCAAACCGTGACGGATAAGGACGCACTGCAACACCCGAGTACGGAGATGTTGACGCAGGCGATGGCGGTGATAGTTCATACAACACAAAGGGAGAAATTCAGCCAGGAGCTGCAACAGCTACAGCGATCACCAACGAATCAAGACTCGAGGCAACGCGAAGAAATCGTCACAGATAAAAAGTCTCAAAGAAGCACTCGCCTATACCGACTTGACCCATTCGTAGATAGCAATGGAATACTCCGCGTTGGCGGACGTCTGCGGCGAGTGGAGTTCGAGTTAGGAGAGAAACACCCCATCATCTTGCCACGCAACGACCACGTATCCAACCTGGTAGTACGACACCACCACAGTAAAGTGCATCATCAAGGGAGGTCCATCACCCGAGGCGCGGTTCGCCAAGCTGGCTACTGGATAGTTGGAGGATACCGAGTTGTATCGAAAGAAATACATTCCTGCGTGACCTGCAAAAAATTACGGGGCCGACCTTTAGAGCAGCAGATGGCCGACCTACCTGCAGACAGAATGGAGGTTGGACCCCCCTTCACCAACGTCGGGTTTGACGTGTTCGGTCCATGGGAAGTACATACGAGGAAAACTAGAGGCGGTGCGGCCAAGTCGAAGCGTTGGGGTCTGGTATTCACCTGTCTTGCAAGCAGAGCGATACATATCGAGCTCCTAGAGTCCATGGATGCAAGTGCCTTCATCTGTGCTCTCAGGCGCTTCTTCGCACTACGAGGCCAGGCGGCACTACTTCGTTGCGATCGAGGGACGAACTTCATCGGAGGGAAATCGGAGTTAGAGGATGCTTTCAACGATATGAAGCTTGGAAAGATCGAAAGGTTCGTGACAGAACAAGGTTGCAAGTGGGAACTAAATCCGCCGCACGCATCCCACTTCGGCGGCGTATGGGAAAGGCAGATCGGGACCATTCGTCGCGTTTTGGAGGGCATGTTCGTTGAACTCGGCAAGGCTCAGCTAACCCACAAGCTCTTGTCAACCTTGATGGCGGAGGTAACAGGAATTGTCAATGCTCAGCCGCTAACCGCTATACCAACGGACGTTGACGATCCACAGCCTCTATCACCCGCTATGTTGATTACCATGAAGACCCGTCCTTTAGGTCCTCCACCTGGCAACTTCCTACCTACGGATTTGTACGCACAACGTCAGTGGAAGCGGGTACAGTACCTCGCAGACCAGTTCTGGCTGAGATGGCGTCGAGAGTACCTCCAATCTCTTCAGTCAAGGAAAAAGTGGAACCAGCCGCAGAGAGATCTCATCGAAGGAGACATCGTACTAATGAAGGATGGAGAATATCGTAATGATTGGCCCCTCGGACGAGTGACGGACGCCGTAAAAAGTGAAGACGGAAAGGTGAGAAAAGCGTACATCGCGATCGAGAGAGACGGCCAGAAAAAAGTCATGTTTCGCCCCATTAAGGAGCTGATTCTTCTCATTCCTGCAGATAAAGTTAAAGACGGTGAAAAGTAGCAAGGATGTAATCATCCTTGGACGAGGAGTGTGACGTTTATTAAAGTTTATATTTTTAGTTAAATAAAGTACACAGTAACTGCCGCTGGTCAGAGTTCTGCGGACGCACGGAACAAAATAAGAAACGTTGCGAACACGTTTTTGTCTTTGATCGAGAAAATACAGCAAGTTTAAATTTGATTTAAGTCACAAGTTTTTACCTTATAGCCTAAGTTTATCGTCGATATCAGAAGTAAGTTACGTCATGATTATTTGCGCACCTTTTTCATACAATTTTAGTCGCAGTTTTAGCTCTTATTTACATATTTCTTTGTATTATTCATAGTTTTTACCGCTCTGTTTACGTGTACCTTTGTTGAATAAATCAATGTTAAAAATGGAGTGTTGTGCACAACTGAGTGGTTAAAACATGCGAACTTGACGCATCAGCAACCTCGTGATGTGTTGAGAACGCGACAAGGATTAATGGGGCTAGATTACATTGAAGCTATGTCTTTTTTATTTAATATACCAATTGCGTGGAAAGATCTCAACGAAAAGGACAAAAAACATTGTATGTTTGTAATAAACAACATACACAAACTACCATACAATGGTCCTTTCAACGAAACCAAAATACATCAAGCCAGTGAAATCAAAAGCATCATCACCTCCTTCTACGCAAGCCTGCAAATAGATGAAGAGAGTAGCATCGGTTATAAAGGGGGTGTGATCGAGAAAGAACTATTAACAAAACTACAGATACCGAACATTAATCTAGAAATATTTGGGGCCCCAAAGCAGTACGTTCCCTGGATAGAAGCAAACTCCTTTTTAAAAGATGAGGAAAAAGACCAAATCATGAAAACATGCGGGAACCATTTACCTTGTACGAACGCGTATGAACATTGCCCAAAGGCAGAACTGCAAATACTAAACAATTGGATATTTTACTACCGTTTGTAAAATATATTTTATTGTTTTAATATTACATTATTTGTAAGTTTTTAACATTTGTATATATTCAAACGTTTATAAATATACTGTTTTAACAAAGTGTGTTAGTTTGTTTATTTTAGTTCAAGTCTATAAATATATCAGAACTAAAAAAGGGTCCTTCAAACATGTCCATTAGTTCAATTTTCGCTACTCTATCCCATCTTTTTGGTTCTTTAAAAATCACCATGTCTTTTAATATATTGTCAACCCCGTCGCATACTTTATACGCCGTAAAAAAACCACTCTGTGCAATGAAATTCATACCTTTCGCCATAACGTCAATGTAAGTGCTCCTAGCCCCGTCCCATATGGATTTATTAATTTGATTCCTTAAACATACACAATAAAGACATCGTCAATTTGAACTATAATTTTGCAGTCAAACATCCCTGTCGGTAACCTCAAAACAAGTTTATGTTTCCACGTACTTGCATATTGTTTAGATGAGGAAGACTCGTGAGTTGTAAAATAAATAGGAATCTCGACACAATATTTCCCGGGGGGGGGGATATTTACATATTCCATAAGAATCTCGCGT
This sequence comes from Dendronephthya gigantea, assembly GCF_004324835.1. NCBI lineage: Eukaryota > Metazoa > Cnidaria > Anthozoa > Malacalcyonacea > Nephtheidae > Dendronephthya > Dendronephthya gigantea. The sequence goes on from NW_021163051.1 coordinate 912,568, forward strand.
ACATCCGTTTTAAACATATGATAAACAAAATACATAAACACCAATCTCAACGCCTGCACTAATGGATTCCTTAACATGTGAGCTCTCAAAATACATACAAAACAAAGAAGAGAATCAATATCCAGCAGTCGTATGTAAGATTGTTGAAATATAAATATATTCCTAATATCCCTTGCAGTAGGTTCTTAAATATTAAGTATAGCATCTTGAATCTTGTTTAATACAACGTTTATGTTCATCATGTCATAATAACCAATCGCAATAAAAAACATACAACTTTATACATATTTAAAGACGCGTGCTTTATTTACATAACGCATGCATTTAAAAACGCATACTACGTATATCACGCGCAAATTGAGTTGAAAAATACCAACTCAAACATACCCTTACTAATCTATCACATCTCTTAGCATGTCTAAAACATAACACCTTCTGCAATACATTTTCAATATTATTACATAACAAAAAAATTCTCAACGATGAACTTTGTACAATAACATGACCTATAGCTGTAAAATTAATCGCGTATCTCCTTACAATTAGGATTTCTCATTTGCATTCCATAAAGTTTATTATTAATTTGAACAATTGTTGAGTGATTGAATTTGGTACAATTAAACATGTTCCTCGGTACTCTCAAAACAATCATGTTATTAAAAGTATCTATATATTGATCATATATAGGCGACGTAAAATAAATTGGAACCTCCACACAATATTTTCCTGGGCATATATGAATATAATCCATAAGAATCTCCATCATATCCTCCTTTAATATATGTTGAACCATATACATGAATACTAATCTCAGCGCCTGCACAAGCTCGTTTCTAAACGGGTGAACTCTTAAAACAACCACAAATGTAAAAAGAGAATCCACATCCCAAGGACGAATTAGAGCACCAATACCAAAACACATCTTGGTAATATCTCATTTTGTGGACATTTTATATTAATCACCGCACTTTGAATTTGATTAACAATAACATTACACACACCCCTCATTGTAAAAAATGAAAAAATATAAAAATATGAAAACATTTTAAACATTTTACAAAGACCGCTTTTTAAAAAAGAGCACCACTTTTTAAAAAAGAACATGTGCATAAATATGACGTCATTATTCTATTAAACACGTGTATCTACGATGTCACACATACAAACACGTGTATATATGACGTCACATCCCACGATAAAAATCCCACGATAAAAATCCCACGATAATAAAATCCCACGATAAAATCACACGAAATCCCACTAAATACCCACTATAACACTACTTAGATCACTGAGAAAGGTCTCAAACCACATGAAGTGAGGTAAAATGCAAATGTTTGAAACGCAGGGATGCTCGAACAAGAGTGGGGTGAAAGAATCATTTTCCAGTACTTGCACAACAAAACCACTGAAGATTGCCACATCTACTGGAAGAACTACTGACTTTGAGAATTAATTCAGAATATTATCTCAGCCGTTTTCACATAAGTCCGCAACAAACCAGTCAAAGCAAGTCACAACTGGGAATTCCCAAACTTTTTCCAACACTTGACAAATATAGACTCCCTCCTAGCAATATACTCGTGAAAAATGTAGATGAAAGAATTTGAAAAAAACGACAAGTTGAACAAACCAGGCAAATTTTATACTGTTTCAATTTTTCCAATACCTATTCTCATCCTTCCTGTGCTCACATCAGGAAAAAAAACCTTTTTTCATGGCATTGTAACCATTGATCATTATACATGTAATTGCCGTAAAGAGGCACATTGGCAGTATGTTAGCAACCTTGACTTCCAAAATTTGTAAGATGACCCTGGTTTAGACAAGGTGTAGATAAGAATGTAAAATGGGTGCATGTAGCATAACAAATTAATATTTAAGGTGGCTCGATACAGTTTTCAAGAATTCTATTGTTCATCACTTTGACACGTTCAAACAACGCATTTTTGTGATTTATTCCAGAGATATTCGGGTTTTTATATATTTTGATGTCTCTACTTTTGAATCGTATTAGTTCAGTAACAGATCGTCCGTTGCTATGGCAACATACGTGTACAAAATTCACTCCAAAATGGCCAATTGCCTTGGATAGTTGGAAAACAAGCACGGTGACCCACAATTTTTTTTCGTGCATTATTTTACTTGGAAGAAAAACTAACAATTGGCAAAAAATAAAAAAATTCTATAATGCCAAATTTTTGAAAAATCTTTTTTTTTGCTATTATAGAATTTTTTTATATTTTGCCAATTGTTAGTTTTTCTTCCAAGTAAAATAATGCATGAAAAAAAATTGGGGGTCACTGTGCTTGTTTTCCAACTATCCGAGGCAATTGGCCATTTTGGAGTGAATTTTGTACACGTATGTTGCCATAGCAACGGACGATTTGTTACTAAAACTAATACGATTCAAAAGTAGAAACATCAAAATATATAAAAACCCCAATATCTCTTGAATAAATCACAAAAATGCGTTGTGTGAACGTGTCAAATGGATGAACAATGAAAAGGGTATGGCCCAATAATGCAGACTTTTGAGTTTACATTTTATGTCTATGACATATCTGTTGGATGGTTGGAGAGTGGAAATAAATAAAACAAAAACTTAACGTTATTGTAAAGAAGTATGTAAATAATACTAATGCTTTGGGCTTCTTTAACTCTTTAATTGGCTTGAAATTTTTCAACGCATAAATGCCGTATATTTTGCGGACTTATTATGGTGTAGTTCTTTTTTGATTTTAGGCTTTAAAATTTTGCATTGTATTCATCATACAAGTTTCCAGGATGCTGGGTAATGCCTAATTTGGGTATCAGGGGGTGCCGGAAGGGTGCAATAATATTTTGGGCCATCTTAAACCTTTGAAAATGATTGTATGTATTTTGGTAAAATGATGAAGAGCGGGTGGAAGGTATGAATGTGATGGAGCTACAATTGTCCACAAAATATATTGAGACTTTTCAAATTATGCCCCCCTTCTCCCTATATCAATGTTGTAGGACGTGTACTAACGCTAACAAAGTGTAAATTTGCCCTAAAATGACGTAGGCATGTGTAGCCATTGATTCCCAATTAGTTACTTTAAGGTTGAACAGGTTATATTAGAAACAACATTGAAATAGGAGGAGGGGATGTTTTTGTCTCAGATATTATGTGGACGATTGTCTGAATTTGGATGATATTTGAGCAGAGGTTTTTTATGATTAAAAACAAATATTTTACGGGACAGCACTTATGTTAATCGGTAGCTTTTCAATAATGTATATTGACTACAATTTGCTTAGCATTACGAGCGCCTCTGCACGTTTTATTCCCTACTTCAGGCTAAGAAGTATTAAGAAATGTTAGGTACACGACTTACTTTTGCCACTCCTTGTCTTTTCACATCCTTTCTCGGCATTATTTGCAGTAAGATATTCGCAATTTACAGCATGTAAGTTTTTGTTATTGTCTCATTTAATGCATAGTTCTAGAACCGTAAGTGGCAGTTCGTAAAACAATCAGCCGCATTTATTCATGGGGTACCTGTTTTAGCATTAGCACAAAATTCAAATTTTAACGGTATTCCTGTGAGTAAAAAGTAAATTAGAAATGGATGATTTTCAGTCAAATCAACTTATTAATCCCCGCAGTGGTCATCGTACATATCTTGTGACTTATTCTCAAGCTGATCTGCGCAAATTTCCTACCCGCCAAAGTTTCGGTCAGATGATTGCGGAACATTTTAAGTTGTTGTCTTGAGAGTCATAAAGACGGCGGGCTACACTACCATGTATCTTTGAAGCTGACTGGTCCGAAGAAGTGGTTAAAAGTTAAGAACGCCATAACCAAAAAGCATAACGTAACCCTTAATTTCTCTGCCAACCACGACTACTATATTGCTGCATACAAGTATGTGTGTAAAGCGGATGATAACGTTTTCCACAGCTATGGTCATCCTGATCTGAGCAAGGTTGGATCCCCCAAAATGAAGAGTTCAACGAAAGCATATAGAGAGTCCAGAAAAAGAGCTTGTGAGTCAGAAGCGAACGAGACTGCTAACACAGCACATCCGAAGAAACCAAAGAAGTTGTCGAATGTGGATGTTTCCGATTACATGGTTAAGAACAACATAAAGAGGGACACAGAACTTTTTGCTGCGGCTAAGAAAAGAAAGGACGACGGTCAGGCAGATTTAGCTAATTTCGTGCTCACTAAGTCTTCAAAGGTTCTAAGCGAACTAATTGAGAAAACGTGGAAAATGGAAACGGCTATTGTTACTCTGGATCGCGAGAATAAATCTAGAATGGATATCCTTCGAGAGAAAGTTGCTGATGATTGTGCCCCAGGTTGTGACAAGACGTGGTTAGAGTGCGCTATAGAAACGCTACCAAATAACAAGCTACATCCCTTCGTCTATGCAGCTGCGATACGCGATCTCCTCACTATTGGACGAGGAAAATTCAGAAATCTGATGATTACATGTGGTATTTGTCTCATATTTTCTTTCAGTTCAGCTGAACAGGCTCCAATTACGCTATCTTGTGCCCTGATTATGTATTTATCACGACAATCAAATGATTGATAAACTATATCATTGTATTCATCAACTAAAGCATTTTGAATGAATAAACGTGGGGCTTCTTTGGGGAAAGCACCCTCTTCAATATATCTTTCCTTTAGTTTTTGTAGATCACTCGGAGTATGATTACCTTCACGAAGTCGATTGAGTATCTCTGCAAAAATCTTGCTTTCTCTCTGTCGCATGATTTCATCAAGCTCAAACATTCTAAAATATTTTCTCCATAAGTTCGGGGCAAGAATATCATAAGAACTTAAAGACTGAACATCTGTAAAAATGTAACCATCCATTACAGGTTTAAGTTGAAATAAGTCACCGTGATTATTGACATCGAAATTTTGGTCTTTTAAACGGTTGTTCAATTGGATGGTGAACATGCTGTTGCCAACCATTGATATCTCATCAAGCAATATCAACTTTAATGAACTTAGTTTGCATCTCATCGTATTCAGTCTTCCAGAATCCAATGGTTTATAATTTTTCAATGACTGACTGGCTGGAATGCGCAAGGCACTGTGAATCATGTTACCTTTTATAAGATATGCAGCTTTTCCTGTTGGAGCAAGCAATAATATATGAATACGATGAAAATCGTCCCCTGCTCGTGAATTGTAATACTTCAATGCTGCCTGGTATATCGATTTAATAAGGTGAGACTTTCCGACACCTCCACTTCCACTGAGAAATGCGTAAAATGGCTTTTCTGATGTTTTTATCAAATGCAGAGCATGATAGAAGAATTCTCTTTGCTTCTTATTTAGCAGCTGAACTAAGGTTCGATATTCGTTATCTTGCATTTCATTTAAAATCAACGGCTCATTATTTGGTAAAGAAGACGGTATGCCTAAATTTTCAGCAAGATGATCAAATGTTTCGTTTAAATCTGGATGTGTATCCACGCATCCTTCATCCTGATCATGTCATTCAACATCTTGCGTCAGAGGTGCAATGGTATCAAAAGCATCATCATCACATTCGGCTAAATGATGTCCAATTTCTTTTAAGTCTTCACTACAAACAGCATATTGTTCCATTTGCTTACTGATTTCTTCATCTCGAGCTAAATAGTGCTCTTCAAAACAGGAGTAATTTCCCATCAAATCGGTTTGTTCATTCCGCCAAGGAGTAAAGAGCATAATTAACTCGAGATAATGTTTTTCAGGTTGAGTCTCTTTATTGAACCAGACACTTCGGATTACTCTAGCTCGAGATCTTTTCCTTATTTTCATATTTTCAGTTTTTACAACGTGAAGATTATCGTCATTTATTAACAACTCGTCGTCATTATCTTCATCATTATTTTCTAATGGAAGATTATCAACATCAGGCTTGTTTGTTTTCCTATATGTTTTTTGACCACTAGAGTCGTACCATGCTGCCCAATCGGCCAGCGTCACATTTTGCAAACAATCAGGTCTTTCAACATATCTTTTTAAAAGACCGCCAGACTGAATTTCTTCTTATTCATCAGACATTTTCTCTATTTCACTCAGTGGTTTAAGTAATTCCACTCTTTCAGAAGGAGGATATGTGTTAATGAAAATTACACTACGTGATGATTTTCGCATTGGAAGTTGCAAAACAATATACACAGCTTCTTGTGCACATATTTCAACAGAATTCAAAAATTTGTTGCCAATATCACGAACTTGCTGTTTGATATTTGTATTACTGTCCAGGCCTCTGAATTCAGGTCGGCAATCGGCAATTGCCGACCTGATTGCCGACCCATCGTCATGTCAGAACGGCAAAAAATTGCCGACTTGTATTGTAATTTGCCGTTTTAAACGATTTTAAAAAGTGAATATTATTACGGTACTATTATGACATGAAGAGATATTCTTTTATAATATATATTTCAGAAAAAGTGCCTACAAAAAACCTTTTAATACCCTGTAACGATATAAATCGGAACCAACGTTTTAATACAACGTTGGATATGTATGAGATGTAACAGACGTTTCCATTGAACTGAGACGGCGACGGTAAGTCTGGAATTTTTCACTCAGCCAATCAACTTTAAGAAAAATGCAGTAAACAATCCGATTAGAAAAACACACTTATGCTAATTTTTGATCAAAGCATAACAATTGACAAATGTTTACGCCGTCCTGTGCAAAAAGAAACAAGTTTCATTGCTTAATTTCAATGCTTTATCATAAGTATGACAAAAACTAAGGCTAAGCAAAGATGCCGAAGAAAACTACAGTTGATTCTTGGGGAATCCCGTGCGCTGGATACGAGTGTGATTCTACGGGAAATGTCACTTTACTCTGGTGTAAAATATGCAGAGAGTTTTATACATCTCAAAATGAAAATGCGTTGAAGAAAACTCCAAGTTTGCAAGGGGCTGCCGAGGATGGAGCAGACAAGTTTCTTAGTGGTACGAAGACCATTAAAAAGTATAACTTAAAAGAGCATGTAGCCAAAAGTTTGATGCATAAAACTGCGGTATTGCGACTTGCTGAGATACGAAAGAGATCCGAAAACCAATTTTCATCAAGTCCTACATCGTCATCAATTTCCTCATCGTTTTCTGGGCCTTCTGGCGTACCCAGACAGGCAACTTTATTCACACATGTCCAGAAGTTAAATGCCCAACATCGGAATCAACTTACCAAGAAATTTCAGCTAGCACATTTCCTGGCAGCCCAGGGGAGACCGTTTAAATTATACGAAGATTTCGCCAAGTTCGAAAAGGATGTTCACAAAGTCGATCTTGGAAGTAGCTACACCTCTGATACATCGGCTGCAGAAATTGTCAGATACTTGAGTAAGAGTAATTTAATAAAGAATATTACAGAACCGATAAACTCGAATGCTGTTAAATACTTTAGCGTGATGAATGACGGAAGCAGTAGTGCTAAAACTATGGACGAGAAAGAACTATTTGTCATGAAAACTGCTGCCGAAGGATATCCAAAATTTACCGTCATGAGTCTTGAAGAACCTGAGGATGCACATGCGGAAGGATTGAAAAAAGCTATGGAAAATTCATTTGCAAAGTTGAACTTGGTTCCTCCTCGGAAAAACAAAGAATTGGGTATGTGTACCGACGGTGCAAGTGTAAACGTCGCATTACATCGTATAGTTAAAGAAGAAATGGGGGATCACTACCTTTTGGTGCTATGTCCTAGTCACAAAGTTGAACTTGCCTTAAACGATGCGTTCAAAGAATCAACGTTAAATGATAGGTGTGAAGAAGATCTTAGAAACACGTACTACCTGTTTAAAAAGGCAAACCTTCGGTGGCGATTATTTAAACGCCAATCGAGATTTATGGCTCACTCATACATCCGTTACAGGCGTCCCGCCGGTACTAGATGGACAGAGCACCAAGTTGATGCTTTAACATCATATAACCACAATTTGTTCGTTTTTATAGCCTTTGCAAACCAACAAATTTCAGAGCCTTACAATAAGACTATGAAAGATGTAGGTCCTAAGTTGCAAGGCATGCTAAAGAATGTCACTCAAATGAATCGAGTTATCTACAACTGCATTAAGCAAGATGTGTTGACGGTGATTCGTCCTACCACAAAAATTCTGCAGAGATGTGACCTTCTTCTGCCAGAATTGATTACAGTTTGTTCCACCACAGTTAAAACGGTGAAGAAACTGAGGAAGCTCGTCGATGAAGAAAAGGGAGAAGCATTCAAAAGAAGAGAACTTTTCCCCACTTGTTCTTCATTTCTTGACAAAATAACTGTTGAGGAAGAAGAAATTGTTCCTCCAAGGCAGGCCCGTTCTGATGCATCATCTACCTCGTCCACAAGAAGCAACTTCTTGTACCACGGCTATCTCCTAAAGGGAAATCCAGAGCATGCCCTCAAAGAGTGTTCAGAGGAGTTTGTTCCTATTTTGTCAAAGCTGGAAACTTCACTCGCAACACGGTTGGGGTCGTTAACAGAAGAAACAATTTTCAAAGCAATGGCACAGTTTCTTGACACGAAAAGCTATCGCATATCAGATGTTAAAGAAATTAAAGAGAAAGTGTCTTTGATCAAAACCCACTTTGAAACCTTGCTTTTGGGAAATGGATGTGTCATTGATAAGTGTGAAAGCGAAATCGAAATTGTATACGAGCATGTTGTCAATTTTATGCCTCAGAAATGCCCGTCCAAATGCTGGCCAGCTTTGTTCCTAGTCAAAGAAGAATTAAGCATTCAGAACATTTTGCACATTGCAGAACTTTGCATCGCTGTTCCAATAAGCAATGCAGAATCAGAAAGGGTTTTTTCGTTCTTGTGGCGAATTTTTTCGAAGGAGCGTCAATCTCAAGATAATTCGACGCTTGAAAATATTCTCCGACTTCGCTGTGACAGCAACTACTCGGAAGAACGTTACAAACATGCGATCGACCTTTTCCTGAGCGAATACCCCGGTGGTGAGGTAAGAAAGAGAAGTCGTAGATTGGATGGCCATGTGTACCCGAAGAAACGAGCTTGTAAAGGAAGGAATGGGAGCGATAAAAGTTCGGGTGGAAAGATCACTGAAATTATAGCCGACCTTGTGCCATCATCGGAATCAGAGGGTAGCGAAGACGAGGAAGCCACAATTCATGACATTAATATTCAGGATATATCTGATGACGAATGGTCGAATGACTCTGAAGATGAAGAGTAAGCCTTCGCTCGTATATTGCCATTCATCGTTCGAAACCAAACATTACAATATTAATAATTATCCATTGGCATTACATACATACTGTTGTCTAGATTATAACTGTTAACTATAATATAAGTATAACAAGATTATAATTAATGAATAATGTAATGACTGTTATTGACCACGAAACAATGTTTGAGTTCAGTTATACCTTTGGAAACAGTGTTATTTTTATTGTCAGTTTATTTAAACTTTATTTCATGTACAGTACTTCACATATACTTGATTGATTAATTACAATTACTGTTTTGCAAAAGAAAATGGCATTATTGATTATTATACCTGCATATTTATTGAAAATTTGAAATTGCCGACCGGTGCCGACCTGTTATAGTTTTAGGTCGGCAAAATTTTGCCGACCTGATTTTTTGCTAATTCAGAGGCCTGACTGTCTTTCGCTTCAGCACAAGCTTTACGCAGTAATTAACTCATTCCTTTTTGACCTTTTAATTGAAATTATATGATACAATATACATTGCACATGCATATACATCTAAGACATATTGAATGTCCATATTTGCTCGCCATGCCCGAAAGCAAACAGGATTGTAATTATTAATCCTTAATTCATTTGGATTGTCGTAGTATTCAAAGATGATCGTATAGCAAGAATATATTGCCGTTCCGAAACACCTAACTCTTGCACTAATTCATCAAAAGTAATGTCTTTACCTTCCTTAAAATCATTTAGCTTCGTTTTAATCTCTTTCCACAGTTCTTTGTTGGCTTTAGCAACAGTTGAAGAGATATCTCCATCGAGTGGATAAAGAATCTGAGTACATCTGATTGGTGGTTGTGGATAGTTGAATCTACAAATATTTTTAGACTTTTTCCTGCAAGTATGAGAATGTCTGTGTGTCTGTCTATTTACATGATCGAGTAATTCTGTATCATCTTCTGGTTTGCTGCAGGTAATTATGCTATCAATATAAGCAAGAACATCTTCATCTTTATCAACACCAAACACAGGTGCCTTTTTAAGCCATATCAACATATGAATGTAAGGTGATCCCCGCTGTTGGTATTCAACTCTATAAAACCAATCTTTAATTTTTCCTAATGGAGCAAGATCACTCATTAAGACATCTTTTAAGAAGGTATTGAACTGAAAATCAAAATGTCTTGAACAGGTTACTGGGTCACTTTGTATTAGTCGACACCTTTCCTCCCAATTGAGATTGTTCAATTCCTCATCACTATAATCCTTGTGATCAATAGGTTTACCAAGAATTCTTAATAAATGATTCCATTTGGTTTCTGCTGACGAGAAACTGCAAAATAATGATGCTGGTCCTAACTGGCAAACAAGTCTTTTTTGGCTCGTTCAAAATAAGGTGGTGAACCCCTAAGAGTTTTCAAGAATCTGAAACTATCATCATGGTTTATTAAACTTTGTAAACCTTCTGTAGTTTTTAGGTCTATTTTGTTTTTTTGGAGTGCAATCTGCGACTGACCAATCAAGAATTTCATTTGTAACTTCTTAGCTTTGAAGAATATATTTTCAACACACATGGCAGCTCGTCGATCAGATCTTCTTAACCTTTGTTTATTATCAGGTCTTTTTTGTCCGAGAAATATGCCTGGATATGACATTTCTTCAGAGTACTGATCTCTAAATATACTCAACGGCCTGTTACCTTTACCAGGAGCAACATTATAAATTTCCTGTCTTTCACTATCACTGACAAAGTCTGGAGGGGTCAACATACTATCAGTTACTCCAGCTGGTATTTCTGCTTCAGCCTCACTCCATTCATCTTCAGGGAGGTTTGATGTTAAATCATCTGCACCATTTGATGTCTCAATATCACTGGTCACATCTAATGACTCTTCCAGGTTTCTCAACCAATTCTGGTTTATAATAATTCCTTGATCTTGATACAAAGCACTTGTGTTAATTAACCATGCAGTCGCTTGCATTACTTTGTGAGGTCTTATATTCATTGAAAGTGCAGAGCTTTTGTATTGTAATCTTCGTTTAAGTTGAACTTTAATAGTACCCATCTCATCTGATAGTCTAGGCAGCACATTAACAGTGCTGTTTACATCTGCAGGCACATTGACAACATTACCAGTAATCTTGAGTTGGCCACCTCTTGGGGCCTTTAAATTTTTTGAAATGCCAACCGAGGAGCAATAAGTCGTTCATTTAGATCAAAGAAAGAAGGTCTTTCTGGAAATTTCATGCCATTAGCAATTGCACAAGGGGGGACTTTGCTTTTCTTTAAATGGTTGTTACAAGTTTGACAAAGCCATTCAATGTTATCAACACTTTTTATATTTTGTAAATATTTGGTTATACAGGGTTGACCATTCTTAGTCTGTCTGCTAGAGAAACAGAATGTTTATACCATAATTGGTCACAGCAAGTGCAAACATACAAAGGTCCTGTAGATACAGAGTTATGAAAATTTCTCACAAGTGTCAATATATCAATATCTTCACTAGGGAAGTAACAATTCTCAGCCTTTGCAACATTTTGAACTGAATGTGATTCACTTTCCTTTTGCTTTTCAGAGCGAGTATTTTTTCTAGAAGCTCTCTTTTTTTCTCTTTTGCAATTGTTGCATTCCTTTGCTCAATTGTTTCATTTTGTTTTGTTGCTTTCTTAACATTACTATTTTTTGCAAGTCTAGCTTCCTTTTCCTCTGCTGACTCATTTTGTCTTCTTACTTTATCAACATTTTTATTTTTGGCAAGTCTAGCTTCCTTTTCCTCTGCTGACCAGGGCCGTAGCTAGACCGCTTAATTGGGGGGGTGTATATTCATATATTCATGTTAAATATCATAGGAACAATAGCATACAAAAGAAATCATTCGGGCATATGACGAATATATGAATATGCACCCCCCCAATAAAGCTTCTAGCTACGGCCCTGCTGCTGACTCATTTTGTCTTCTTACTTTCTCAGCATTTCTTTTTTTGGCAAGTCTAGCTTCCTTTTTCTCTGCTGACTCATTTTGTCTTCTTACTTTCTCAGCATCTCTTTTTTTGGCAAGTCTAGCTTCCTTTTGCTCTGCTGACTCATTTTGTCTTCTTACTTTCACAGCATTTCTATTTTTTGCAAGTCTAGCTTCCTTTTTCTCTGCTGACTCATTTTGTCTTCTTACTTTTTCAGCATTTCTTTTTTTGTAAGTTCAACTTCTCTTTGCTGAGTGGACTTGTCTGGTCTCACCCTTTTTCTACATGTATTACCAATTATTTGATTGTTCAATTCTTTTCTGTTAACATTATGTTGTTCAAGTAGCTGATTACTATCTGTCATATCTGTATTTGCATTATCTTCTGTAGACAATACTAGTGTCTCTAAATCATTATTGATGCACTTTACACCCTTTAACTCAAATGGCAAAACAATATTTGCTTCATTACACCTTGATGTTAACCGAAAATACTCTCCAAGATTTTCTATCCCTTCCACTGATATCAAAACACAATAATGCAATGCGGATGGTCTACCATACATATCTCGTGAATGAGAATCAAACACTTTAAACACACCAGGAAAAGGCATCATGATTGCCACAGTGTTCATACCAATTGTAAGTAAACAATTTTTATAGTTTAAAGAATAAAATACTTCATTCAAAGTATGCTCAAGAGTCACATATAGAAAACTATTTTCACTCGAATATAATGCTCCTGAAAAGGAATCACTGTATTGCAAATTAAAGGTATGACTATCTATGTCTACAAACTCAGGGACATCAGTTAATAATAAACAAGACGCCTGTTCTGGCGTTAACTCCGGCGCACGTGCCAGTCTTTGATATAGAGCTTCTGAACATAAACAATACAGTTCATATTCGCATTTAGATGCCTTACGAAGCTAAATGTTCGATCGCAAAATTCAGCAGCACATCGTACTTTAAAAAGTATAGAAGTTCAATTGTTCGAAAATGTAAACAAACCGCATGATACATTCGCTTTGTCTCACACTTAGCCTTTGGAATTCGCGCTTATATATTATATCTTCAATCCTGTGCAAACTACGACGTGTCAACGCGCCTATACACGACCACATCATCTTGTTAAACGGCGAAATAGCAGCGATATTATTAAAATAGGACCAGAATCTACATGTATTAAATATATTCTTACTCCAATTCAATCTAAACTTAATCGAAGAGCATGAAAACAACGGTTTATTTGTTCCTCTTGAAGGAATTGCCGTATCATGCGAGCGAAATCGAATCGCGCATCGGAAAATTAGCCAAAGCTGTGCACCACAACTCTTAGGAGATAAGACTGGGACGTAGATAAATACAGTCACATACACACTTTAATTACTAGAATATTTCCCGCCATTTCAGACTTGCGACGATGAAAAATAAAAAAAAAAAAAAAAAACAAAAAAACAAAAAAACAACAAAACAAAACCGGGGCGAATTTTCAACTCCGTCGCTGACGCCGGAGTAATAACTCTTATTTATACTTCGGCTGATAACACAATACAAACTGTTTCCACTTATTAAAATTGTGTTTAGAATTGACTTGTCCCAAATATTGACTGATTTAATTTCTTTGTAAACAATTGCATATAGTGACATGGCAACACACTGCTTACTCACAACAAACATTACGTCATTACCTTGATTAAAATCAGCATGGATTGTACAAGCAGGGTCAACTATATCATTTATAGTCCTAGGACCTGGATTTTCCTCCACATCATTTGAAAGTCTTAGTAATAATGGCACATAAACATTATTATAGTATACCATTTGAACATACCATAAGCATAATTCAGTGTTTTTTTGGCTCTTATTCAATTGGCTTTTGAGATAAGGCAAGCAGAATACATTAAGGTAAAACATTAATAGTAATTGATTCCAAAGTATACCTTTAAGACAACACAGACTGTTGCGACAATCTGTAAAATTGTGATGCGAACCAATCCTGGCCCGATAAACTTCAATAGTCACATCCATATTTATGGTCTAGAACTCAGAAACCAAATGTCAATTCTTGACTTTTTAAAGTGTCTTATTTGTCAGTAATTTTCTGCAAGTCGGTAGATAATATTTGGGTATATTATAAGGTCATCAGTATATTTGTTAAAAATTGTTCTAACTGCAAGTTGGCAGCAATGTCAAATAGTTTGTTTGAGTATACCAGCACAATGGCTGTCGTTTTATATACCCGCACAATGGCTGGGTTCAATTTCAATACCTGCACAATGGCTAGATTTAGTTTTGATACGTGGCCTTTCACGTGAATAGCACCCTGATCTAAAATGACGACCAGTGCAAGCAACAATGGCTCCAGTTTATTTGATTTTGATACGTGCACCTTCGACACGTAGAGCGCCTGACAAACCGTTAGTGCAGGCAAGTTTGCCCCGAATATATATGTACGCTTCAATCCGATTGTGATCAAAATTCCTCGAACACGGTAGAAAAACAAGCGATAAAAATAACAAATGCCACAAAAAATACACAAACTTTAAAGTACTCACCTTCGCTTTAAAATTTGACAAACGTCATCCTTTGAAAACAACAAAATTTTCCGGAAGTAAAAGAACCATAGGCAATCGTAAAACGAACGTACCGTTCGTCATCTTTTGTATATCCGAAGATTGCCACAAACACACACACACAGATCCGGACACTTTTTCGACTACATAGTGGTTAGCCGTGCATGCGCAGGCTACCCACAAAAACTGTTTCTTATCTACGCAATATTGCACTTTGAGATCCCTTGCCTCATATTTGAATATACTATAGCGCACAACATAATATGGCTTGTTTTCTTAATTATTTTGTAGGACACAGATGCAATGTAAAAGATTGTGGGAATGTCATTTTTTTAGATGGAAACATGAAAAAATGCACGAACAGTTTGCAGTTGGAACAGTGTTGGAGAGTATTGGCAATGTTGTTATAGGTACGTAAGTAAGAATGCCAATAGCAATGTTTATTGATATAGCAATAGGTCAAAAAAATTGGCTATCAGTGAGGAATTACCCATTTTCAAGCAAAACATATTTACGTAAATGGCCTTCTATACGCTTTACGATTTTCTCTGCACGGACATTAATGCCAGACCATTTTCTCTCATGAATAGTAATTGTCCTTTTTCGAAAGCAAATTAATAGTACAGTTAATGTTTACTTACAGTATATTATAGAAACATATAGTTACTGTACAAAGATGCATTAGTTTTAGTTGGGAAAGGTACGTATATTGGATGTTTTCTTAGGAATAAATATTATAGATATAAGGAGAGTATTGGTCATTAGAAATATTTTTGCACGTTCGCGCATATTTTCAACAAGAGTTGAAATTTCAACACCATTAATAACCTGGATGTAAAAAGTCATGCTGGTTGACTCAGTTGAATATCTTTATGTAATCAAGAAGAAATTTCAATCGGAATTGCAAAAGAACAATAAATTATACAATTGTGTTATGTGGCTTTTTTGTGTGTTCCATCTTTAGTGGAAAAATGCCCTGTTTTGCATTACTGAAAGATGCAAGATAACGAGCCAACTGGGGTGGAGGTTTCTTGCATGATCAGTGGAAGTTAAATTTCAAGCTAAACTCAAGCATTATATGATCAAAGACCAATTTACTTTCGGTTCATACAGACTGGGTGGGTTGAAATTCAACTTGGCTGAAAAGTGTCAATGTAATAGGCCTTATATAATTGCACAAATTCAGTATTGATTGCAAATTAAGTTTCTGCTATCTTGCACCTGGTCGTTATGACAAGCAAGTGTATTCAGGTAGCTAAGTAACAAACTGGAAACTTGTAGAATATACTAATTTACTATTTAGTGCTGTGGGTTTGGCGTCCACTATGAGGAAGATGAGATTGTTACAGAAGGGAAAACAAGGTGGAATTTAGCATGTGGCACTTCAAAAGAAAAACACAAAGCTAAGAATTTAAAAACAGCTGGTGAGTGTTGTTAAAACCATGTATGAAAAGAAAGAAAAAAAATTTATATACACTATGTATATATATATTTATATATATATATATATATATATATATATATATATATATATATTAAATTTAGCTACCAGTGGACGAGTTGCCGGTTCACAGGCCTCTCTTGCATTCTTAACTAATGCAATGTATTATGGGATTACCAGGGCAATTGCCGCGAGGTGTTTAAGCAGTCCTGCGAACGGGCAACTCATTGATTGTATTCACAATTGATTCTTAGTGAGAAACATACAGTAATAAAACTCTAAATAAAACTAATAATACTTACCACTAACTAAGGAATCATTATCAAATGTTTTGCAGACATTCATTTCCCAGTCATTGTGAATTTGTGCAAAAAGTTGTTTTGCTTCGTTGGAGAGAAAAATTCTTTAACTTAAATAACTTTAACATCCTCAACTAAAATGACTTTTAGCTGAACTATGGTGCAAACCCGAACAATATTAATATTCTTGCATATTTAAGTGGTTGCGTTTTTTTTGAGACACCCTGTATAAAACTGTTAGCGATCTTGGGAGTTACATATCTTTAATGTAAATGACCAATGATAAGGTTGTTTTTACAGAGAGAAATTAGAACAGATGTGTGGTTGGTACAGTAGTTATCAGTATTTATTATATGGCACACGGTCTTGTGACTAAAATGGTGTGCGCTGATTGGTTCTTTGCCAGTCTGGAACCCCCCAGTATTAGACTGTTGCCATAGTAACGGTCCAACTCTCATATTTCTGAGCTTGCACTTTTATTTTTGACACGAAGAAGAGCATTATTTGGTAGATTATTTATCTTTGATTTTTGTTTATATTACTGTATCATTCTTATTTAACCAGTAAAAACAAAGTTTTAAAAGCTGCTTCAGTGCTTGCTTGGCGACTGGCTGACAAAAGAGCTGGCAAGAATGCTGCAGCGCATTGTATAAATAAATAAACTAAATACTGTATGCCATTATAATAAATCCCTTATTAACCAAATAGGTTCGGTCCGTACTGAAAAAATATCAGACCTTGGTCTTTTATGGTAGGCCTCACTAACGCTCGGTTCTTACTGTCAAGACCTCGGTCTGATATTTTTCTAGTACGGACCTCAAATTCGGTTGGGTAAATATATATAGAAGTATAATTGTGGATGCTAAATTAAACTTATTACGTCTAAATTAAACTCTTCACCGTCTTGTATAGTTTGTCTCTCTTCGGGTGATAGTTAATTTATAAGTTAATTTATAGGCATGTTTACCCTTTTTTTATAAATACTTTGGTAAGATAATTATTTTTTAGTCACTATGGCATAATGGTATATGCTATAAAATTACAAGATGACGTTGCCAAACTCGCCACTCAAGTAAAACTTTACAGAAGAAGCACGCCATTATATACATAATATATTTCATACATTATATTGTATTAAGCTTGTCATAAATACTTTAATAATATCGTTATGTTTCAGTCATTATGGTATAATCCTATAAAATTACAATATAATGTTGCCAAACTCGCCACTCAAGTGAATTTTTGGTCTATGCGCCACGCCAAAGCAATTTCTCTACAATTTAGGATAAAAAGTGGGCTAAATTTTGGCGCGAATGAAGTTTTGTTGTGCCAAAGATATTTGGCTTAACATACGAATGAGTACGACTTCATGTTGGAGGCGAACTTATACAAAGAACAGAAAGTCGAGTTTTGAACAGAACCAACTGAGCTAAAAAGGTTGCCGATGTTAGCTGATAAAGAAATGAAAAATACACTGAAAGCAAAATACCTGTTTTGAGCACAACAGCCATCCACAATACAATAGGTTCTTCCCAACCATCTTTCACATGAACTGATGTGTGCCCCAGCATAAAAGAAACGAGAGACAAGATGCCAAGAAAAACAGTAGTTTTGCGTTGCTTCATGGTTTTGCCCCAGAATTCACAAACCGGTTGTATAATAAAGAAAGAGCGATGCATGTTTAAACAATAGTTAGAGGACAAAATCAAACACATATAACCACTGCGCTGTTTAAATAATGTTGGAAATCAATAAATACTTACATCTTGTCAACCAATCAATGTCAACTTCATAACATTTTCTGAGATTGTCTTCAACAGCTTCATCGCTATGCAAAGCCATAGTTTTTACCATAATTTTGATAAAAATAATATTCTGTAGTGCTTCAAAAGAATGTTTGGTAACGGAGTGAGAAGAAAATATTTTTAGCATATTTTATACTATGTAATTCTAGAACATATTTCAGTCAAACTTGGCAGGCAAAAAGGCCTCCAGAAATCTGAGCACGTACGTATCTGCTTCACCAGTGTTTAACATTTATATGCACTCTGGAGAGAGTTTTCTCCAATTCAATTCTGAGTGGGCAAAAATGCCGGATAAACAGTGACGAAACTCGTGGTAACTGTGTTTTCAAATTCATTGGGATGGTACAATTTAATTTTCTCACTTATAGGTCTCTCAGTCTCACAATGAGACTGGCATGCATTGAAAGAGCCACACGAGAGCATGCAACTACTTGAGGTGACAGTCACACGTGACTGTTGGCGTAAGCAAGTTCCTCCTATGTACATTGCGGAGAGATTTTAAGTGCTGTGTTCACTCGTGCCAGATAAAAGTGCCACAAATGAGCAAAAGCGCTTAAAATTTGTCTGCACACGGGAGGAACTTGCTTAGACCAACAGGCACGAGTGACTATTAGCTGAGCTAGTTGCACTTGTGTGCGGCAGCTAGGCTTAAGCAGAACTAGCGCATCAAAAGTTCATAAACCGGACGCGGTCACTTACATGGCCTCTTTTGATTGTCCCAAATTTCACTTTATTAATCGGTCGGTTGAAAGTATAGTTACATACATATTCAAAATTTTGATTCTTAATAATATAATGCTTTTTAAAATATAATGCTTATATTTTTTTAGCATGCAGTGTCAACTTTGCAAAAGTCTGTCAGTGCATGCCATCCAAAGAAACGTATTTGTTGAAATACAAGTCGAAGTAAAACCAAGTTTTGGAATGTTGCGCAGTATTAGCAAGAATCCAACGAGTTTGCATAAACCTGGCATTTGTTTTGGTTTTGTCCCAATAAGATGAGGTAAGCATCCATTCTGTTGACAATTCTGGTGGACATCCATTTTCTACCAAGAAGAGAAGCAACTGGAAAGCCTCTGTATCCCGTATCGGTTTTTCCCAAAATATTTTTTCCTTTTTTTTTGGCCACAAGCACATGTGATAAAAAACATCACCGTTGATGAGCTGAAATAAAGCATGTCTCTTTTCTGAAATTTCGTCCGTCGTACAAGTTAACACAAAACATTTGAACTCTTCTATTATATGATGGAGTTGAAAGGCTGAAATTAAACCTTAAAGCAGTGCACAGTGCAACATGAATGCTTGCTGTGATTTAGCCTTAAAACTGAGAATCGGAAATGTCACATTAACAACAGGATGTTAGCAGAACTGATGGCTAAAGCCCACCACACACATGAGCTATTAGCTGAGCAAAAGACCTCACAAAGCTGTTAGCTCAGCAAGTTACTCTTGTCTTCGGGTAGTTTTTGTCAGGAATTCGCCTCGAGAGGCAAGTTTCTTGTGTGTGCAGATGGTTTTCGGGCTGAGCTAACTGCCTCACGAGGTCGTTAGCTCAGCTGATAGTTCCAGTGTGCGACGGGCTTAAACATTGCGCAATTCTTCAAGACTCAGGTTCTAAGTGAAGTAGATTTCTGTTAAACTGATATATTTGTCTAACAAGTTACAAACTAAGCGTTACTGTGACTCAGGCAGTACCGACTCTGGGTAAGCCTATATCTTGGTCAGTTCAGCTCACCTTCGCTAATGCTGCAACGCTCTTTGTCTGATGCATACCAACAAATCTTGTAGTATTATTGTTCTAGCACGCAAATGATGCAATGATGTTTAACTTCAACTTCGTTTAATATTACATTTTTGCGGAGACTCGTTTAAAATTGTCATCACTGCAAATATAATGTATTTCCGTTAATACAATCATGAAACTAATGACTATATTTTCAGTGCGCCTTTGTTTTAATTAAAGACTGCTAATTCATAAGCAAAACACAAAGAAAATCAGCACCATATCGATTTCTTGATACACAGTAATAAACGGTCTCAACTTTCACGTTAAATTTCTCTCTAAATATAAGGTCATTTGAGAAGCAATATAATAAATTCAAAAGCTGCTTATTACCATTAGATAATAAACCTCAAATGAAGTGTGCCAAAAAACTCGGCTGTTGCCTCGCTTATCAACACACTTTTAGGTATCTAATGGTAATAAACGCTTTCTCGTTTATTATATATTTATTATAAAGCGTGTTACAAGAACGAGGCTACAACGCATACGCATTTACAAAGCGTTCAAACGGCCTCAGCTATGCATAAGTTGGGTGACGTATGTGTCCATTGGCATGTGTTATAATAATGCAGTTTCATGTTTTAATTTACAGCTAATTCAATTAAGGTCGCCCTCCCAAAACATTAAACGTTTTACCACGAGCGCTCAGGGGATGGTGGGTTGTTGTTTATCTAAGCTCATAATCTTTTGAAATTTATGTTTTTAAAAATAACTAACATACATCCAAGCTTATTGGATTGCCTATCGAGCCAAAGTTTAATGCCATATTTAATATTATGTGAAAACCCATTGTCTCTTGCCGCTCATAGTTAAACGTGTAATGTTTCGAAGGCTTAAGCTTAAATATTTTAACCTAAAATTATGACAAGGTTTTTAAAGAACGAGGCAATATAGTTGTATGTAATACAATTCGTGTTCTAAGCTTCATTGCCATTGGCATATTTATAATTCATAATACTCCAGTTTCATGTTATAATTCATGTACTAATCATGTTTGGCATGTAAAATAATGATAAGGTTTCTAGAGAACGAAACAACATGGTTGTATGTAATACAATTTGTGTTCTATGCTTTATTTCACTTATAATTGATGCACTAAGCTTGTTTGGCATGTAAAATTATGACAAGGTTTCTAAAGAACAGGGCAACATGGTTGTATGTAACACTTCTAAGCTCACACTCATTGGCGTTTGCTTCCCATTTTTGCCATTGGTAAAAAAATTCGGACGGTAAGGATGTTTGTCGAATAGATCGGATCGATCGATCCATTCAGCATTCACACGCCCAACATTGAATGTGCACACTACCATGCGAGCAGTAACCCTCACAGCAGGCCTTTATTTGTTTTCAGGCAATGGCAAAATATTGTCCGACGGTAAGGTAAGCAAGATTGTCCGGTCAATCCATCCATACCATCTGTAAGAGTGGTTTGTCAATTGGATACCGATCGTCAGTATTGGACATTTATGCAAACATGTGATATGCTTGGTAACCTTGTTCACCAACCTCACTGGATCGTTTGGCATGATACAAATGCTTGTCAGCCTCTGGTGGTAACTGACCTGGGTCACCAGTTAGTATGATACATATTCCTCTAAATACCTTGTAGTAATGACCTGTTGCTTGCTTGCAACGCTTGTCTATCCGGCCAAAAGTAACTTGGCCCAACATAGAATACTCATCAATAATAATATAATCAATGTCCTTAAGATTCTCTTGTAATCTACAAAGAGTTTCGCCTTTGAAGTCATTCTTACCCCTTGGTCCTATGGGTAACTTCAATAATGAGTGTACAGTTACACCATTGATATTATAAGCTGCTTTACCAGTTGTAGCAGTAACTGCACATTTACCTTGTGAAAGGTTGTGAATTTCATTAATTAGGTAACTTTTACCTGTACCTGCAACACCATTATAATTAGGCACAGAGGCTCTTTGTCGTGTGTTAGGTCATTTAAGTGACTTTAAGCAATGTTGTATGCAACTTGTTGCATTTCACTAAAACTGTCAATGTCAATGGTTTGGTATTGTTCAGGGACGTTGTAGTTCTCTTTTTGTCTTTTCATCCATGTTGGCATTTCATGGATTTGCTGTTCAGTGTAGCTGTTCTGGCTTTGTTAGCATGCCAGTCATGGGTTGACTTTGAATTTTCTCAGAGTTTGCAAAAGGAGTGTTAAGGTCAGATAGTATCATCCACTCCTAACAGGTTACTTCCTGCTCTTCATCAGGAGCTTGTTCATCTGGTTCTTGATTTTGAATGACATTTTCTAACTTGTCAAACCAGTCTGGCACATTTGCTTGTCCATATGGTGTTTGCAAGAACTCATGCCAGCAATTAATAAGAACCTTGTTGGTTTGTTCTTCATCACCCCATGCATTGTTAGGGTTACCTGTCCATGGTTTGTACCTTTACAGTTTGTACTTGGAGTAGAGTCCAAAATTTGTTCCTTTTGGGTTTGGAGAATATGATGAGAATATTCTTGGTATGACATTTTCTGGCAATTTTGTCAATTCCTTCTTGACAAGTTTGTATGTTGTGGCAAACTGAACAAAAGATGAAGTTGACAGTTAGTTAGCATACACATCAAGGAGTTAATAGTCAGTGCACAATTTACCTTCCTCAATACTGGCAGTATCTCGTACTCTACAAGAACCATTCACACTTAATGGTATCAGCTTAAATGATGAGCTGTGAAGTTTTAATGACAACAAATGATGCATTGTTTCCTGAGCTGCATAATCTCTCTCACCAAGTGATTTTATGACAACTTTTTTAATAGCTCTACAAGAATAAGTCACACTATCAACATTTTGCATAATTGAGTTGAATGCTTGTCTCAGTACAGGTGACCTAGGTTCACCCTTGGCAGCATACTTGGTCAGATATTCAACACAAGCATAAGCGGTCAATGACAACTTGGATATCACAGTTAGCTCTCTATCCTTGTAGCTGTACTTGTTGGTGGTTATTCAACCTTGTGTCATTTCTCTTTTTTTCATTGTGTAGTTTTCATTGTCTCCTTTTGTATGAACTTTTTCAAATTCTAGCTTTGTATTAATTGGAACAATGCTGCACTGGGAAATTAAATCTGCATTTCAACATTTTTCATTTCACTTCTTCCTAAGACAATAGCTTGTACTGCACAGAGTATGTCGTTGCACCATATTCAACAGATCTATATAATCTGTTGGCTTATCCACTCAGGAATGTCAGTCTGACTTCTTTGGCAAGGATGAATCTCAGGTCTTATCGTCTATCTTTATCTCGTCTGGAGGGTTAGGATTCATGGTTGACATCAACCAATCCACATATTGACACACAGTGTTAGCAGCTATTTGACCAGCTTGAATAACCTGGTCTAGCTCAGTAGTGTCAACACACCTATTTTCATGTTTGAATTTCTGTGCTAAGAATCCCTTCAAAGCAGTTTGGGTTAGGTCACATAACCCTGGGTTATTGCAGTACCATGGCAGTGAATACTACCTCAACCTTGGTATTCATATCTGAACCTGTGCCATTTAGCACCAAGAGTCTTGTAAAACCAGTGTTTCACAAAGCTTTCCGGATGCTGAGTAAAAAAACAATCAACAAGGTGTGGATTGTCAATGACATTTTGTTATCTTACTTGTGCACTAGTACTCACGTTATTTTCAGTAGAATCAGAATAATTGGCATTAAATAATGCATGTAATTCTGGCCAATACATATCTGCAGAAGAGGTGAAAATATTGTTGGAGCTTCAGCATTTGTAATAATGGCTTTAAGTTCTTCTCTTACTTTATTCCAGTAAGCATCGGGGCCAGCAATATTGGAAACATATCTTTATACTTTAGACATAAAGACAGTGGTGCTGTTACTGGCTGCCATTTCACGTAGTTCGTCAAGGGTGAGATGTGCTTCACCTGGGTTTTGTTTCAGAAAAACTCGTTGTAAGGCTCACTTTCTCTGAATCATGTTAAATGCCCAATATGAAAATCTGGGGTGCCTAGGAAAACGGTACACCCACTTACCATTTACGATTTCAGCAAATTTTAAGAGATGCTTTATTTCTTCCTGAAAAGGAGCATCTCTGAGAAGACCACTGTTGGTAGGGTCACCTTTTCCAATCTGGAAATAATGTTGGGAAGGTATATAAAGTATCATCTATAAGGATATAAAGTATCATCTATTTTGCAAAACATCAGTACAAATAAAGAGAATGGAGTTGATAAAATAGGTGCCAGGATACTTCGTATAGCAGCGCCAGAAATCTCACCATGTTTGGCTAAGATAATTAATTATTCCTGTTTGAGTGGAACATTCTCCGAACAGTGGAAAGTAGCAAAAGTAACAACCTTGTTCAAGAGCGGAAATACTGATGATATGTCAAATTATCGTCCAATATCAATCTTGCCTACGTTATCAAAAGTCATTGAGAGACATGTACACGACGCTTTGTACACCTATTTATGTGAACATGACCTAATATATTTACGCCAGTCAGGTTTTCGTAGGTTACACAGCACAGAATCAGCGCTGATAAGATTGATTGATGAAATTTTATTCTACTTGGATGAAAATCGGATTAGAAATTTAGTAATGGTGGATTATTGTAAAGCGTTTGACATGATTGATCACGAACTGTTGATGTACAAATTAGAGGCCTATGGTATGAATAATTTCTCACTTCAGTGGTTCTGATCGTATTTAACGGATAGAAGTCAGTTTGTTTCTCTATCTGCAAATAATTCTAACAAACCATCATGAAACATGGCTTTTTGCAGGGGTCAATTATTGGACCGTTGATATTTATAATATTCATAAATGATTTACCGCTACAGGTGAGTTTATCGATTGACCTTTTTGCAGATGATACAATGCTGATTATTCCTGATAATTATGATTCTATACAAACTTTGGAAGAATCGTTAAACAAATCTGTTGGGGAAATAGCACAGTGGACAACGACAAACAAATTACCGTCTAAATGATGGTAAAACGAAGGTGTTTACTATTACCGGGAAACGTTTGGCTTCCACGATTGAATGACTGCCGAATGTTCTTGTAAATGGAAACTCACTTGCTAATGTAGAATGTGCAACACTTCTGGGTTTGGACATTGATAGTAAATTATCGTTTGATACTCATGTTGATAAATTGTGCAGTAAAGTGTCACAACGTATAGCTGTATTGAGAAAAATTAGATCATACCTACCATTACGGCAAAGGAAACTATTTTATAAATTCCTTGATTCGTGCTATAATTGATTACGCGAGCACCATATGGACAACTTGTAACAAAGAAAGTCTTCAGAGAATACTACGGCTTCAAAAAAGGGTTGCCAAAGTCATTCTTTTTGCTGAGCGTAGATCACCATGAAGACAACTTTTCAATGATTTGGGATGGCTGCCCTTTTATGAAGATGCCAACATTACCAGGTGCTCAATTGTTTTTAAACACTTGCATGGAATATTACCATCGTATCTTGACCACCTGATTACTGCGAACAATCAAATACACTCTCGGAGTACCCAATATTGTAATTACAATGTTGTTTGACCGTGATATGTAAGGGAAACTGATGGTGGTAGAACATTTAGTGTTATTGCCAGTAAGTTGTGGAACAGCCTGTCTTTGAATTTGAGGAAGTCATCTTCTCTCAAAGGTTTTAAATGCAAAATGTGGAAGTCTATCTTTAATAGACTTAACTCTTAACTAATTTATAATATATATATATACTGACAGTAACAGTGTTATCATATATTCTATGAACAATTCAGTATTTTTATATATAGTATAATAGTGTTCATATAGCCTATTTTTAATAATGTATTGTTTGTAGTTGCTAAATTTGAGGGCCACAAGTTTATTAGGTTGTTAGCTATTATGTGTATTTTACCCTCTTGAAATAAAGATTTTACTTACTTATTTACATGCAGCTAAATGAGAGACCTGATATTCATTTATGGGTTAATTACTGTGTGATGATCATGACATTGGCTCAGCTTCAGCAAGCTGATTTCTAACAGCTTCAAGTTCCTGTTGTTCTTGTTTACCAACAGGTAAACACTACTCATGTGAGTTGATTTATTATAAACAACATCCTCTGAAGGATTGTCAGCAGGGGGTCCAGAGTCTGGAGCACAATTTTCTGAGACTGTCCTCATCAGTCTCAACAGTCATTAAGCGCTGGTGGTACACAATTGTTAGGTAGAGTATATAATGTTCGCTCATTCACTGTTACAACAGAATAATGTGGATTATTCTTAACCAAACTAGTACATCTTGCACTTTTTGTTTCCACACTATCACATCTCTGAATGCGTTGTCTTGACCCTTGGCTTTTACAAAAATTCACAGCCAAGCCTTTCGGGTATCTGGGAAAAGTTGTTGCCAGTTCAGTAACATTTTGTGGCAAATTAATTCAGTGCCCAGAATAACCTCGTTGACCACCAGGTTTGATATACAGCTCATAATTGGTAGGGCTCAAGCAATCAACATTTCCTCAATTTGAGTCAAACCTTGCAGTTCATGTGGAACTGGTGAGGGGATTGTGGAATTTTCTCATGAAAACTTTTTGGGAGATTTCTTATCTCGAGAGCATTGTGAGCACACATAGGCCTCTTGACAAACAGTGCATTGACTGACAGTATATTTCAAAGACATGTGAAATTTTTTAGCAGTAGTATCAAATTAGTTAAATAATCAAACATGAAACACCTTTTAATTCAAAAGATACAATTGTACCATCACTATTTAAAGACAACTGAAAATATTTGACCAAATTTTGTAATTGTTCGACACATGTTAAAAAACAGTTGCCATATGAACAAGGCATGCCATATCGATCTCTTGAATGGGAATCAAAAATTTAAAAACCTCAGGAAAAGGTCTGAAAATTGCCACAGTGTTATCACTTATGGTGAGCAAAGCAGTTTGGTAATTTAGCAATGAGCTAGAAAATACCTGATTAAGAGCATGTCCCAATGTAACAAATGTATGGTGGCCCAGTGTTATCATTGATATTTTACACATGAATATTATTGTGAAACGCAAATTGATGTTGAAACAAGAATTATTTTTAAAAAGTTTTTATTTTCAAATTACAAATTAAACTGCATTTAAAAAATGTACTGACTTGATATTACATTCGTTACAAACAAAAAAATTATCGCCGTTTAATCGTGGTCAATATATTTCTATTTTTACGAACCTAACTGATGTCTGGCCCAATACCATCAATCATTTCAAAATCATATATAAAATTTTAAAATGCATTCGCCACGCGTGGCCCAGCGCTATTGTCACTATCAAAAGGTCCAAAAAGTAAATTTAAATTTTTTGAAGTGGAAGTAATGTTGCTTAATTAAATTTGACGCCACTTTTTCAAAATTTGGCTTCCTCTTGCGATCTAGGACATAAATGGCAGCTAGCAACTGGAAATATGATGAAATACTTAAGAACGATCTTGATCAATATGTGAGGGAGAATTTAAAGAGGTCGTAAATATTAGATTTTGTTAAACGAGATTTTCCAGAATACACCTGGAGCATTGCCACGCTTGACCGAAGGCTTCGACATTTTGAAATAAGGTACGTTGATTATACCACCACTGTAGAGGTTGTTTCTAACGCTGTTAACCAGGAACTTAATGGCCCAGGAAAGCTTCTGGGTTATAGAGCATTAAATCAAAAGCTTAGAACTGTATACAATATTAAAGTTCCAAGGCATTTAGTGCACCATGTTCTTGCCGAGTTAGATCCAGATGGCCTAGATGCGAGAAGTTTACAAAAGAAGGGAAAGAAGCCGAAAGTAGCTTTTAATTCGAATGGTCCTTTATGGGTTGTATTGCTCGACGGACACGATAAACTCTGCGGATATCAAAATTCAACGTTTCCAATATGTATTTACAGTTGTTTGGATACATTTTCTAGAAAAATCCTTTTTCTCTTTGTTGCTATTCGAACTCTGACCCTCACATAATCGGGAAAAACTATCTCAAATATTTGTATCAAGAGCAAAAGATGCCATCTTATCTCAGAATTGACAAGGGAACGGAGACGGGAAAGATGGCCACTGTACACGTCTATCTTATAAATAAGTATGACGTGATGGATGATCCCGTTGAAGCTGTCATTTACAGTCCTTTGACGAGTAATAAGATTGAATGATGGTGGCGTGACTTATATGACAGGTTGGAGAAGTATTTTAAAGTACAATTAAGTCAACTTCTGCGAGATCGGCAATACGACCCCCATGACATGTTAAATAGGCAGCTATTAGCATATGTCTATTTGCCAATTATTCAATGTGAATGTGATGTTTTTGTAAGCAACTGGAATTCCCACAGAATCTGTCACCTAGAAGATCTGTCGCTTCCAACAGGAGTTCCAATCACATGTTTGCTTTTCCCGAGCATTATGGTGGGAATCACTGTAACACATGATGCGCTACAAGAAGTTCCAGAGCTTTCTGGTTTACTTGATGATAATCCAGAAATTAACATCAATACAAAAGAATTGAACATGCTTGTGAACAGTGTTTACCAGAACCATCGAAAGTTAGCTCAGCCAGCGCAAAAGACGCTTACTTATTTCTTAAACAAAATATTTACGACAACATTTCTAATTAACCAATATTAACCAATAAATTTTAATACAAAAATATTCATTTTGTGACTGTAATAAGAATCATACAACATGAGATCCCATTTCAGATCTGAAATGTATTGCAGTTTCTTGGAAAAGACTTTTTTAGGCAAAACACATATTGTTTTGTTTCCCAATTGCTAGTTCAAAGAACAATTAGTACTGTTATTAACAGGATTATTAACTATTGTCAACCTGATTGGCTGATAATAAACTGAACAGCCAATCACGGGGCAAAGCCTTTCTCTAGCACCTCTGTCTCCGAAGCAAGGCTGAGCATGGTACAAAACTGGTTACATTTATGTTTATCATTGAATGTGCTAATACCCAAATGTGACAAATTGCCAGCACAAAAATATAACTCTCCAGAGCCGTCTGAATCATCACTAATCTCTGCAGTGGCAATTTCAGGATCGTAGAGACTGTACATTGAGCCTTGTATGTCTAATAGCATCATCTTCTTGTTGGAATATTCGTAACTAAAATGCACGAGACACTCGGCTTTCCTAAATACGACCTCGTACTCTGCACTGGATGCTTCCATGCATTCGCCATCATTATTGACGTACTTAACGAACTCTCCCGGCACGTATTCTTCAATCATTACTGGCTGACCGTTTAGCGACGAGTAAAAAACTTTGCCATATCCAAACTTCTCGTTAAACTGTGGAGGTGCTTTAATGGCAAACTGCTGGGTGATGTTTCTAGCCACGGCATGCATCTGCACCTGTTTCCTGGTATGTCCTTCAACCGACATTCCCAAAGTGTTTTCGATTGTTTTTATCAACGTATCTTGGTACCGTTTCAACACCCAGTCACCACGCAGTTCAGGCGGATCAAGACATTTCGCTTTGTAAGCGTCTCAAAAAAGAACAACACTTGCGAATTTTGCATCCTCAACATGAAGCTTAATGGATGATGCGTTCACCCACACACATTTGTGAACATTGAAATACTCTAGTTTAAATGTATATGCTTTTAGGGGCTTTACCAATTTCCCAGCCTTTAGCAAATCTCCAATTGACACAGACTTTGGAAAGACTGTAGCGGGAGCACGTGGGCTACAATCTGGATGACTTGAATTGAACTTTCCTGGGGACGACTTCGTGCCAGACTTGGCTCGTTTTGGCACATTATCTTTTTCTGGATTTTCAAAATTCTCGTTATGTTGTTTTTCACTCTCAGGCTGTAGGAAACGTATGAAGAATACCTTTTTACCCTTTAGTTGTTCAAACTTTGTACACGAGGGACCTCGATCGGATGCTAATATACAAAAACAAGATCGAACAATATTCAATAAAGTATGTAAACTCTGGCAGCATCCATTATTGTCACTAACGCCACACGCTAAAGAAACAAGCTATAATTGAAGAAAAAGAAGAAGCCATAGGCGAAAGTTAGAACGGAACGTTTTAAAAACGTGTTTGCAAATCGTTTGGTATTCAATTATGACTTAGTTATTGATTAAATTAATATTCTCTACAGCAAGACATAGTTTAATAAGAACGAATGAGTAATGTAGGTTTCCTTTTAGTAAAGTGTAAATAAGGCGTATATGAACTGTAACTCAAGATATGTATTTTTATCTTTTAATTCATTAAAGACCAATAATAAATAATAATAAATAATAATAAATAATAAATAATAATAATAATAATAATAATAATAATAATAATAATAATAATAATAATAATAATAATAATAATAATAATAATAATAATAATAATAATAATAATAATAATAATAATAATAATAATAATAATAATAATAATAATGACGACGACAACGACGACGACAATAACAATAACAATGGTGATAATAATAATAATAATAATAATAATAATAATAATGTCGCAAGTGTTTTGTGGCGCATCGTAGAAACGTTAACAAGCGTCTTTTATGTTATCGATGCTTAGTTCGTCGTAGTCATTGAAAGGAACAAAGTCCCTTGTGTCCAATGGTTCGTATTTCTTTAACCGACCTGATGCAACCGAAGACATTCGTTGTACTAATATATTGCTCAGAACCTTTGCATTTCCTGCACGGAATTTTTCCTCTTGACCTTCAACTCTTTTTAGACCCACTCTTTTCTCAAATTCAGCCCAATCTTCCTTCTTAACATCTTGTTTTCTTCGTTTAGTGTAGTTATATCCAGTAACGATTTCCTAACTTATGTAATGTTCAGTATACAGCCCTTGAACGACGCCAAGGTTCACAATGCCACCATGGCTTTATGGGATATATAGCATGATAGTGATAGCGCTGGGCCACGCGTGGCAAATGCATTTTAAAATTTTATTTATGATTTTGAAATTATTGATGTTATTGGGCCAGACATCAGTTAGGTTCTTAAAAATAAAAATATATTGACCACGATTAAACGGCGATAATTTTTTTGTTTGTAACGAATGTAATATCAAGTCACTACATTTTTTAAATGCAGTTTAATTTGTAATTTGAAAATAAAAACTTTTTAAAAATAGTTCTTGTTTCAACATCAATTTGCATTTCACAATAATATTCATGTGTAAAATATCAATGATAACACTGGGCCACCATACAAATGGTTCATAGGTCATAAATAAACCACCAGAAGATGACTCAGTATATTGTAAATAATATGTTTTATTGCAACCTCGTTCCCAGGCTCTTTACTCGTGGGGGGGGAGTAAAGACCCTGGCTGGAGCTGGTCACGTGGCACCCAGATTTTGGGTGCTAAATAAAAAAAAGACTCAGGGAGGAGTGGCAAGGGGCATATATTGTCCGATGCTAATGTTTACAACTCTGAATCTAAGTTTATTCCCGATTTATTGTTGTTTTTGCAAAGAATTTTTTTGTGTGAGAATTGTTTACGAAGTGAAACGTCGTTGGTCCATTATGTAGAATATCAGGTTACAATATTAAGATGCGTGTACCCGATCAAATGTCAACAGAGCTCACGTTCGATCTGGCAGATGCCAGATGGCGACAAAAGACACTCCGAAAAAGTTATATTCTAAAAGCGGTTTTACAAAGAGAAGTTCTTCCTGTCGGTTGTGTAAAAGTGTCGTCGACAGGCGACACAGCAAGGACCTGTTTAACGCTACAAACTGTGTTATCTTGAATAACACGCAAGTAATTTATGGTAGTAATTTGCATAAAGATAGTGCACTCCCTCATTTGATTTGCCGTCCATGCGAAAGGCGGCTAGATAATGCAATAAAATTCAAGAAAACGATTGCGGAGACACAGGAGTCATTGGAGAAAGAGACCAGAAAGAAACATTGTCTTGAACTATCCCCTTCAACTATACAGCCATCAAGGACTGTTGCGCGCACAAGCATTGGCTTGCCTGACTCTTCTCGCAGACGAAGTTTAGACTTTGAAAGTGGATCCGATTCAGAGCCAGGCCCTTTGAATGTGAGTTTATATATATAATACGCATTACGAAACTAAATTTTGACAATATTTAAGTTAATTTCTGTATTCCCTTTGTAGCTAACTTTTGGGCTATAGACATTACAATAAAAGACCATTGATTACAGTATGCACATGATTGGCATGTAAACAATAAACAAAAGCATGTGTTTCCTTATCAAATAAATCTTGGTGCTGGTGTGCTTACTATTTGTGTTATTGTGTCTGAAAACCTGTTATTGTTACAGAGGATGTTTCACTGTTTTAGGATTGGCCCTGATAGTATATAAATGCAAAAAGTGGAAAACTATTAAATTAATATAATAGCACAATTTAACTTGCTTGTCTTTGTGCCCCTGACTTGCTACTCCTGGCTGCTGCCTGTTTTATTAATCTAATAAATAATGTCAGTGCCATGCATGTTAAATGAATGACATGCTGCAGTTTTGAAATTGAAGTAATTTTGTCTCATTCCAAGGTAAATGATCCCTCGAAAACATATCTGACATTACCATTCGGCAGTGTGATGAATATGGCCAATCAAGAACTGGTTGAGATTGCACGACGAAGTGAGCCCTCTGTTTTGCGAGAAAGGTCCTACAATGGGATGTCCAGTGAAGACTGGATGATGGATGTTAATAGTGAGCTGTCTACCAGATGCCCAATTGTAGCACACATCCTTTCAATGTTTCTTCAGTTCAATCTGTTACCAGAGAAGACACTTCCTGCATTGTGCTTGATTTATGGCATGATAATGTTTATTAGATGTCATGAATTGAGTAGAATACAAAGAATAAACACCATTCTTTTGACACAAGGCCAAGCATCAAAAAATGTAAGTGTGTTGTCACATTACTATACATAGTTTGTACATGTCCTCAAATATTTCATAAAATCCTACTCATGCACTGTAACATATTGATAATTTAATTGAATATGATGATCAGAAGCAGACTAGGCATTATTATACTTACCAGGCTACCTTATGAATTCTATCCTGGTTACATGTCCCTAAATATTCTAAATTTCAGCATGCATACTGCCATTAAATTGCTCCTATTCATAACTGACATAGGTACATAATATCTTTTTTGTTTGCTTTTAGCTGATTGAACAGTTAAATAAGTATGGCTTCTGCTTGGAACCCAATGCCAAGTATTCATTGCTTGATGAGATTGGTGAGCATTTTATTGACCATGCTGTGGAACTGGTGAAGGCTGGCCACAAATTTGTATATGTCCTGGACAACATTGACTGGACTGAAAGAGTGCATGATGTTAGGAAGGATAGCCAGAACAAAAGTGTGCATGCTGTGGCTACGAGCATTGTGTTTGATCGGATTGCAAAAGCTGATTTACCAGATGATGGCCCACAAAAAGACCTCAAATTATGCAATGTTCGTCAGTTGGTTTCTGTTAGTGAATCAGAGATGAACTCAATCAGGTCTCGGTACAGAATTTTACTGGCAAACATTTTATTTCAGCATTTTCCAGAATTTCAAATCTTTCAACCATTTGTAGCCAGTCGAACTGATTGCTTGTATTCGGAAAAAACCTGTTTGAGATCAAATGTTATCACAATGCCCATATTGATGAAGGACGAGAAAAAGTATACTGATTGTGTAGATGTGTTGGACAAGCTTGAAGAATGGACTCATCAAATCTATTCAGCTGCTGGATATTGCAATGTCCCTAATCAAATGGATGAGCAAAATACCCTTCCCATAGGAAACCAATCAAGGCCTGATCAACCAGCATCACACATTCCACCAGTTGCCTCTAGTGATGACCCTTTGTCAGGTGTTAAAGTTCCTTGCTTTGGTGACCAACTGACTAGAGTAAGACTCGCTGGTGCCAAAGATCTTCGACGTGGTTGTCATTCAGCTAGAGAACGTCTTGACCATCTCTACCCATTTTGTATAGTCGATTGGCATACCAAGAGGAGTTTTTTAAAGGTATTATATGGTTCAACTTCAATACAGTGGAATCATTATGTTTTGGACTGGTTTTGCAATTTTGAGAATTTTTTACAAAGATATGTAGTGTATCTAAAGGATTTTTAAATGTTTAGCATTGTCAGTGATAAACTAGTCCCCAAGCTGTTCTTATTAAGTGGATTGTTACTGCATGTATAACAATCTCCCTTATTAAGGAAATGACTGGGGCCCTACGGACGATTCCAATTTATTGTGTTTAACATTAATCTTTACATACATTTTTCTTGGTATAGACTATTTTCCATCGACTCTACAAAAATTCTGGAAGAGAGAAGGGTACATTAAGGTACTTTAGAGAGAAATTGAACCGTCGGAATGTAACACTGGATGTCAAACATTTTGAAGACTGTGAACAGCTTTTTCTAAGTGTTGGGCGATGTTATGTTGTTGAAGCTTTATCTGAGTTTTTTCAGGTAGATGATCCAAGCCAAAGACCAACCAAGAATGCTCCAAACATGGCATTCACAGTAACTCCTTTGCAGAAGAAAGAGTATATGGTAAATGTGCTAGACAAGTTTCTTGACCAGTACATTTTTGTCAATGATTATGATGATGATGATGATGGTGAGGATGGATATGATCACAATGAAGATAGTCCATTTGGAAGTGATGGTGTTTGCCACTATTCAGTCAATATGATCAAATCATATATGATATTGGCAGATATCAAAGATGCTGTTGCAACAGGAAATGGGCAACATTTGTCATCCTTGCATAAGCAGTTGTTGCATCATTTCTTCTCAGCAACTGGTTTCAATGAATATGCTATTGAGATGTTGGTATCAATTATGCAAAGGGGAAAATCCTATTGTCACCAGCTGAAACACACCAATGCACATGGGCAGCTACTGCAAATTGGAGTGGTGGAGAGGGAAAGAATGTAGAAATTGATTTGTTCCAGGAGAACAGAAATAAGGACATGAAGTCTATGGTAAAGTCAATGGGGGCTAACAAAACGGACAAGGCAATACACCGTTCCAGTAAGGCTTCAGGAGGAACTAGGAAAATTGTGGAAGCATTCAACAAGCAGATCAGAAAACCACGCAAGGCCTCCTCACACACTCACAAATCATCAATGCAAGATGAAAGTACAATCATTGCTGACCTAAGAAGCTTGAGACCATTCAAACAAGTCAATGGAAGACAATTTGAATTCTTTAAGGACAATTCACATGACCCAACCGCTTCATTTGATGAAGAAAAATTTGAGGAGTGGGTAAATAGACATAAAAATAACATTTTGAAGCAATTTCCTCAGGAAATTGATGCAGACTCCGATTCTGATATCACTGATTCAGAAATTATTTGAAAAGTTGCAAACATTTTGGCCTGTTTAGGACAGACAGCTTGTGGAGCATAGTGTGACCTGTCATTATTTAATTAAATTGTTACAATATAGCTATTTCAAGTTTTGAGAGACAATAATCAAATGTGCTAGAGAGATATATCTACAAAGAATATTCTAAGTGGAGTTCAATGTAAGGCAGCTTGATTCTTGCACTTTGATTATGCTCAAAATTTGCAAAACTAGAAAGCACTTGTCTAGACTTGCTTTTGTTTGAATTTTCTGAAATTCTTTCAACCCTTATATAGATCAGGCTCTCTTGCCACAGAATTTCATTTAATACACTCTACATCTTAAATACTAGACATGCACTAATTGTACATATGTAGTAATTAATATACTCTATTTACACAAGTACAAAAACCTTTTCCAGCAGACAATTTTGCAAAATATAAGAGAAAACATACTCCGAAAAAAAAACATCTTGTAAACTCAAGATATGAGCTGTTAAAAAAACAAGACACAATTTTGTCAAACCTGACAATGACTTTGAAATAGAGTCAAAATATCACCTTGAATATAGTATCCTGTTTTTTAACAGCTCATATCTTGAGTTCACAAGATGTTTATTTTCGGAGTATGTTTTCTCTTATATTACACAAGTACTTAGAATGTAAATAATCGTAATGTAAAATATCAGACTTGTGTCACTCATTCTCTAATGTTACATGAATAAGCACAGTTACTTCTATCAAATTGTATGTGTTTGTCCATTTTTAAAGTTTTTGGCCAACTAGGCTAGCACTAAAGTGACATTCTTCACATGAACATTTCTTGGCTCACATGTTGCAGCAAAGATGAACTGGCTCGATAGGATATGAATTGTCAAAGTCAAGTGCATGTAGCATCTGAATTCTTAAACAACTCTCACTTTTGCAAAATTGCCTCATTTCATCTGTCATTCCCACTGTGTTCCTCACAATATCATGGTTGTTGTAATACAACAGAGCTTGTGCATGCTTTCCATCCCTTCCAGCTCTTCCGGTCTCCTGGAAATATGCCTTAATGCTGCATGGTGGACTGATGTGGATGACATGCCGTATAGATGGTATATCCACCCCCATACCCATAGCAATTGTTGCAAAAATTACACGTACAGTGCTTTCAGCAGAGCAGACCTGATTAAGGATTTGTTCTTTCATAATCTTTGTTTGGGAGGCATGAAACTGGGCAAATAGCCTATTTTCAGGTATTTTCAAGGAACCCTCTGGGTAATATTGCCTACTCCCCAAAACATGTTCGAAAAGTTTGTAGGCAAATCCACACAACTTTAATGGAAGGTAAATTACTGTAATGGGATGATTAGTCTTCTCCTTTAATAGCTTTTTGGCAATTGGCTGCAAGATACCTTCACAAGACTCCATATCATTTCCATGCCTGAAAATTTTCTTGTAGAAAACATTCTTTCTGTCTGGATTACCAATGACATTTTTGCAGTCCTTCAATCCCAGTGACTCTTTTATACAGTTCCTATCTTCATTGTTTGCAGTTGCAGTCATTGCAAGTACAGGAACATCTGGAAAAATTGCACACAGAACTCCCAGTTTGCTGTAGTCAGTTCTGAACTCACTCCCCCTATAACATATTATCGAATAGAAGCAATTAATGCCATGATACATACTTAATTATTTTCTTTTTCGATAAACTATAAATATGCACAAACCTACCATTCCAGTATGCAGTGAGCCTCATCAATTACAATAGCACAAATTTTGTCTTGGTATGTCTGGCTCTTGAGCAATTCACGCCCATATTTACATGAAACAAAAGATTCAGGATGTGCAAATACAATGTGATAAAAACCCGCTCGTAGTTTATTATCCTCGCCATGTTGTAGATCACATTCGAGGGGGTCATGTTCGCTTTCTTCCTGGTTAACTTTAATGCCAAGTACTGATGCTCTTATACCAGTTGAGCCAAGGCAGGAGATCTGGTTGCTTATAAGCGCATTAAGCGGTGACACAACGATGATTATAGTCGCTGCCACAGAAATATCAATATCTCGAAGACAAACATCTCGCAGTTTTTCTTTGGCGAACATCAAACCAGGTAGCAGTTGAAACACTAAAGATTTTCAATAGCCAGTAGGAAGAACGCAAATAACATCGCGCTTTAAATACATATATTCTAAACATATTACTTGCTTCGGTTTCAAGTTGTTATTGCCGTAAATACTATTAGAAATCGCAAACTGCAAACACGAAAGAAAAGCTATGTGGTCCAACATGACGACTTGTCTTTGTTGAAGAGTTGGAGATCAGTAATCCGATACATTTCAACAACGCACTCATGCCACTCAAAAGCTGGAAATTTTTACACAAACCTGCGAACAGGCTCTACAGGAAATGCATCATTCACAATACCCCCCACCGGATGAATTTTGATCGGGGTGCCACGTGACCAGCTCCAGCCAGGGTCTTTACTCCCCCGCCACGAGTAAAGAGCCTGGGAACGAGGTTGGTTTTATTGTTGACTAAAATCTTTTTTAGCAGTTCTACTGATGCAGCCATAAAGAATGCCGCCAGTAATTAATATGGAGTTCAATACTGACTTATCCCAAATATTTACACAACTTATTTTGAAGTACACAATTGAAGTTAGTGACATCGCAACACATTTCTTCCCACTGTTACACCCGAATCTAGGGTCTCCTTGACTAAAATCAGCCATATGGGCTGATTGCAATCAACAACTTAAAGTATAGTTGTTGGCTTCCACATAATTGGAAAGTTTCAACAGTGATGTAGCATTATAGCACATCATCTGAGCAAACCATACATCGACTCCATGATTTTGTTGGTATTTAGTAAAGAGTCATTTCAAACAAGGTAGATAAAATACATTTACTGAATAAAACATAATTAACATGTGATTCCAAAATTTACCTTGGAGTCTAGGCAGGTCTTGCTTTGATAGAACCATTGTGAGATCCAATTCTGGATCTGTATATTTCAAGGGAGACAGACATGTTGTAGTGTCACAACAACTATAATTCAACATAAAATTGTAATCTAACAAGTACAATCGTACTATAGGGACCAGGAACTGCGTAACTGAGTTTAATTTCTGAACTGCATTGTATTTATAACAATGGAGAGGACAATGTATTTCTAATCGTTTCTGTTTACTTATATATAGGCTGAATATTAATGATATGTATATATTATTTGCTGCAAATATATCAAGAATTGCTTGTAACTTGTTTCAAAGGTCAAAAGTAAAAATTCGAACTCCGTCAATCAATGCGGAATAATGCTTAGAATAATTATGCCAAGTTTCATTCCGATCAAACAAGTAATGCTAGAGCCTTAGGGTTTTTTTAAAGAGCGTCGCCCCCTAACAACAACAAGAAGATTAGCAGCGGTTAGGGACCAGTTCCTGGTCCAACAATTAGCGATAACAATAACATGACAACAACTATAATTCAATATAAAATTGTAATTGTAACAAAATCTTTTGAACAGTGTCAAAGGTTGTGGTATAGCACACACAACTGAGTATTTGGTAATTGTGGTAGAGCACCCACAATAAAAAATGAATAAATTTCAGAACTGAATAGTAGCAGTTTTGATCAAATGATAAGCAATTCTATGCGTAATAAATACGTCTGACCACAAATAAATACATCTGACCACAAACGGGTCAGCCCAAGCACAATCACTTGTAACATTGAGCTTAGTTTAATACGACAAACCTTTGCAAAATCTCGAGTTGCTTTGCAGTTTGTCAGTCAATCTCGCAAAGATGGCGTCCTACTTGCGGCAGTAGTCCTAGAACCTGCCAAGCAGGTAAGAAACACCCAGCCGCTTCCACCCGCCTGCGTCTACGGAATGACAAAAGTCGAGCCATGGACTCAATATATGT
The DNA here is from genome assembly GCF_004324835.1 of Dendronephthya gigantea. Lineage (NCBI taxonomy): Eukaryota > Metazoa > Cnidaria > Anthozoa > Malacalcyonacea > Nephtheidae > Dendronephthya > Dendronephthya gigantea. The sequence goes on from NW_021163051.1 coordinate 951,834, forward strand.
GCCCAAACCCCCAACTCGCGCTCCCATATGTGCTTCCACAGGCTGTTGTCAAGAATAGAGAGCGAGCCAGCAATAATTATTGCAACATTATCTCTTTATATGTACACTGTAGCCAATCTATTTAGTTTTTTGGAAAACAAGTTATTGATTATCAATCGGATTAAATCATTAGATGACGTACCTGTCATGACACAGAACTGTTCTTGTTTCTTCCTTCATGTGGACTTTGTTTTTTTTTGGCTGCATCAAATGGGTTTTTTACGACCCTAAAAAGTTTGTGAGGGATGAGCCTATTTCTTTCCCGGTATTGTGGATGGTATTTGTTATTGTGTTCCAATCTGTAGTTGTCATTGAATGTTCACATTTCAGCTTTGTCCTTTTTTTTTAATGGAAGTAGGGCTACTCATTTTCAACAAAAAATACTCACTAATTTTCAGTTTCCCAAAAAGATACACATGCTTTATGGTAATTTGAAGCAAGAAATTTACATTTGAAGATATTTCTAATCGGCAGGTGGTCAACAGTACAAAACGTTAAGGTATATACTATATGTTAGTTTTATAATCATAAACATTCTGAATCTACTCATTCTGTAGTCTGCAGACTTGATAATATGGATGGCAAGAGTATCTTTTAACCAAATATGCCTAAATAATTACTTTACTTTTTAATAACGTATCGATCTTTTATTACTCCATATATTTTTTGTATGCCAACTAATCTCTCACTTGCTGACGACTTGGTGTCACATCTCCCACACCCCCCTAGCGACAGCCGTGCATATACACATCCCTGAATGTAATAACCTATGAGAACTCAAATTAGCTTGCACTTATGCATAAATGTTTGCATCCTTTAAGGCAGCACCTTCCTTTCAATAGTATCTTCTTGTATTTAATATGTTATGCCTTTCATACAATAGTGCCTTTGGTAACTAAGATGGAAATGAAACGATTTCAGGAGGAAATTGAAGTTATTAAAGAGAAAATGTTCCAATACCTTGAATATTACACCAAGAAATGCTTTCCGGCACCTTATAGCAAACATGCAAAATTGGAAAACCTGTTGCAAGGTAATTTTCCCAGTCACTTTTAGAAGTGTGAAATATAGAGTAGGTTTTCAGTGATCAATATGCCATAATTTAGAAGTTATTTCGGTCAGCAAATTCCTTTTCAACATTTCTGTAAGCCACATCTGTATGCTATACAAATTGCTTTTTATGTACCATATATTGAAATCGTCTTATTTTAGGCAAAAACCTATTCTACAAGCTCAGTCAAAAGGACCATCGTCAGAGGAAAAGCTTGCCTTGGTTAATGAAATAATTAACCTGGACATGCAACAATTAAGGCTTGCAATTCAGTCTTTCTTACCAGTTCTTGGTTTACGATTGTCTGGATTCCAGGACATGATTGAGTCACACAATTTCTATGTATACAGTCAAGTTCTATATATATTGCTCGGTAAAGGTATATGAAAGTATACTAATTTGGCTGTTTTGTGCATTTTTGTGTCATCTTGTGGTAACAGGGTGGTTAAATGTTGTAAAACAATGGTGTAATAACAAGAATGTTGACAAATTTGCATATTTAATACGTTTTTGCTACTAATGTGATTGTTTTGTGTGTTTTTGTGTCTTACTGTAGTAACAAGGTGCTTAAAGGGGAAGTCCACCCTGAACATAAATTATGGTGAAATGAAAGGCCTTAATATAAATAGTTGTTGCATAAAATACTTTGTCCTAGATCATTTTTCTTAGCAATATATTGTGCGCTATATACCTTTAAAAATTGCAAATAGAAGCTTGCAATTTTGCCATAGTACGGCGGCTCATTAAAGTTCAGCGGTTTGCGGTTTGCTTCTATCCGCATGTGAGTGCTATGTTGTATGGAATTGTTGTTGTGGTTTCTACTCAAAGGACATTTAGTGAAGTTTTTACATATTTTATGGCTTTGTAACTTATAATTTATCTGTGTCTACGCACTACTTGTTATTGTCTCACTCTTCTGTCACTGTGGAAAGTCGATACGATATGGAGCAGGATGTTAGAAGATGTCAAACATATGACTGTTTACATGAATCTGTACTTGACAACACTAGCACTAGGAAGCAAAGATATTGATGTAAATCGGATTTCTGATCACTAATGTAAGTTAGTCTGCAGAATGATAAGACTTTCCTGTAATATAATATTGAAATAATGTATGTTTGATCATAATAAAGTGTTTTGTTTATTCAAAAAACCGTGTTCACTGCTGGCTGTTGAGAGATTGTGTATAAATTTTTTACCTTGTACTCTGCCAAATGGAGCCAAAGTGAGGCGTAAAACATATTCAGAGGGGCCTGTACCAGTTTTGCAGGATGGGTCAAAAATTAAGATTGGATGCAGGATTTTAAGAGAAATATTTAACGGGAAGTGGGATTTGGTCTCAATGTGGAATTTATAAAAAAATTATGGGGTGATACAGGAAAGTTGAGTGGACAACATCCAGCGAAATGCACATTTTTTTGCCCACTGCCTCGTAAATCACTGGGTTGGTGTAAAACTGTGAGATTAAGAATGGCTCACAAATCTTTGCTTCAATTTCCTCTCCTGATTAAAGAGTCACCAAGAATATCTGATCTAAGGAGAATTTATTGTTAACACGTTCAAGTTTGACCATTAGGTGGTTACTTAGTTCAGTGATAGGTTGCATGTTTGAAGGGTCAACCAATACATTGACAGACTATGTCTTTCAATACCGATTTGTATTTTCGAAAGACTAAGCTGTTATCATGAACAAGTAGATTTAGTTCCGATTCCTTTTCCTGAAGATCTTTTACCTGCGGTAGGTTGCAAATATTTTGGTAAAAGAGCTCAAATTCAGCAGAGCCATATGTTTCCCAGTCGACTCTTGAATTGCGTGAAACTTCGATGCATTCATTCACAATAGAAAAGTTTGGCAACTTGATGAAAGCACTATCCAAGTCAAAGATAGTAGCCATCATTTTCGCTTCTTCAGGAATAATTCTCTCAAAACCTCTCAGATAGGTCAGAAACCAAGGAACTAATGAGGGTTATCATATCAGTTATGCAATCCTTAGGGGCTCTTGCTGTCCATTCATAGGTTTTTTCTTTTTGCGTTTATTCACATTTTCTATCAGACTTTTTTGTTACAAGCCATCCAACTAGAAGATCGACTCCGTTGAAAGAGCCGGGAATTGCTGCATCTTCCTCATCGTCCTCTTCGTTATCGTTGACGTTTTGAGTAATTCCTTTACCATCGGTTAGTTCAAGCCAATGCTTTGCCAGCCTGAAACATGATTGAATCTGTATTATCAATGTAAAACTTACATGTAGATACCAGCCTGATGAATTTTGAAACAACAATTACTGAGGAAATAACCATTTTAAGATCAATCCTCTATTTTCCACCGCAATTAAATTTTTCTCCATGTTCTTCAATTCGTTAATAACTCTTGGAAACCAAACAGCAACCTACCAAGGAGGCTGGTTTACCAATTGAGCCCTTTCCATGAGCTTCACCACTGGAGAAAGAATGTCCAAAACACCAATAAGGTCAATTACAAAATCTCGCCCACGAACCTACATATAGCAATGATAGATTAATTACACTAAACGTAGAGAGAAATACGTGGAAATTTCTCTAAAATGCTTATTTCAAAAAGTTAATGAATATGTAGTGGAAGAAGGAATAACAATAAAAAAGTAACAATACCTGGTACTTCATTTCTTCGCAATTGTCTTCTACATCCTCCCTAAACAGTGTATATGCTCCAATTAACCGAGGGTAGCTTTCATATATTTTGATCTATTGTTCATAGCTGCTGCTGAAAAAGCGAGTAGTTGAAAATGTAACACTTTCGAGAGCTTTCAGCTTTAATTCCTTTGCATGACCAACATACTCAGAGTGGCCACGTCTATAGCCGAAGGCTGTGTGCACAGTGTTGATACCCAAAGACGTAACAGGCACGGTCAGCCGTGCGAAAGCGTGCGTAAAGCGCTTTCACGCACGGTCTAATCACGGCACACCGTGCCTAAGTTAATTGGGCACGCTCAGCGTGCCTAGTCCTAGTGTCATATATCCTTGAAAGCGCTAAACATTTGCCGACCGGCACAATTTTCAAACAGACCACCGTGCGTAAGGGTGCGTAAGCGTGCGTTACGTTACTGTGCCTTTTCTTATATCTATGTCGTGCGTGTATGGCACTTTGGTTAATTAAAAAATATCTCAAAAATACTTATAAAAGAATCATTTATGTCTGCAACAGAATAAAGTTAAATTTAAATTGTCTGTATATCACACATATGTGTAATGCGATATATCTAGACTGTGCGGGTATATAAATTTGAGGATATAGTTTACTAGTGAATTTTGAACCAAATACATATGATGCCGCATAGTGATGCGTAATGCGCGTGGGTGTTATATATCACGACAAAGACGTAGAATGCAAAAGAATATTTTTAGAAGTGCAGAGAGTAGATATACACAAAAATATTTGCGAGTTTATAGAGCTTATTTAAGTTTTAATGCGTGTTGCGTGCTACCGCACGATTTCCTTTTCGTCTGCTTTATCTTTTATTGGTTTACTAGGGTTATGTAGAGGGTGTTTTTCTTTCTGTTTTTTTCAATCAACAAAGTAAGGAAATACGTTGATAATAAGGAAAGGGGTGTAACTGTGTTTTAAGCTTAGCTTGTAAACCGCAAAAATTGTTTTTTCCTGTGAAGCGTTGTTTTAATAGTCATAGTCATTATAAAGTTAAAAGCTAAAGTTTCCCTCGATAACGGTATACAGAACAAATTTTCTGTGTCAGAGTTTTACCATGACTACGTTAAGACATCAAATAGCAAGTTTGCAACCAAAAAAATTCGCGTTGTGTTTCTTTCCGCTTGATAATTCACTGGAGCCATGCAAGACGTCGTTGATCAAGGAGGGTGCCGCTCATGAAGGGACAATGGTTCGGCTTTATTGGGATAAGAAAAGCCCAGATCTACCGGCAAAAATTATCTTTTTAGAAGGTGTGTATTGTATTATATACATTGTAATATTATATACATTGTATTCTATTTACGTGAAAAATACTGTTAAAGCAGAACATATAGATTTGTCATGTATGGCAATGGCCTATAAACAACAGAAAGAAGACACATGTTCAATTATTTACCAATTAGATGATATGAAAAAGCTAGAAAGAAAAAGAAACGAAGTTCGCAACAGCAATTTCAATAGTTTGATGAGTGTAGACGATAAAGAATTTGTTGAAACTTGGAGGAAAAGTCACGTTAGGTAAACGGCCAGCCGAAAAGCCTGAATTGAAAGCAAAGGCTAAAAAGAAAGCAGTGGGGCTAGATAAGCGGCCAGTCGTCACCTCTACCAAAGAAATTGTAACTGTTTCTGATAAAAAAGATGACCTTTCAAATATTTCTTGTGTCAATTCCCCCGTCACTGCTGTGCAACCTCTAACGATCCTTGCAGCCAACAATCATTCGACTGTTCCATCCTTATTTGCTACTTCATCCATTTCACCTGTTATCGTTGTTCCGCCAGACGCCAATCACACAACTGCTTCACCCAGTGTTCCTGTTTCATCAATGTTCGTTGCTCTTTCATCATCGTACAGCTCATCCACACACCCTGTTGAATCTATTTTACCCACCATCACATCGCCACTAACATCTGTTCCACAAAGTTTAGCTGCTGCAAACAATATATTTTCTGTTTTGCCTCTGGTGACATCATCCTTTAATTCCACTGTTCAGCCATCTGTCCCTTTAAGAATGAGTTCTAACTTACGACCTGTAACTCCCTTAACCCTCAGTGTGACCTCTGATAATAGTATTCTGTATTCCAAGTTTCTGAGCGAATTACATGCCACGTCTAAAAACTCGCGCACAATTGATGTTTCGTCTTTCTGTCCAGAATCTACAAGCTCAAATGCATTTTCTTCATCATGGAATACTTCCTCGTTTAATAATATCTCTTTTGATTCCGTGGAACAATCAGAGCCCCGGGTTTCAACTCCTGTGCTATCGGGTTTTCTGACTGGATTTTTGGAGGAAGAAAATTTTCCTCGTTCACGCAGCCCACTAAATAATTTCGACAACGTTTTGCCTGGTCAGGCAGAAAACCCACCAATAATTTACCAAATAAACAAGAAAATTGAAAGCATTTCCCAAAAGGTTGATTCGATGTTAGCAAATCAACGACTCATTATGGATTGCCTGCAAAACAACAGTCTCTTAAATCCCTTTGCTGTGAGTAGGACGCCAGTTTCTGTTTCATCTGAGCACCGGAATAAAACTTATTCTCATCCACCTGAAGAGCCACAACAATCTGTCGAACATGATCACACTAAAGAACTAACGGTAGCAGAACTCGAAGCTTTGAAGAACTTCAAGAAGAAAAGAGGGTCAACGGATGCGTATTTTGCAGTGTTGCTGTTAAAGACCTACACTACGCCTGAAGAATGCATGAACTGTACTGTGTATGGGGAAGGACCCAAGTCAAAAGGCTTGAGTACAGATACTTTGAGAAAAATTAAAACAGGCTACGAACATTTTTATTCGAAAGAGTCATGGGGTGATGCTATTAAAGCAATGAACAATCACATGAGAAAGTACTGTTCTACAAAAGATCCAAAATAACTTTGTGTATGTACAATATTTAAATTGCAATAGTATATAATTAAATATTACAATATTACAATATTATGTGTAATGTAATCATTATATGTTATGATATTATCTGTATACATGTTAAAATATGCTTTGTAGTCCTCTAATGGATTTAAAAAATTACTTAAAATCCATGCAAGGATTCCAGTATATCCAAATGTAACTCTTCGGGAATTTAGTATAACGTTGGGCGGGGTTGGATATCAGATACGGACAACTCAGGGCAAATATACCTGACAGTTGCAGCATAAACGGCAGCGCTTTTCTCTCTTACAAGCTCGTAATGAAACGTAGATCGTAAAGCGCGCTTTCTGATAAGGAAAAATCCGCGAATGATCTCTGCACCTGGTGGGTATTTAGCTCCCCAATCATCGGTTTCCTCCGTTGATAGCATCTCTGGACCTTCCCCAGTTACTTGAAGTAAATAGTACTCCTCTCCTCTATCAGCAGAAGCAATAGCGACAATTGTGTCTTTCATTGCTAGGTGCTTTATTGCTTCTAGCGTCGTTGAGACATCCCCTCTGGTAACAACAGTGGGTTGATGGCCAGCTTCTCGTACCAGTTCCTGCTCTTCCCAATCATCAACATACACAGAATTTTCACATGCATTGTAGGAACAATCTAAACATGCTTCGCAATAACAGGATAGGAGCCTCGAACTTAAACTGCAACCGCCGTCCGTTGACATGACTGCATGAATAGATCTGTTCCCCTTGATTTCTTTAAAATATCGATCTCTTCGGTTGCGCAGTATTTGTTCGTCGTAGAAGAATATACGCCGTTTTACTTTAACGCTTTCGGATTGGTATCGTGAGGGTGCTGGATCTTTCATTGTGCTCTCTGCGAACTCATACAGCTCTTTCGCATTTCGAATGACAACCTACAGGTGCAAAAAAGAAAACAATAATGGTTTTTCTAAACGGTTAACCAGATTGCGGTTTGGTAAAAGTCGATCGGAGAATTTCTATAAATCGACTAAAAGGGTAGTGAAAAGACGCGTAGTGTAAGTAAATGAAGAAGTGGAGTAAATATAACTTTACTTGTGTTTTGCAAATGCATGAGTTAGTTGTACCCGTTTGCAAGCTTAAATTGTTTCTAGTTTTCACTGAATTTAGCCAGAATTTATATTTACCTGCCGTTTAATGACAGCCATGTCAGCTTTGTGTTTAAGATTAGCTCCAGCACCATCTTGAGGACCTTTTGCATGGGATGTTTTGAAATAGTTACGGACTGTTACGTAGCCAAAATCTGAACATGACTGAGCAACATCTCCCATACAGTGGCGGCTTTTGTACTGCGTCGAGCATCCATCTGTCCATTCATGCATAGTTTTCACATCATAATCTATATATAAACCGTGGACGACTCTTAGTTAATATACCATGCACAAATCAACTCATATATAAAGTTGTTTTAAGACCGTGCCTAAGCGTGCTAGACCGTGCCTGGCTAGTTAGTAATAAAACCTAATATTTCAAACCAGATTTGCTGTATCACTATATATGTCACCGCGGAATATAACACAAATCAACTCATATATAAGGTTGTTTTAAGACCGTGCCTAAGCGTGCTAAACCGTGCCTGGCTTATTTAGTAATAAAACCTAATATTTCAAACCAGATTTCAGCTGTATCACTATGTCACCGCGGAATCAATCCTGCAAATCAACGCATATGTATAGATGTATAAAAACCGTGCACGCATGACTATAACCGTGCATAAGCGTGCTAGATGTGCCTGGGCCCTGGCTTACTTATAGTAATAAAACCTCATTTTCTAAACCAGAGGTTCAGCTGCATCATTGCCACAATTTAATTTCAATAATTTCATATTTACATACCTATTTTCTTGAGATAACCATCTATCAGTCTTCTAGCGCTGTGCACTGAGTGGTGGTCATGCTTACAGTCAGGAGAAATTACAAAAATGTGTTCTGTGACCAAGGATGAATTTTCTTCTGTGCTTTCGATTCCGTCTACAGTCATCAAAGCATGGCGGTGGAGAATGGTAACATGAATCGATGCTTGGACTTGGGCGAAGTAAAGCGATTGGATCTGATCCTGCATTGCACACGAGTAGTTCTCTGAGTAGTCGTGAATTGCCACGACGTGGCCAATTGGTATATTCTCGACCAGTTCTCGAAGCTGCTGATTTTGCCAGTTAGCTCTGAACTGATGCGAAGGATAGGTGTGCAGAAGATTCTGTAGGCAAGAAAACATTTCACCTGGGGAGGTTAATTTATCAACTAACTTGAGTTTCTTTTTTTCCGAGTTATCATCGTTGACACCAATTACGACATACTCAAACTTTCGCCACTTTACTAACAGTGCAGCGTCGGTGGAATTCTTTTCTTCGTCTAGTACCTTAAAACCCGCTATCCCACAGTTTTTGCACTTTCGTAGAAGGCAGTCTGGACTATGATATTCTTCATCTTCTCGTTTTTGACATAGGGTATGGTTTACCAAATCAGTCATATGTTTGTACACTGTATACTGTTCTGGGCAGTGGACGAGTTGTCGTCTGAATTCCATGCATGACTGAAACACCATCCTAGTTTCCACATGTATGCGACAGCAACAAGAAATTCTATCTTGAGACCGTGGTGTGGAAATATAGAAGGGTTTGCAGCTTTCGAAAGAACGCTGTCCCATTTGAATCTCGGGATACTTCTGCTTGAATTCCAGATATGCTTCAGTTTGGGTTTTCTCCAGGATTTGTTTTGGGTGTGTAACGTAGGTCTTGGGTGCTAGTCTCTTTCGTACAATGTCCCTTTTATTCGGGGTTGTCCGAGAAATTTCAGGACTTGCCCAAAAGTCATGCGCGAGCTTTCGATGTTCTGTAGGGATGACGTCAAACCTAGTTCGTCGTTCCGTATAGGTCCAACAAGATTTCTTGCTTTTAAGTACTTTAGTGAGATGATTGAATGCTTTACCAATATGTTTCCTATTTACGTTGAGCATTTTTGATACCTTTGTCTTCATGCGTTTCTTGTGAATTGTATCACCACAGAGAAAACCAAGAGCTGTCTGAGTAGCTGCTCTAGAGTCATCAGATCGTTGATTTTTTGTGTCATTAATGGCATCTCGCGCGTCACGCATCGCGGAAACAGCAACTTCAGCTTCTTCACTTTTTTCTGCTGAACTGACGAGACCTTTGCTTTCAAGACCTTTCCTCGTCGTTGGGCTTTCGATTAGTGCAGCTACAACAGCTATTTTCTTCGCTGGACTTTTAGGAAGATGTGATCTAAATAAATCGACTTTCCGCTTTTTAGCCATTCTTGTCGGGAAACTCGAGGGGAAACTGGTGTCGCCAGACACTTCGCTACTGCGTTTGCTTTTCGATTTTTTGGTCCTTGACTTCTCCTCCTGTCGCTTCACCATTTCGTTAGCTCTTGCCCGTTGCCGCCGTTTATATAGCGCCCAGTCGTATTTTTTTGTAACACTGGTATCTGTAAGGCTAGTTTCACCTTCCGGAACGTTGTGCTTGGCAACTTTCAACTCCTTGGCTTTCTGTCGCTTTTCACGACGCTTGCGGTTGATACTTTCCTTGTTATCCTGATAATATTTCGAACGCTCTTTGCGCAATTTCTCTTCCTTTCTCTTTTTGGCCTCACGTAGTCTTATAGTTTCACTGCTACTAGTTTTACCCATGTTGAATTCGCTGTATTGGCTAGTCCACAAGTCGGTCACGTTATAACGAAAATAACAAGCCTGTTTTACGTCGGGTATTTTTTATACCCTTTGCGAAAGCGTGCGTAAAAACCACAAACGGAAACTTTGGGCACGGTGTACCATGCGTGCCAACAATAAAATTAACTAACGGAGTAACGCGGTGAAATTAAGAAAAAAGTGTTATCTTTCTAGTGCACGTCAGCGCTATTCAGAAACTGCAGTATTTAGTACCTAAAGGAGTCAAATATAAATTAACACACAGAGGAAAGAGTTTGAAATGAATTACTGCATTAATTAGTACAAAATAATGTATCTATAGGTAACCGGGCCTATTTATCATTATATATCTTTGTAACCGTGCTTAACCATGCTTAACCGTGCCTAAACTCTGACTACAATTATTGGGTCTTTTATCCGAGGGTATATTACGACCCAAAATTTATCAGAGGTGAAAGTTGACCGTGCCTAAATACTGCCTCAAGGCATCTTACGCACGCTTAATGGAATGTGAAACGGTCCTAAGCGTGCCAAGAAGCTGCCTAACCGTGCGTAAACAGGATACATCAAGGCATTTTGGACAAACGCGGTAAAAAATGTTAAATGTATTTTACACCAAGAAAAGTAAATGTTAACTCGTGGAAACGAACACAAGTTATGAGATATGAATGCTCATGTGGAAAAACATTAAATTTAACTATCTTTCGTACATATGATAAAGTATTGTCTAGCTAAAGTTGCCGACATTATATATTGAACAAATGGTAAATTATGAAATCATTAATTTTCATTCACTTTTATTCAAAAAAAGCTAACATTTTCTGTATGTATTAAAAGTTTGGCATTTTCTCATCATTTTGTATCACAATTTGGAAATAAAAATTGAAATTGTTGGCTTTTACATAGACGATTTGATTAAGTATTAATGACATGTTACGCTAAATACGGAATAAATACCAACAATATTGTCGAATTCAAGATTTCCACTGCATCATATAATCTTTTGAAATGCTTATATGAATAACTTAGAACTAAAACTTTCCATTGACTAAAGATTTAAACTGGAATGATCTTTACTTGGGCAAAAATATTACTTTACATATGTGAATTTATTAGTCCTCCATATTGTAAACCAACACCATGCACACAGCCCGAACATCTTGTACAATTTCTTGCATCTGGTAATTATTCTTTTAAAAAATGGCGATGTTTCTTCATGTTTTTCATGCCAAGGCCTTGGCCTCTCCCCCACCACCGGTAAGATTTCCATCTTTCACCTGATATACAAGGGGTGCATTGACTGGCAGTGCTATCCTCTTCCCATCAACAGGCATGATGATAACGATTGCATGATTTGTCTCACGGTGTGGTGTTGATTTATCAACTGCGACTGAAAAATGTGGTTGCAAACCAGTGGATGGTAGCACTTCTTTAAGGTACTTCCTTGTCAGGATATGATGGTATGCAGCTTTGATTATTTCGTTAAATTGATTTCTAGTTAAACAGATTAAACTTCTTAACACAGAGACTGTCAACACAATGTACTAGCAGAACACCTCTCCTCTATTTATCCCCCAGCATGAATGTTTCTTTTTTGCCACCTTTCAAGTAGGGTATTATTAGAAGGAGGGGAGGGGGTAAATAGAGGAAAAACAGTACATTTGGATGTTCATGAAATATATAACTGATTTCCCAACATTTTTACTTGCAAAGAGAGATCACATACCGGCCATGTCCTATGTTTCCAATGTTTGCACCACAAAATGACACAAACCCCAGCAGTGACTCAAACGATGAGGCAGAAGCCTTTACTTTACATGTCTCTGTTGCTGCCGCAACAGCATTTATATTTGCATCAAGATATTCCATCTCTCTCTGTTTCATTTGTAACGCAAACTGTTTTGCTTTCAAATGGACCTGTCCACCACTTCAACATGAGCTACAGTTTATATGCTCTTTGACTGACTGCTTAAACAAGTACCATGTTTGATCATTACCATTAGTCAACAGTTCAGTTTTAGACTTATCAAAAGTAAGTCCAGTTCCCCAATTCTTATACTGCAATAAAGGTCTAAAAAAATAACATAGTTATTGGCTCATTGCTAACTATTTAAGTTACAAATACTTGTAAAACAAAGTGAATAATTTCTTCCTCTGGGTCTCTTCCTCTGGCAAGAGTAGTACCACACTTCAGACAAACATGTTGGGGTTCATCACTGAGTTTCTTTTTCTTCAGCTGAGGGCCTTCGTCACTCTCGCCTTTTTTTGTTCGTTTTAAGAAACCCCAACCAGTAGACTGAGGGCGGCCTAGTGGGCTTTTTTCATTTGCAGAGTCATCTGAAAAATTAAAAAACGAAGCAAATTGATTAATGACAATGATCACCAAGCTCCAATTTTTCAACAAAACCTTCATTCTTCAAAGTGAAATTATAAACTGATTTAGTAATTATAAATAGAGTTAACCGTGCTGTGCGTATCTTACCTTTCTCGATCGTGCCTTGTTTACAATTAAAACATGCAACTTTTTGTCCATATCCTTCTTCCTCTCGATTTCCAGTTCCACAAATGGCATGGACATACTTATCACAAATATAACATTTAACATTTAACATTAAACTGAACAGGAATTTACATCCACCATGAATAATTCATTATGCCCAGTCAGTGACGCCCAGTTCACACTGGACACTGATTATGCCATGTGACATTGTCACCACGACACTAATTACAAGTCTACAAAACAACTGTGTTTCCAGTCTTCCACTTTCAAGAAAATTCTTTTGAAAGAATTTTTTTTAAACATTTAAGTAATACATCTAATGCTTCCGCATTTTACATACAAATTCGCCATTCAAGTTTCCTTTCTTCGTAATATTGTTGTTACAACTTGCAACGTCGCACCGGTAATAATTTTTTTCATTACGAGTGGACTCGAAGAAGAATTAAATAAAATCAAGGGCACACTTGAGAAAAAATCGCGCACCTGCACTTGAAAAATCTGAACTGGCGCACCCGAGATCTCGTCAAAACCTGCCACATTCTGCAGACCGGCTTAATAGTTATTAACTATTATTTTATTTATTTACCTTCTAACTAGTGAGTATGGTGGCATTAAAGATGTTGCCAAGAAGGCAGGACTGGGAGAAAATATTGAAACTAAAATGGCCAGAATGAGCAAATCAACCGGCCCACCAGAATGTTTTGCTATTAACACCGACAGGTTGCATTAAAATCTTCAGGTTGCATTAAAATCTTCTCCACTCTTATTTACACCTCATAACTGTTCGGTGCGATCAGTAAACTATATACAGCCTTTTCAGTACATGACAAGCACCAAAGTTACCAGCAGTGTTTGCTAGATGAAGCTATACTTCTTATTGAAGCTTGCCTTACCATTCTACATGAAAACAAAGTTATGATAAGAGATTCGTATATAATTGTGTCACCTAATTAGCTAAACGGTCTGAAAGGAAACATTGCATCTAAAACTGTAGATTCAGTAGCACTGATCAAATGGGCACTTGAGAGGCTGCAAATCAATACTGTTCAATGGAATTACACAGCCACCAATTTACCCAGCTGCATGACACATGATGTTGGAACCTTCACGTTGTTGTTCATTTCAAGGAACCACTCTGCTCTGTTTTGCAGTACGCTTGTAATTTTGGTAAAGCCCTTAAAGAAGCTATAAAAAGAACAAACTGGTCAGCTATTTACTACACCAATGCAAAGTCGTGGTATCCAGTATAGCATATGCAGTGTTGATTAATAATTAATTAAATGTTATGGTAAACACACAAGTTGGCTTGTGTAATTACTAAATAATGTTCAATCTCAGCCTTAAGTTTACTTGCTTTAAAGCATGAAAGAATTGTCTGATGGAAGACATTAAATCATTGCATATTGCATTATCACCAATTTTCTTTTATACTATTTTCAGACATTTAAGAGACTTGTAAACTTGGCATTACACAATCCAGAGATAATCTAAGGAATCTTATGGATGATATTGGTTGTGTGAGTGAATCTAACATCGAGCAGTCAATTTTCAAGAATAACAAGGAGTTGAGAATTGTTTCAGATAACATTGACTTCAAATCCTTGTGAACATTACTTTACAAAACCATCGGAATTCTGACATCCACTGGATGGCACAATACTGTACATTTGATCGGGTCTTGTCGTCTCACCTCAACGACACTAACCCACAGACTGAAAGTATTGACAATTTTGAAAACAAAGAGTACCTTCTATCAAAAGAAGAACTACAGAAATTGAAGTCTGATTTTATTATAATTGTATCAAGAATTCTTGTAGAAGTCTGATTTTATTATAATTGTATCAAGAATTCTTGTAGATTTTTTCCCTTCCTTACAGTACTTACAGCAAAATGTCTGTTCACATATAGAACACAGGTATATATCAATTAACCCATTATTCCATATTTGTGTAAATTTGTTTTCAAGTAATAGCATTGATGGAGCCATTAAGGCCTGGTTAACAGACCTAAAGCTTTGCATTAAATACTTATGTGGTGTACCTAGAAGCTAATTTACTCATCTAGTGTTTGTCGAAAAAAAAATCATTAGGGCACACTGGGACCTAATTAGTTAATCCAGTCGAACTAATATTCTTTTATATGTCTTATGTCTATAATTTTATTCATCAAAGGAAGAAAATTGTCAAGTTACAGTGAATGTACAGTGTAAATATGACAAATTGCTGTACAATAGTTATGCATTAAATAGCTGTTTGTTTATTTTATACAGATATTCAAAAGAAATGGCAACAAAATCAACTGTTAATAGTCTTCCCATCATGCCGTTCAATCGAACAAAACATTCTGAAGTGGTCCAGTATCTAGAGAACATTGAAGACTTCATATTCAAGCTATATTCTCAAGATAAGATACCCATTACACAAGAGAAAGATGATGCAAGCTCTGACGAAACTATATCTCCGGAACAAAAAGATGAGATCCTGAATAACGCCAAAGTCCCCTTATGTGGTGATTTGATTGGAAGGGAAAGAATATCAGGTGCTAATACCCAATGGGTGCGAATACCCAGCACTTTCGCATGCAAGAGTTTTTTTTACGGGTTAGTTGATCATATTTTATTATCTTACTTATCTAGTTTATATCTATTTTTTCAGTTGTACTTATTATATTCCTTTGTTATAGTATATTTGGGAACAACTGTACAGAGCCAATCCAACAAGTGGAAGAGAGATTGGAACACTTTATCACATCAGACAGCTATTTCACATGACAAATGTATACACCTCAGTGAAAAAGAATTACAAGAGTGCAGAGAATCTAATGTTGTCTGTCACAAAGGCTTACATTTGTTGTGCCTTTATGGAATTTGCTGGCTTGGAAAGTTTGGAAGATACACCTTTAAATATAACATTACCACCAAAAGGTAGTGATGATGAAGTGAAAACTGACTTTTTAACTGAAACTTTTGAAGAATTTGTTAAAAAATTTGTCATGGTAGAGTTTGATGTAAAAAAAGCTTGGCATGAACAGCAACAACAAAAAGCTAATGAAAGAGCCAAACAACCAGGTGCTAATACCTCTACTGACTCTTTGAACTCTTGTAGTCATCCTGCTCTTCAACCAGGTAAAAGGATGTCCTGAACATCATAAATTATCAACAACAAATGAATTTTTTTATATCAAGCTATATTTATTCTTGCAGGTGAAGTCATTATACAGGGTGTCTCAAAAAAAACCGAATCCATCTTTGGCACGTTATTGTGCATAAATTAATAGGTAAACGAGCGTAATTTTTTTATATTACGAAAGACCAGGCTTTTAGCTGTCGAATGACAGACTTTTCGTACTAAATGAAGAAAAAATGAGCAAATACGAGTTCAACGAAAAATATTGGTCAAAATCGCATTCTTTCCCCTCAGAGAATTGACTGTAAACGTAAGTCTCTTGGGAATTAGGTTAGTCAATTTACTTTGCATATGCAGTTGCATACGCATAATTTTGTTATTGCAAACATGGTTCAACTTACAACAGAACAACGAATATTTATTGTGAAAACGTTTCATGAAACAGGAAGTTTGCAAAGAACTCGGGAGAGTTTCAGGCAACGTTTTCCTGAGTGGCAACCGCCTGCACTCTCAACAATTTGGTCAAATGTAAGAAAGTTTTCTGAACATGGCACAACATTAAATCGAAACAAGGGGAATTCTGGCAGAAGGCGCACGGGGAGATCAGAAGCCAACATTGAGGCGGTCAGACAGCGGCTAGCTGATCATCCTACAGACACAAGCGCAAGACGGAATGGTGTTGGCCTACCACATGCCACGTTCAACCGCATAACGAGGTTAGATCTGAACATGTACCCTTACTGCATGCACATCCGACATCAACTCCTTCCTCGAGACTATGCTCAGCGTTTGCAGTTTGCGCAATGGCTGGTTGACCGTTGCAGACGAAACGAAGAATTCCTGCTATCATTCGTTGTTGGTGACGAAGCCGGTTTTGCCATGAACGGCCAAGTTAACACCCACAACGTTAGGGGGTATGCTGCTGCAGGACAACCGCCCGCATTTAACTTTGAAATCAATTCTAGTCAACAAAAACTGACAGTTTGGGTCGGACTTTGTGGCAATGGCCAGATAATTGGGCCATTCTTCTTTGATGGAAATGTAAATGGATTAAACTATCTGCAAATGTTAGAGCATTCCGAAATCTCTGGTGGGTGCAAGATGGAGCTCCGGCACACCGTTTAATTGCCGTCCGTGATAGTTTGAGAGAATTGTTTGGTCACCGTATCATTGCCCTCTACCATGACGTGGAATGGCTACCGCGATCCCCTGACCTTACTCCTTGCGACTTTTTCCTTTGGGGATACCTGAGGAACAAGGTCTACACAACACCGCCGCTTGATCTCAACGATTTGCGGAACCGCATTCATGACGAAGTTAACGCTTTGCAAAATAACCCACCGATTATCAGAAGAGCTGTCCAGGCAATGTTAAAACGATGTCAACTGTGCATCGAAAGAGACGGTGGTCATGTCGAAGGTGTAGGAGCCTAATTAATGTTCTTAAGTTTGAATTGTAAATTAATCATCAATTAATGCAGTTTTGACACATCTGTGGCTAATTGGTTCTTCTTTTGTTTCTCAATGCATTAATCACGCGCGGAGGTGAAAGAATGCGATTTTGACCAATATTTTTCGTTGAACTCGTATTCCCTCATTTTTCCTTTATTTGGCATGAAAAATGTGTCATTTGACAGCTAAAAGCCTGGTCTTTCGTAATATAAAAAAATTACGCTCGTTTACCTATTAATTTATGCACAATAACGTGCCAAAGATGGGATGGATTCGGTTTTTTTTGAGACACCCTGTATTAGACTCTTCCTCAAGACAATGTTCCAGTTGTTGTAATATCTGTTGAACCTATTGCACAAAACATATTGAAGGTTAATCAAATTTTATTGTGGCCAAGATTGTGGATTGCTATTCCTAATAAACCATCTACTACTCAACAATCACCAAAAGTAAATTATGCAAAACAGCAAGAAAGTCAAACAGAAGATGAATTATTTAATTATGCCTGTCAGTGCATGCAAATGGGGGGTGATGTTAATGCAGCTGAATGACACAGCAAAAGAAGGAGATGGGACAAGAAGTATTCTAAACTGGAAACTTCTGATGCTGTATTTTCGTGCGCGTAAAAGAGGGATGAAATATGCATACGAGGCAATGCGATTTATAACATGTGTCAAAGCATTATGTACGGAAAAAATAGCCCATCGTATAATTTATGGTCAATTCATAAGCCTAAGAGGTGGACAAGGAAAAAATTATGAGAATGACCTGCTAATGGAGATGTTAATAAAGAACCATAAGGTAATGCTAAGAGGAATGTGTGGCAATAAGACCTTAAAGGCTGTAGAGCGAAGCACAAGGGCTTCATATGGCTTGAAATGTATTGTTGATACTTTTGACAAAGTTAGCAATCTACCACCTGAATCAACAAGTCACACATATGCATCCACTAAAGAAGATATAAAAGAAATGATAAGACTTTTGAGGACTGTCAATCCATTTAAATATACTCCTGAAAGAAATTTACAGTCCTTCCCAACTATAAGGAAAATTGTTCATATACATGTTAAAAAAGTGCAGTAAGTATATAAATAGGGACATATATTAATCAATAGTTAATAGTTTGTATTCTAAACATCCATGCATTTTCAGCAAATAATACAGGCACACATTATTTGTTGGAAAACGTACCTGGATTTGAAGTGATCTGAAGTACAATAGTATTTTTTGCATGTTCACTGTCAAATATAGGTAATATTGCTTTTATCTTCTCTACAGATTTCAGTTCCATTGCATGGTCAACAATCTTGTTGATTAAATCGATGCTGAACCATGTGGCTAATCCTATTCCTCCAATACAAGATGGTCCTGATCCATGGAGTGTCAATCTATAAGCCTCCAAGGCATCATACATACTTTTTTGCATTGTCTGTTAGTTTAATTGTTTCTGAGCATTGCACTGACTCTACTGTTGGTCTAATAGCCTCTGTATCTCTGTTAGTTGAAAGGCAGATATCACATTTACAATTTTTTAGGTGGAAATCACAACAGGTATGATCTGGGAGGTTTCGTTCACATACTGGGTGTCCAAAGTAATTAAGAATCATTTCTCTCTTGCACATTGGTTCTTCAACAAATTTTCTCCTAACATCTGACATATGTTTTTTTGTCATTGAGATGTCATAACTGTTGTATATAAGTGATTTGGATTTTAAACTATCCCGTCCTCCATGGTGTAGGGTACTCCAATTTGTATGACTTGTCGTATGTTCTTTATGTCAATTCTAATGCCAAATGAAACAGTGACAAATAATATTCTCAATTTTGAATCTCCATTGACCAACTCAGCAACAAGTCTTTTTCTCTCATACTCAGGATAATTAGCGTGAAATTGAGTGAACATTCTATTCTTTGCATTAATGCATGAGCCGCCTGGAGGGTCATATTGATCAATTCCCAACGTTTGACTAAAGTAAATGTAACACTCACTTATTGTGTCTAGATTACCATAAATAATTGTTAGTGGAAATTCTTGCCTCTGCTGCTGCAGGTCAAGTGCTAGCGGCTCCAAAATTTCATGCAATTTCTTATATAATAATAATTTGTTACTTATATAGCGCAAATTAACATGCATTAAAATATGATCAAATGCGCTTTACAAACTGAAACTAGAATATTTACAATTATTGAGAATTAGAATATTTACAATTATTGAGAATTAGAATATTTACAATTATTGAGAATTATAATATTTACAATTAGTTCTAAAAAGACAATTAAAAGCTTCCCTAAAATAATGTGTTTTAAGAAGTGACTTAAAAACACTAAAATTCTCTTGTCTTCTTATTAAAACAGGAAGACTGTTCCATACAATTGCTGAGGCATTCGAAAATGCCCTGTCTCCTAACGTCTTTTTCGATCTCGCAGTGTTATTCTGTAACAACGTTCCTGTGTTTTATCTCAGATTATAACGAGATGTCTTCCTGATTGTCACTAAACTTCTTAGATATTCAGGAGCAGTTTTGTTAATACATTTGAATGTAAGCATTGCAATTTTAAAATTTACTCGAAATTTAACTGGGAGCCAGTGTAATCTGATTAACGACGGCGTAATATGTTCATGTTTTGGTACAGAGCACACTAAGCGGGCTGCAGCATTCTGCACTCTTTGAAGCTTCATCAGGTGCGTGGATGAGACACCAAATAGTAAACTATTACAATAATCTATTCATGATATGACAATGGCCTGAACGATCGATTTATTGTCTTCGAAGCTTAAATATTTCTTAATGCGCCTAATATTATGTAAGTGATAGATCACAGATTGGCACGTCTTATTAATTGCCGTTTTCATGCTTAACTTGTTATCAAACCACGATCCAAGATTCCGAGCATTCAGCTTTCATCTTTTCATCTTATCATTCAGCTTGAGTTTATCCTCGGTCATCCATGTCTTAATGTTGGCTATGCAATTTTGCAATGCAGTGACCGCTGCTAATTCACTAATAGTGGAATCAGGCTTAAAAGAGATGTACAACTGAGTGTCATCAGCATAAGCATGTGCGTCTGGAAGATGGCTCTTTATGACTTCGAATAGCTTACTGGAGTATATTATAAACAGCAATGGTCCCAAGCAGGAGCCCTGAGGGACACCGTGAGGCAGAGCAAAATCTCTTGAAAAACTTCCATTTATTGTTACTCGCTGTGATCGTCCTGACAAGTAAGACCGAAACCAACTAAGGGCGTTTCCGGTAATCCTGCGCCGCTTTCTCTTTGCTTCAGCTATATCTTGATTATACCAGGGGACTTGTGGTCTTGATCTTACAACTTTTGTTTTAAGGGGCGCATGAGCCGTAGCTGGTTAAAGGTTTAGCGTGTTCCCGCTTACACAAATCTGACAACACAAAATCCTGCTTAAGACACTGAAGATTCACAGCCTTTATTTTCCTATAGGTAACTCTTTTGACTTGGAAAACAGGCCTCACTAAGTGAAGACTGCTATGAACAGCTGCATGATCAGATAAATAGTGGCAACTACATGGTGGCGACCTTATGAGTGACTCCATTTTTTGTGTGATAATAAGATCCAGGGTGTGACCATGGATATGAGTCGGTTGCATGAAGTGCTGCTCAAGTCCAAATGATTCCAACAAATCAAGGAACTTCATTGCGCCGCTGTCCTTAGAGTCATCCACATGAATGTTAAAGTCCCCAAGGACAAGCAAGCTCTCCTTCGAGAGGATAACCGATTCTAAGACATTAGAAAACTCTTTCATAAACATGTTAATAGAAACCTTGTGGCCTTCTGAAGCTGGGGATCTGTAAACAATGACAATCCTAAGCTTACAAGAAGTTGATAGCTGCATCAGAAGCTCAGAGTAATCAAAAGATTCTTCTTCACAAGTTCTAACTGTAGTAACTCTCATACAGTCACGGTGAAGAAGACCAATGCCCCCACCTTTCCGTCTTAAACGTGGATGATCAACTAATTTATAACCTGCTGGACACAGTTCAACACGCACTGCATCATCCGTTTTCTGTAGCCAGGTCTCAGTGACAATAACTAAATCAAATTTGTTATTGTAAACATAATCAACAAAATTGGCTGTCTTGTTTCGTATAAGACACAGATTGAGACTGTAAATTTTCGACTTTACTCATTCTGTCTGAAGATGACTTTGTAATAAAGTCAAAAATTTACAGTCTCAATCTGTGTCTTGTTTGAATTATATTTTGATTCTCAAGATGTCTTGTTTCGTATAGATTGCGCATTTATTAAACAAAGCAATAGACCGCTGTTTTGTGCTTCTGTATTCAATGGAACACGCTGTATTTCTGTAAGATTTGAGATATTACATGCAGGCCTCGGATTTGTTTCAATATCACCACTTTGGATTAACAGACAAAACGTAGCAGTTGAATTATTATAATACGAAATACGCCTTGCTAACCATTTCCAGTTGTATTTGCTCGTTTATTTCGCCAAAATCATTCACTATTGACAGACAAACACTGCCATATAAATTGTCATCGATAACATCTCTTCCAAACCAAACAAGCACAGCAAAAAAGGCCAGATAGACGGAGCTCAGAAAAACATTACATGCCGCCATTACGTGTTACGTCAAGCCAGTATTTTGTCTAGGAAATGATCCAAAATAAATGTTTGGTCGATCTGGATTCACATTTATGATAGCTGGCTCGCATAGCCCTAGTGACATGATAATTTTTTTTTGCATATTTACAGAGCAGTGGCTAAGTGCAATGATTGGCACATTTGGAAAAAAACTTGAAACCAAACACACTTTTCCATATGCTGGATGCGAAAGTCCTTCCTAAAACATGATCAAAATGAATTGTGATATGTATATTAAATCTCATTTGCTTCTTATTATTCAATAAATGTTGAAAATATACAAGACACCATTCTCAACAATTAACCTTCTTCCTCTGATACACACATTACTTTTGCTTAATCTGAAACTTACCATTCTATAACAAGATGGGCCTCATAAACGACTATAGCTTTAACGTCCATTTTAAGCAGTGAAGATGTACGAAAGTTGCCAGCTACAAACATGTCTGGGTGGGCAAATACTATTTTACATTTCGAATTGATTTCTTTTACATTATTTGCCTTAAGAACCACAACATTCAGTTTCGATTTAATCTTTTCCACTTGATCATGCATAAGTGCATTCAACGGCGAGACCACAATAACAAGAGAAGATGATGATGAGAAAATATAGTCAAAAATCAGGGGCAGACACTGGGTAAATCAATGACTTGCCGTAACCAGGGGGTAGAACCGCTAATGTATCTTTTCGCTGGATAACTGTAGCCTTTAATGCATCATACTGTGACTCCTTCAGTGAAATTTCTTCCTGCCCAAGTATGAATAACACATGGTTGATGGCTTCGTGAAACTTTAGTACATTTTGTATTTTAATATTGTTATTTAATATTTCCTCCATCTTGAATTAGCTTTTAACTAAACACATGCGCTGTGAAACCGGATCTCCAAAAATTTTGGTGCAATTACGGATTATGCAAAGCCTTCGTCATTCCTTCCGCCAAGGATCGTGGGCTCTGGGTACGAGATTGGTGCCACAGCTGAGGAAATATGTGCCTTGCGTAGGCAGTTGCGATATAGAAAAAAATCTATATATCGATATCGAAATAAAAAAATCGATAATATCGACTATATCGAATTATGCAAATGAAAAACGTAATTTAGTCAACTTGCATGTATATGCATCACAAACAGTTAAAAAGAAGTGCATGAAACCAGTCATTGTACGTCTCGAAGATTTATATATTGTTTTATTAACAACGGTTTATGCGTTTATGAAAGATATTATTTACAAGCCTAATGGTTTCACACTACAATTAAATATATATATGTTTATAAATTTTCTGCGAGAAACACTAACATGTTTGCCTGGCTTGGCTTGAGGTTTACTCGCTTCGCCGTAACTATCTGTCCCGCTTTACTAAAAAGTCTTTCAGTTGGAGCACTGCTCGCGGGAATCGCCAGGTATCGTCGGACATACTGCGACAGGAGAGGAAAGTCATTCTCGTGGAATTTCCACCACTGGAGTGGGTCGTCATCTCCATCGATCGTCGGAAATTGCAAATATCGGGCAATTTCGTTTGCCACGCGATCTCGTGGTGACTGGGCTGGCGACGGCGATTGTTTGATCTTCTTCATACTTGTGAGAGAGCCAAGGGTCTTCTTAGCTTTCTTACTTGGCGGTGGCTGGTTACTGTGTTCCTCTACGGTCTCTTCAGGCATCTTGAGAAAAACTGCGTCTTTTAGAAGGGTCTCTTTGACTGCATCTAACTCGCACACAGTTTCAATGTCACAACCTTCGGCTTCAGGTTCTTCGTTGTCCGGGAAGAAATCACTCTGAACGGAACACAAAAATAAATAATACAAGAATTGAAAACGACAATAACAACATAGATTATAGCGCTATTAAAATTTTCTGTTTTTACCCCGCTAATTCAATTATCTACAAAGTTAAGTGACAAACTGTCAAAGCTTAAAATAACCTTGCAATTTATACTTTTAATTAGTATCCTTTGAAAGTTGAAACAATTACCTTGTATCTGGGATCAAGAAAGCAAGTGACATTCATTAGCTGTTGCTTTTCGTCACTCGCATATTTGTCTTCAAGGTATTTCATGATGTTTTTCTTTATACTGGCAGTAAGTGGAAGATCTTTTTCTCCAACTGCAAGCTCTTCGTGTTTCAGTCGATACAGGACGGGCTTCAGAGCAGAAATGGTTACGTACTTGCTTGCGCACATTATATCAGTAAATTGAGCAAGTGGAGAAAGAGCAGCATCGACTGCTTCTAAAACTTCTATATCTTGCCATTTTGGAACCAGATGTGCCGTATCCTTGTCCTTGTTCAACACCCTACGCAGTGCTTTTTTACTTTTCAAAAACTTGCTGATCATTCGGTGAGTTGAGCCCCAACGCGTTGCACACTCCTAGAATTAAAATAGAAAAACAAAAACATGTATGTTTAAATCATTTAGTTTTATTATAAAAATGTCGAATAGTGCATGTGTACACAAACCGATGCAAGCTTGACAGGCTTAACTCCTGGTTCTTCTTGAATTTGGGCCTCTGCAAAAGCCTTCTGCCTTTTCCAGCTCATATTAAAAGCGGCCACCGTCTTCCTGCAAACACTGAGTGCACGTGATGTATTCTTCTCGTTTGCGAGGGAATTAGTTATTGCCAAATGCAAGTTGTGGCCGAAACAAGTTATATTGCGCCAGTTCTTTTCCCGGCATGCCTTCAAAACGTTGGCTGCGTTGTCGGTTGTAATGGCTGATAACTTTTTCGGATCCAGTTCCCAGTGTTTCATGACGTCTTCCATACATTCACCCAGCTTGGTTGCTGTGTGATCTTGAGGCACGAATTTTGTTCCAAGACAGCGACTAACAAGTTTCCACTGGTCGTCAATCCAATGAGCAGTAAATCCCATATAAGGTATCATCCCACGCGAAGACCACATATCCGTCGTGGCTGCGTAAAATTCAATGTTTCTCAGGGAATTAAGCACATTTTCTCGCGTAGTGTCGTAGAGTTTAGCTATACGTTGCCTCGAAAAAGTTGACTTCGATGGAATTTGGTAACGCGGCTCTAAAACGTTGAGCAGCTGATGGAACCCGGGACAAGTAACTGCGTTGAGTGGGACACTATCTTTGGCTAGGTAATAAGCTATCGCGTCAGTGATCTCTTCTGTCCGTTTTTGGCCTGGCTGAAGAGGCGCTCTTTTTTCCATTGCTTCGATGATGCTAGGTTGAGAAGAGGATGTCTGGTATTTCTGTGCAGCAGTTGAAGGAAAGGATTCGGTCGCTGGCGCGGTTTGTTTCCTCGCTACATTCAGAGTCGTATACACCATGAGATGGTTTGTTTTTAAATGCGACATTGGATTTGTTGTGTTTCCGGCTTTCGTTTTCACCTTCTTCTTACATAGCTGACATGTTGGGACATCATCTTCATTACTTTTCTTAAAGTAATTCCAAACAGGACTTCTTTGAATAGACATTATTACTTCCCTTTGCAACAGAATAACGAGTAAGTTTGAAACTTTGAATGAGCCGTGTTATTTTGATACCTTGTTTTTAAACCCGCGTCGATACGCGTCATTAACATTATTATTCAAATTATCGCGAATTCCATCTCTACGAGTCATCACAAAACTATTGTTTTCAAGCGTTCAATGCCGCTGCTTGATGATCTTCAGTGATCACAGTTTCTGTCAAAACAATAATGGCCGAATAATCGGAGATTAAGTTGTTTAGTTACAACTTTCGATATTTACAGTATGTATAAGATACCTGTATCACTAACTAAAAATTACTTGTTGAATAAGGTGTACGCAGATCGTTTCCGTGGATTGCCAGCTAAGGATTACCCTCCACCAAAGTTCAAAAAACTTCTAAACATGGCAGGCTGCAGTAGTAAAGATGAAGCTGAATTTGAATAGATCTCTAATCCTGACATGGAAACAAATTTCTAATACCGACATGGAAACAAATACCCCAGAATCAACTTTATCATTAGAAGCTAATACTAGCTTCACGGTTAAAAAGTTGATTAACATGCTAAGTTGAGTTTCGTTGAGCAAAATAAAGCCCGAATTTTTGCAAACATGCACAAGAAGGTAGATTTTAAACCTTTGTATTGTTTTGTGTCATTGCTTCCCATTCACATGAATAACTTTTCCATACGCTTTTTCTTTGCATCTTGATTAAAATTCATTGTCGATTGCTTACTCTTCCCATTCCACATGGGTATCTAAAAGTTCTTTGGAGATAACTTTTATTTTTTGAAGGTTGACTTTGAGTAAAATTTTTGAAAAATGCTCAAAAAATTGTCACTTCATACAAGAATAATGTGAATTGTAATAGATTTGACAGCCACTCTGCTGTGTTTACAAACCTCTTCTGCTTCTGTTAAGTTTTTAATGATTTATGGAAAACTTAACATTGAAAGTTTCAATCCTACTGTTATGTTTCTGCGAGTAATTTATGTTTTCCTGGTATATTTTTATTGTGGTAACTAATAATGTCCCTAGCAAAGAAAATGCATGATATGAAGGTTGTCCAAAACATTTGCTATTAATTACTGAAAAGTAAAAATGTTTTCATTTGGGATAAATAAAAAAATGTAAAAAAATATTTTCTTCTAGAACTTTTCTACAAACATGCTAGGCTGCTAGCCCCAGGCCTCTAAAGTGCATCACACATATTTCACACAATTATCAGGCGTCTCTCTGCCCTATCTTATAACCGCCCTGGCTTTACCCAGTCTAGTTTGCATTTTATTGGAAATTTCTGTATTCACATGAAGTAGTATTGCTGGAGTGAGGGGGTTTTCTTTGATTATTTTCTTCTTTGATGCCTTGCTACCTGATTTGCATTTTTTAGCACATGGTAGTTTGTTGTAATCCTCCATTGAATATATTTTATGACACCTCTTCAGAAGTGATAACAATTACAGTGTTTTGTGACATAGTTTACAAGTCTCCTTCTTTTGGTATTTCATATGATTTGGTACACAAGTCATTGTAGGTGGCAAAGGTTAATATCTGTGCATTTTTGCTGATAAAGTTGGGTGAATTTTTTTTTATGTACATCTAGTCCTTTGAGATAACTTCTGTATTTTTTACTCTCTCCAACTCTTTACTTTGCAAATTCCTCATACAGCCTGCGAAACACATTATAGAACAATAACATGTACATGAAAATTTATAGCCATTTTGCATGCAATTAAAGGCATATGGTGGTCATAAATATGAACTAAAAGGTTTGCAAAATGTATTATACTAAAAGCTATTTCTAAAGCTTAAAGACAGGTTACAGTCGCTTCTGCGCATGTTTGAAGTGTGCTCACACTTTGTTTTGATTGTTGCAATTTGAAAACATTGCGCAATATTTAGTGCTCACAATTTGGGCAAGATGGCCGACGCACGGGAGTGAAAAATTTCATTGTTCCCAATGCTTACTAATATTCTCATTAAAAGAAGCGATACAGTCATTGAATCAATTTCATATCTATAATAGATGCATCTGAAGTGTATTTTCGTGAATATGGCTTTGAGCAAATGTTTAAAAATGAAACATAAAGATTGAAGTGCAACATGTCTGAAGTACGAATCCTTGATATTTATTACTGGCGCGCATTTTGACTTAAGTTTAAAACTATTTCTAATTTGTTATTGGGAAGAGTGAGTAATTAGTGGCAAGTATCAGTCAGGGGCGGATCGAGCAACATAACTAGGTGGGTCCAGGGGCATGCTCCCCTGGAAAATTTTGAAATCTAGAATCCCGCAAACGCGATTTCATGCGTTTTGAGCGCAAAGTTTGCAAAAAATACACGAATAAAATGAAGAAAAAACCCCTGTTATTTCTCAACAAAAAAGCAACAATACATAAAAACACAAGAAAAAAAATTATCAAGAGCCGCCTTTTCTACATCAACTGGTCTGAAAACGTTCAGAAACAGGCAAAGCGCTTTCGAACAGAGGCAGATAACACAGCAAATCTTTAGCGAAAAGTTCAAGGCAACAGATCTTCCAACAGCGGCAGGTAACACATTAAATATTTAATAAAATGTTCAAGGCAAAGGATCTCCCAACAGCGGCAGATAACACAGTAAATCTTTAGAGAAAAGTTCAAGGCAAAGGATCTTCCAACAGCTGCAGATAACAAGTAAATCTTTATAAAATGTTCAAGGTAAAGGATCTTCCAACAGCAGCAGATAACAAGTAAATCTTTATAAAATGTTCAAGGTAAAGGATCTTCCAACAGCGGCAGGTAACACAGTAAATCTTTAATAAAATGTTCAAGGCAAAGGATCTCCAAACAGAGGCAGACAACACAGTAAATCTTTATAATAAAATGTTCAAGGCGACGGATCTTCCAACAGCGGCAGATAACAAGTAAATCTTTAGAGAAAAGTTCAAGGCGACGGATCTTCTAACAGTGGCAATTAACACAGTAAATCTTTAATAAAATGTTCAAGGCAAAGGATCTCCCAACAGCGGCAGATAACACAGTAAATCTTTAGAGAAAAGTTCAAGGCGATGGGTCTCCCAACAGCGGCAGATAACAAGTAAATCTTTATAAAATGTTCAAGGTAAAGGATCTTCCAACAGCGGCAGATAACAAGTAAATCTTTAGAGAAAAGTTCAAGGAGACGGATCTTCCAACAGTCGCAGATAACACAGTAAATCTTTAATAAAATGTTCAAGGCAAAGGATCTTCCAACAGCGGCAGATAACAAGTAAAACTTTAGAGAAAAGTTCAAGGCGACGGATCTTCCAACAGCAGCAGATAACACAGTAAATCTTTAATAAAATGTTCAAGGCAAAGGATCTTCCAACAGCGGCAGATAACAAGTAAACCTTTATAAAATGTTCTAAAACTTTAGAGAAAAGTTCAAGGCGACGGATCTTCCAACAGCAGCAGATAACAAGTAAATCTTTAGGGAAAAGTTCAAGGCGACGGATCTTCCAACAGCGGCAGATAACACAGTAAATCTTTAGAGAAGGGTTGAAGGATATTAGGTATTGAATTCATTTTGCTTTATTCTTTTCTTCTTTATCATTTAATATGTCCAAGAATTGCATCCTTGTAGGATTCTGTCTTGCAAATGTATTTATTATTTCTTGTATATCTACGGTAATATCGTCATTTATATGCATCTGCGCAAGGCCATTTAGCCGTTCGTTAACCATCGTGCTTCTTAACCATGTTTTCATTCGGCAAAGAGCAGAAATGGATCTTTCGCATTCACACGTAGTAACTGGTACCACTGCCAGTATCTTAAGGGCGGTGCAGATATTCGGAAAAGTGAGTTCGTTACAGTTTCGTAGAGTATCCGCCACTGAATCATATGGAACTTTTTCAAAGCCTTCTGTCCAACTGGTTTCCCACAAACTCAGCTCGGCATGGATTGAACGAAAGTTTGGCATGTCATCACTATATGCTGCAGCGAACTTCATAAACTCCGTCTTCCAGTCTTTGCCTTTACAATTAAGAAAAATACCAGGAATAACGTAAAATCCGTTATAGAGATTACACATTTCTGATGGGAAACGATGTTCCATTTCTCCAATCAAGTGATCCAAAATTGGAATAGTAAGCTTCAGTCGAAAATAATTGCGGGCATTGGATATGTTATAGTTATCCCAAGTAGTTTGAACTTTGCAGATTCTAGGAAAGGATTCACTAACTGCTACGGACTCGGCCAATTCTAAGGCTTCATCGTAATACTTATCATGAATCTCTTCCACCGACTCTCACATTTTCTTCAGCTGGACCTTTAGCAGATTGATTTGCTTGAGGGACTGTGCGACATCAATTTTCCGACGTTGCAATTCAACGGTCAAAAACAAGGTGTGATGAAGGATATTGGTAGTAATTACAAGAGTGGCAATGAATTCAAACTTCTGAATTGAGTGGAAAAAAAGACCAGCATCAGAACTCGAATTGTTGAAGTTATTGTTGACATTCAGGTTCATGTAATCCAAGCTGTTGAAGATGGCCTCAAACGCATCCACAAATCCACCTAGAGTAGAGATCCGTTCAACCCAACGCGTTGTCGAAGGAGCTCCAAGCTTCTGGCGCTTCAAACCAATCTTTGCCATTTCCTTTCTCAGCAATTGCATTCGGTTTGGAGATGGACTGAAAAAACTAGAGATCTTCTGTGCAT
Organism: Dendronephthya gigantea; assembly: GCF_004324835.1. Lineage (NCBI taxonomy): Eukaryota > Metazoa > Cnidaria > Anthozoa > Malacalcyonacea > Nephtheidae > Dendronephthya > Dendronephthya gigantea. The sequence goes on from NW_021163051.1 coordinate 981,996, forward strand.
GATCCAACATTTTTTGAACAGAGTTTATCCCACAAGTTTTGGCAACAACAAGATTCAAGCGATGGCTGGATCAGTGGACATACAATGCTTTCGAATTCTTTTCTAAAATACGCCCAGAGACACCTTTTGTCTGACTAGACATCGCACTTGCACCATCGTAACCTTGACCACGAAGATTTGAAAGAGGAAGACCAACTTCTTGCAAAGTTCCTTCGATGTTGTTCGCTAATGCTTCACCTGTAACACCTTTGCATTCAACAAATTTTATGAATCTTTCGTTAATTTCTTTCTTCGAATCAACATATCGCAGGACAATGGACATTTGTTCTTTACTGTCACAGTCTGTCGCTTCATCACCAAGAACCGAGTATATTGGACAATTACTGTTATTTATCTCAGCCACGATTTTATCGCGAATCTGGTCGCCGGAGACCTTAATGAGCTTGTTCTGGATTGTCTTGGAACGATAAGTCGCATTCTTATTGCCACTCTCAAAATGACGTTGAAGGGTTTCGTCACCTGCATCAACTCGGAAATCAAGAAGGGATTGGAAGTTACCAGGATTGGTAGAAAGATAATACTTGGAGTCGTCACGATGTCCTCTTAAAGCGATATTCTGTTTTCCAGCCAAAAGGATTGTCTTAGTGATGGAGGTTAGGATAGATCGGTTCTGCTGAATACAAGCGCTCCTCATTCTATCTGTTTGTTCATCAATACCCATTTCTTCGCCTGTCATAATTTTCTTGAACTGCACCATGCGCAACATAGAATCACGGTGGATCACGGAAGATTTTTGATGTTGCTCAAGTTTTGAAGCAGCACTTTGCCAATTTGTTAATGGTTCCTTGAACAGCTTTATTAATTTGGAGCCATTATGTCCAGTTTCTTTACCAAAAAGAACACAAGAAAGACAAAAGGCCCCATCGAAAAGTTTAGAGTAACATAACCAAGACCACCGATTTAGCCAAGTAAGACAAAATTTTCGCCGCGAAGATGAACAAGGAAAACTGAAAGATTGGGATGGCTTCCAATGATTGTTAATTAAATTAAGCTTAGTATCATCATCGATTGTTGTCACTGAAACAAAATGTCCAATATCCAATGGGTCAACATCTGAAATATCTGCCTTATTTCGCTTCAGGGATGATTCGCCAGAAGTACTAGGTTTTTCTAAGGCAAGTGCAAGCGGACCTGCAGATAAAATGAACAGGGACGAATTACAATTATAATCAGATGAGTTCAAAAACCGGCGATAACAGATGATTGTATACAAATGGTTTGCACCTTTGTATATTAATCTTCAATCTACATGCATTTTTGTTCATTGCAATCATCTGCTTAACAACATCTGTAATTGTGAACTCCCAATAATATCTTTCATATGAAAATGTTGAAAAGATGGCAGTTCAGAAAAAAACTAAATGAAAGATACAATAACTTACGTTTTAGTGTGATCCCAGGAGGATCATATTCCTTTACAGGTTTGTGCTCATCCTTGACAATAGAAGATGTTGATGGCTTTTCGTCTGAATTTTGTGACTTTGTCGTACTTTGGGAAGGGCGAGAAAAAAGATTCTGTTGCTGAGATTGTGAGCACTTCTTCGGCTTAGTTGGGACATCTTTCTTGGTTAAAACTTCGACAAGTGGTACAAAGTGGTTTGGGTTGAAGTCAGCAGTCAAACCAGGCAGAGTATGCACACCATCAATTGTCCATAAGAGAAAAAGTTTAGTTGGTTGACCAAGTTGAAAAATTACATGTGTCTGCCTTGGTTGTATAGTTCCATTTAAAAATTGCGAATACTTGTTCGGTGCTGCTGCGTTCTCAGGGTAAACTGATGTAATGTTCATTCCAGTAACAGACGACAAGGCTAGCATGCACAAAAGAGAGGAAAAGGTACCAGGGTTTGCATTTTGGATGGCTTCATGCTCAACAACTTTTACCCTGCTGTTGGGATCCTTGCGGTCATAACCATGTCCTAGGGCTGAGTCAGATGCAGCCGCTGAAAAAGCACTATTCTCGGATTTGAATAGCTTTGACTTTTCTTTAATGTATGGATGGAATGCATAAAACTCTTGATTATTAAAGAGCTCAATGCTGGTAAGATCTCTCAATAAATTATAAAGATCCTCTTTGCCACAAAGTAATTTGGAACAGGCTCTGTATAGACAATTTCCATCACCTTTGGTCCTATATATTATATACCATCATCAATTAAAAGCCATTAAATGACCTTAATCCTTAGATTTTAGAGAACATGCACAATTTAAATTATCTGCAATATTTTTTTAATTACTAACTAGATCAAAAACACATATAATAGTTTGAACATAATCCTTCAACTGTTCAACAGTGAGGGTTGGCAATCATGATATTGTTTTAAAAGAGATAAGTTTAAATAATATTACTGAGGCATAATTTGTTCTAATGTTCATTTATACACTGTATGGTCCTTGACATTCAATTTATAATCACTGTCGTGCACTAAGGACAGGTCAATTATTGTCAATATTGCTACAACCTCCTGGGTTCTTACCATAATATAATTCTACTGCAAAATATTAATAATGAATTGCATATTGATATTATACAATTCAGAATGATATTTATATATATATATATATATATATATATATATATATATATATATATTTATATATATATATATTATATTAATATATATATATTTATATATACAGTAGGAGGCAAAAGTTTGAGTCCAGTCGTTGTAGAATTCCAGTATTAAATCCTGGCAGCGTATTGGAGTTAAGACATGCGTGCTAGTGTTTCAGTACTGTAAACTATATTAATTGCACACTGTTTTGGTCCTAATGATCTAAATTATAACAAAATAAAGTTCTCATTCCTTTACACTGCCCAAGATGGGTAGGAAAAAGGGCAAAGTGATGGTGCACAAGGACAAATAGTTCCATTAAGTATTGAAGGATTCTTTCCTCGTAAGATCGCAGAAGAAGTGAGAATTTAAAAAGGTGGTATGCAACTAACCTTGGAGAGGTTCGAAGAAACTAAATCCTACTCAAGCAAACTTTTAGCTGCTTTGGTCATGCTCGGTTTGGCAATATTGAAAGATATAATAGGATCCTAATTAAAGAAAAGTATCATCCAATTCTTCAAGGACATGGAATTTCATCTGGTACAAAGATGATCGCACGTCTAACTACATGATAATCACCCTAAGCACATGCACATCTTCTATGTGCCAGAAATCGTTTAGAAGCAAACTCATTCTGGTGATCTCGTTGTCATGGCTTTCCACCTCATATTCCAGATCTAAAACCTATGGAGCACTTGTAGAACCGTTTTAACCGGAAGAGGGCGAGGCACAGACCCGCCAGCCAGGCTGACTTGAGGCAAGTGGTCAACGAATGCTGGCAAGGTATTGAACGTGTGACATTAAAAAACCTATGGAATCTATGCGAGCAAGAATAAAGGTCATTTCAAGAGCAAAAAAGAGGGAACTAAGCAATGACATGTAAATGCATGTTTGCACATTAAAATACGTAAAAATGAATATCATAACATCTCATAGTTGTTGTACAGCATGTATTTTTCTGTTTACTTGTTTACTTTTTTCTAGTTCACTTATCGGTAAGGTTTTCTGTAGAATATTAATATATGCTGCTGAAACAAAGAAATACAGTCACTGGACTCAAACTTTTGCCTCCTACTGTATATATTTATATATATATAATATTATATATATATATATATATTATATATATAATATATATATATATATATATATTTATATATATCTATATAATATATATATATATATATATATATATATATATATATTTATATATATATACATATACATATATATATATATATATATATATATATATAATTATATATATATTATATAATATTATACAACTACATGCAGCTTAATTGTTTAATATATAATATAAAGCTTATGTTGGCAGAATTAGAATATTATTCTTTATTTATTATCATTATTGGCATAGTACTGAGAGTAGTGTAAAGTGTAAACAAATACTCACTTTAGAGCTCGGAGTTCCCCACGTTGCCACGCTTCGGTGATATGCTTCGGAATATATAATTCACTGGCAATATCTCTTCCTACTTTGCCTCTTTTAAAGAAATTCGAAACCTTCGATTTCGAGAGGAAAGTTGAAACTCTCATTTCAGCATCACGCCGTACTGCCTCAATATCGGACAGCTTATTGAGTTCAAGCAAAGAGCAAAGATCGCACTTCATTTGCATCGACATTTGCATATCTTTACTTGCCACCATGATAAAAGCATGACAATGAACAAATACGATGTCACAGTGGCTGAGATGCATCGGTGCGTGTGTGCCCACAATCTCAAATTTTTGGCGAGATGCAGCTTAAAAACGGCCCCAAAATAATAGATTTGTGATGTCACAGTGGCTGGCTAGCGATGCGCCGGTGCATCAACCGATGCATCGCTAGCCAGCCACTGTGACGTCATAAGCCACTGAACTCTATACATATAGCTTGATGAGATATATCCCGCGTCAGACCCAGATATTCTTGGCGCAACATTTTAAATGCTTTCATGTTATTATTATACGATTTTTGACGGCATCTACTGCCCAAAGAGTAGGCGTTGTTAAAAAGCAGGCTATTCGGCCATTTTTTCTCGCAAAAAAGTTTAAATACTATTTAAAACCATTTAGGCACACCTCACATTTACTCAAGTCTCATTTAGTTGCACTGATGCGCCTGAAGGATATTATCGTTACACATATAGTATATATAACTAGTATATATACATATATATTTTTTGAGAAATGTGACCGATGCATTCGCATCAGATGTACTGGTCTAGATCCGCCCCTGGTATCAGTGTTGTTGTTTCCGGCGCACAAAAAACTTCCTAATAATAATGCTTTGCAGGCTTACCATGCTAGTCTGAATGTACCGAACAATTTCAATAAGTCATGAAGAGTAAAGACATATGTATCTTCCTTGATGGAACTAAACGTGAAGGTACAGTACTTGTGGATTGATGGTTTTTAACTATGTATTAACTTTTATCTGATACACATCTGGAAAAAATCAGCCTGTTGTTTCAACAATTTTTAAGCACACTGAGAATACACAAAATACCCAAACCAGAACATTGAGCGAAAGACAACGCCGTACTCAAGAAAAAATGAGGTATAAAATTAAATTATAAAATATAAATTATGGTTTCAATTGGTAACCAAAGAATAAAATCTATGTTGATTTTGCAACAATTATTGACAGAAAGATTGAGTGGTCATGATAATGATGATGCAGGAACTTCAACTATAAGTTATAACATTAGTTGTGACACTATTGAAGCTTGTCAGAATCAAAATACAGGAACCAATTTCCCCACATACATAAATATCGGAACACAGTGTTGTCTTACATCTAAGGCACTTGTTAATGCTCAAACACAAACTGATGAAAGTTTTCTATTCAACCTTGGTAATACCATTGACCAGTCAGGACTATCTGCACTCACGTTTTTATCAATCACAACTACTATGCTGATCACCAACATTTTTTTGATACAAAAGCCAAAGAGCAGTTGAACACCTTGCCATCCACAGCCATCCCATCAACCTCTAATGACAACTAAGACCTTGATGAACCTGGATCTGAAACTAATAGTTATAATAGTTCAATTGATTATCACCAAGATGACATTTATCAGCTGCCAATGAGCCTCTACCAGAGGAGATAGATGAAATTGAGCCTGAAACGTCCTTAAATACCTTTTTGCAATCCAAAAATTTTTTAGTTAATGAAAAATCCGTGGAAAAACTTTTTAATTTATGTAATACATTAATACATGTGGACAGGTCATAATTGAGAAGAAAATGATAAAAAAAAAAGAAGCATGGTATCAGTGAAGTCAACTTGCATGCAGGGCCATACAGATGTATGGATGTTGATGGATGTATGGATGTTGATGGAATGCCATTGAGCAACCTACTCATACCAGCAGCTGTTTTGCTCACTGGATCACCATAAATCATTTTAGATCATGCACAACTGTTGCAAAACGTCAGAGTTAAACAAACCTTTGAATGTTGCTGGAGATGGTCGTTGTGACAGCCCAGGTCATTCAGCAAAGTATGGCGCCTACTCTCTTCTTGATGAAGCTTCTGGAAAGCTGATCGACTTTAGCTTAGTTCAAGTGACAGAAGTATCATCTTCAAATGCAATGGAATATGAGGGATGCAAAAGGTCTCTGAACAAGCTTATTGGCAAACAAATACCTGTGCGATGCCTTACAACTGACTGATATGTTATGATTACTGCTGAAATGAGGTTGCACTTTTAGGGACAACAACAATTTAGGGTAGAAAAATGCAAGGCAAATAAGAGTTGGGTTTGCAAGCCAATAAAGGAGAAGAAAAATCATAATTATCTGTCTTCAATGCTGGCTGATGTGGTGAAAGCAAAGAAACATGGCATTAAAGTTATTAAAGAACCAGCTAAAATGCCAAAACACATTGCCAAGGAGACTAAACCTGGCAAACAGTCTGTGATTGAGAAACACAAATCCAGGATGTCAAGTGATTGAGACATGGTTTACTTCTTATAAAACATTTCATACTTGTAATTTTTGCAAATATTACTTATAGATCCATATAAACATTTTGTTTAAGATAAACTACCCCTACTCATTATTCATCAGCAAAATTCTTCCAAGCCAGGGGGACAGAAATGTGCTCTTAAACAGCTAACTGCACATGATGGCAAAGGTACTCTAATTTCCTTCCCCAAGGTACCCCAACACCACCTAACAAACTGTCGATAAGCAACATGTCTGTTCCTTTTATGTCCTGGACCTTCAGTTGCCGTTGTTCTATACTGCTGCTTGTAATGATACCAGGCAACTTAAAGAAACCATGGATTCAAACAAACAGATGCAAATGCAGGTTTGTCAGTTATACAATTAGGTTTACTCTCTAGCTTGTCTGTCTCAAAAACCTTGTCGTTTTTGTTCATAACCTCAGCTACTTTATGATAGCAGACATGTTCTTAAGGACGTCCATGATTTGACAATGTTCACAGGTACATGTGTAAATAATTTTATACTGTAAGATACAGGAAAGGCACCTTTCCCAAGGTTTGAAATACACCTCAATGGTTATTAAAATGCCAATTTAATTAAATTTTATATCCCTAAAAAGAAACAGCTTACCAGTCTGATGAGTTGGCCAACCTATTTTCATCTTCTTCATATTCACTACTTTCATCGCCGCTATCATCACTCTCAGAGGCAGCCACAATCTCTAGGACAGGCTCGAACTCCATAACCAGTTAAAAAAGCAGACAATTATTGAATCTGATGGCGCTGCCAAATCTCAAACTGGTGCCCAACAAAAAGTTTGTTTCATTGCTGACTTCATGTGCCACATCATTGTTCATAAAAGTTTCTTTGTCAGATTCAGAATCATATTCTTCAGCATCTTCTCTTTTGTCCGCGTTACCCTCTTCTTCATTGCCATAATCCTCTGCCTCATTGGCTGCAGGTTCGCATGAATTTTTTTTTCTTTTGCATGAATTTTTTTTCTTCATATCTTAGCCAGGAAATCTCGAGAGAATGGTGCAACTGACAGTCAAGTGCATGCACAGGGAAATTTGGAATACCATCAGCTATCTCCAAACTCCAAGGAAAAGTCCCTTAAACCAGCTGCGGAAGTCAACACATCAGTCCCCGAATCATCTGATGTTTCCAAAAAAAATAAGGTTCGCAGAATAGTTAAAAACATCCAAACAAACGTGAGTTCTTCATAAATAGGTACACATGACTGAAAAACATTATTGGAAAAGTCAATCTAGAGCCTAAGATCTACTTGCAATAGTGAGGGCAGCTTGCAATAGTAGATCTACTTGCAATAGTAGATCTACTTGCAATAGTGAGGGCAACCGCCTTTCGAATTTTTATTCTTTCAATATTAACCTATCGCTATTTAACTATTTTAGTCCATGCTCTAATAACTTTCATGGTAGGCTATTCATGTGTGAATATACCAAAACATTACCTCAGCATGCATGCATCGTTTCACATATTAACCGCGGATCAGAGCTTCCCACAACAAGTAAAATAACCTAGCTTTAGACAGTAGAATCACCTGGCTATATTAAACCCGGTCACATCTGGTGGTGCAGTTAATGAGTTAATTGCATTATTTAGATGAAGCAGCTAGATAACTTGGGATGCAGGCCTGGAAATAATTTTGGGGCGGCTGCCTGTCAAAGTGACCAGCACCAATGAATTTGTGCCTGTCACGAAAAAAAAGTACCAGTCATTGTACCTGTCTGCCAGAAACCTAAGAAACGAAATATGCAATGTTGTTATTGTTAAATACATGTATATAATATATATGTTTACAAAACAATGTGAATTATTTCTTTATGACGCTAACTGTTTGAGTGTTTCAAAGACAAACTACTGAACTAGAAGTCATCGGACAAAAAAACTCAGCAAAATCACTGCCTTCATTGTCAGCGTCACTGAAAATTGAAGGAACTGTACGGCCATAATCAGGTGAATCTGTACCATCAATACAAATGTCCATGTCTTCCACATTATCAGATTCTGAAGAAGGTGTTGCTGGTGTATTATCAATCACGTCAACAATATCATCAACAGAATCGTCAGAGTTCGCATCTTTGTCTGACACGTGATAATATTTAACTTTCTTTTTTCTTGATCTATATTTCTTTCTTCTCTTCTGATTTGGCTGTCTAACTTTTTGACTTTGCCACAACTGAACAACTGGAGTAGCATGAAATGAATCAAAGGGAGGACCTTCCTCCACAATTCTGAGAGTATTCGTGAGTCTCTCTTCACCTAAAGAACACCTTTCATCACTCTTTGTTCTTCTTAGTTTGGAAAACAGGCATTCTAGTTTTGCATTGCAAATTGGCACAGAAAACAGCAGTTGGATCAAAACCAAAATGTTTCTCCACTTGGAGGAATACGAGCAGTTAAATAGAAGTCTCCATGTCTTCTTGTAGTTCGCTCTTTCTTACTGAAGGAAGCTTACTGTATGACTTAGAATATTGTGCCACTCCTCAAGAATAGCTTGATTACAGTCGCTTAGACAGAGGCCTTGCTTTATTTGACTAGGACGAAACTTCTATAACATACCAGTAATCATACTATCAGCGAACTCTATTCCATCCACTTCTGTTAATAATTTCCAGTGCTCTGTGTTCAAGATTTTTGCCATGCTACTTGCACCTCTTAATCTAGCATCTACAGAAGAATGAATGGATTCTATAAAAGTATTTTTTGAAGCTTTAACATCTGCCACAGCTTTGTTGAAACTATGGACCGGAAATTCGACTCCTTGATAAGTGCATGAGGTGTCTGTGATTACCAGTTTATTAAAAACATGTTTGATAGATGGAAGATCTTCAAATGATTTCAACATCAACTGGTCAAGGGATTTCTTGGATCGGTGAAGGTTGTGTATTGCGGCAACACTGTCTATTTGGTCGTCCCGAAATGCTTTAGACAGAATTGCCGCAGGATTGAGAGCATCGATATACAGTGCAACATATAACAGCATGCCACTAGATTTCCATTTACGTAAATAACCTTTGAGTTTTTGACGATCTGTGACTTTTTCATCACTTACACTTAAATTTTCTAAATGTTGCATGTAGACACCATTTTGTCAAGAAAAATTTGCAGTGCTGATAGCTTGAATGCGATCCATCGTGTTCCAGAAGCACGTTTTGGTTTCACAAAGCCCTCTTCAAATTCATAATTGAGTAAATCATGAAGTTGTCTCAATTCGTGCATCTTTTTGGGAGATTTATGATACAGGGAATATAGCTTCGTTAGCATATTATCAACATCGTCAAATGCTGTGCCATTTATTGCGTCTTTGAGGGCAAGTTCCAGTTTGTGGGCAACACACCATGTGTATACAAGCCAAGAAGAATTTTTCTCCAGAAGTGCTTTCACTCCATTTTTTTTCCCAGTGTTCACAGACGCACCATCAGCTCCAAAACCCACTAATTTGGAATACAATTCATTTGGCAAGATCCCCAGTGACTTAAAACTTTCTTCAATTGCTCTCATAATGTCCTCTGCATCTGCCTTCTTTACATCTTTCAGACACAAAAACGAAAGTTTCACTTCCACAGTCAAGCAAATTCGGCAAGTGTCTATTTACAGTTGTGGTTTCCAAAAAGCAAAGCGACATGTTCATGTGAGTATAGGTTTCAACAATGATTCATGTGAGGCGAACATGCTACAAATTTTGATTTGCTTGATGTTTAGTACCGGGTTTTGTATTTTTCACCCTATATGAAACTACTGTATTGGCACCTAACTACAAAGAGTGAATTCGGTCCACACCCCCCCCCACCCCCGTTCTAACCGTTTGTCTTAAAATTTTGTGTGTGATCTTATTTTACCCAATGTACTAATTCAGCAAAGTTTTTTGCCGCAAAAATCTGTTTATGTTGCCGAGTGAAGCTGCTGGAAAGTCGTATGTCAGGGAACTGGAGAGACTTGTTAACGCTTGGAACAGTAACTTGGACTTGGAGATCTTGCATGATATTATGATATTTCTTTAAAACTTACTATGATCATGCCTGCTCTTCCTAACAAAAACCGAGTTTTAAATCGAGATCGAAAGACCATGTGACTTGTCTGTCTCGGCACATGGCTTTGTGGCAAAAAGGCAACTTTGATGGGTTACTTCAAGAATGTAAAACCATCCAGTCGACACTACTAGCTACTAGAAAGGTTTCGAATGAACAGCTTTCCAAGACCTTCGCTAGTGTCATGTTTCGTGGCAAAGTGAATGCAGCTCTACGTTTGTTGGATGAACAATCATGTGGTGGAGTTCTTCCTCTTAATGACGATGTGTACAAGGACCTCTTGCAGAAACATCCACTTGCACAACCTGAGGATCATTCCATCATGATTGATGGTAAAATTCCATATGTCGATCCATTGTTATTCGCCAACATAGACGAGGCAGCCATAGCAAAAGCAGCATTGAGGACTCAAGGTGCTGCTGGTCCTTCAGGTCTTGACGCACTTGGATGGCGGCATATTTTGGTGTCTCGCAACTATGGAGAGGCTGGCAAAGATCTGCGATCCGCAATAGCATTAATGGCGAGAACACTTGCAACCCAGAAGGTCGTTATTGGAGCAGATCAGACCACCAGCTTAGAGGCCTTCTTAGCGTGTCGCTTAATACCTCTGGACAAGAACCCTGGTGTCAGACCAATTGGGATTGGAGAGGTTTTACGACGGATAATTGGAAAATCAATTGTCTTTGCCATCAAACCACAAATCATGGATAGCGCAGGAGACTTACAGCTATGTGCAGGACAACAATCAGTCTGCGAAGCTGCTGTTCACGCCATGTTGAAGATTTTTGAAGAAGAAGAAACAGACGCTGTCTTACTGGTAGACGCCACCAATGCGTTCAATTCCATCAACCGTAAGATCATGTTACATAACATTCAGTACATTTGTCCCGCAATGGCTGTTTATACGTTCAATTGTTATGTAACAGCTTCAAGATTGTTCTTGCAAGGTGGTAAAGAAATTGCATCAGCTGAAGGTACCACGCAAGGTGATCTATTAGCCATGCTGTTATACGCAGTCGCCATTATTCCACTCCTGCTCATGATTAAATCTGATGAAGCCAGTGATGTAAGGCATGTTGCGTACGCAGATGACCTTAGTGGAGCAGGTAAGCTAATGCAATTGCATGCCTGGTGGGAGAAGATTGCCGTGCATGGTCTGAGTCTTGGTTACTACCTGCGAGCTGATAAATCCTGGTTGATTGTGAAGCCACACCTGGAGCAGACTGCCATTGAGATCATCACTGGAACTAATGTACAAATTTCAAGTGAAGGGCATAAGTACCTTGGAGGATATCTTGGATCGGATGACGGAAAAAATAAGTATATTAGTTCTTTAGTTAGTAAATGGTGACAGCAACTTCACGTTTTGAGTGAAATTGCCAAATTCCAACCCCAAGCAGCATACACGGCGTTTGTATCAGGTTTTCGGCACAGATTTACTTACCACATTCGTGCCATTCCAGGTATCAAGACCGCGATGCATCTTGTTGACGACACCATCAACCTGAAGCTCCTTCCTGCACTCCTCGATAACCGTAGCTTCTCCATCCATGAGCGACAATTGGTTTCGCTTCCAGCTCGTACAAGAGGTCTTGGTATTCCGATCTTTAACGACATCTGTGATGAAGAGCATTTGAACTCCACAACCATCTGTCATCTTCTCTCAAGTAGAATCATCCACCAAGTGGTACACCATCAACAGAACATGGAGATTCCATCCACGATCTTCGCCGTGAGATTGCAAAACAACATCAAGCTAGGAACTCGTTACTGCTACAGAACTTGAGATCGAGCATGAGTGAAGAGCAGATTCGAGCAAAGCGTTCACTATCAGTTTCATCATACGATACAAAGTTCAACCAAGAGTCTCCATGTATTTGTACGATTTACTTGTTCGTATTCGTATTGGTTGTATTCGTACTGTACTAATCTCTGTAAATATTCCTTTAGTTGAACCGCTATATGATTAAAAATTCTACGAGTTCAAAGTACACGTCTGGTTAAGACTGAGTCTAACATTGTTAAAAGATTAATTTAAAACTTTATATCTATCAATTTGGAACCATCGCACAAACTATGCTATTGCAGAGAGAAGGATCGCCCAACTAGTTTTGTTGAAGAATCAAGCAAACTTCTGAGATTGAGGCGTTGCCGCTCGGCTGCAAAGGCAAACATAACAAAGAAGATTAAAGAGCTCACCGAATTGATAGGTAATTGTCAAATTAAAGACGACACTTTAGCGAAGATAAAGGAATTTGATGATGTGGGCAAGTAAATTCTACACAGCTCATGCCAATTATCATGACATAATTGGCGACAAGTATGATATCCAAGACTCCGAAGAGTATTTGCAAACAGAAAATAGGTGAATCGAGAATTTCTCACGAACTCTGAGCGAGTGGGTTTCAAGTTTTGAAGATGAGGTATCAAAGGCGGACCAAGAAGTTAGATCGGGTGATTCAGTAAGCAATATTGGACCCTCGCACCGCGATAAAACATGAAATCCAGACTAGCGGCAAGAGCGAAGACCGCCTCGTTGGAAGCAGAAAAGACAGAACTAGCTAAACAACAAGCTCTTTCTTTTCAGACAAAGACAACACCAATAAGAGGAAGAGAAGTTACGATTGGAACAAAGAAAATATGAACTGAAGCTTGACACAGAACTAGAAAAAGCTAAAGCAGAGGAAAGAGTATATGCTGAAGCTATTCATAGCGAAAATCAACCTATGGCAACACAATTTACATCCACAATAGCAAAGCAAACCGGAGTGAAGCTAGAGAATAAATATGCTCTCGGTCAACAAGCCAATTTAATGCCGAATTACATCAGTTACTAAATCAGCACCAAAGGTCGACCTTGGCCATGGCCCTGCTTAACGTTCAGGTTCCAACCTTTGCTGAAAATTTAATTGAGTATTGTCACTTTGTACGATCTTTCGAGAACCTGATCGAAGCAAAGACAACAAGCGCCAGTGCAAGACTGTTCTATACGGTCCAATATACGAAAGGTGAGGTGCAAGAGCTTGTTCGAAGTTGCTTAACTACAAATCCAGAAGAAGGATATCTCAAGGTAAAGAAGCTTCTGAAAGACAACTACAGACAAAACTACAAGATTGCTGCTGCATACGTGGACCGGATCACCCAAGCATCGCCAATTAAAGTAGAAGATGGCGTAGGCTTACAGAAGTACTCTGTGCTACTGGCTAGTTGCAGAAATACCTTGAAGGAGATCGGATACATTAGCAGAGTGGAAAATCCTGAAAGTTTGGTTAAACTAATTGGGAAGCATCGTAATTATCGCTTCTCTGGTTTTAGTAAATGAAAGTAATCACCACACAAAGATTAACTTTCACGACCCAACGTTTCGACACTCCGGTCTAGTGTTTTCATCAGGGGTGATCTGATGTTGAAACTCGGTTCCTTATATACTCTCAAAATGACGTCATCTATTAATCGGATGTAAATACTCTTTTGGCAAATAGCTTCCGTCATCCCTATTAAGGGCACAAAGACTCGCATTAATATGCCAGGCTTCCAAACAACGCCTTTGTCCATAACGATCATTAGTGGTAATGACTTTTGAATTGTTCCACCCAATGTTATGGTTAGTTTGACACACGTGTTCTGCCAAGGCTGATTTTGAACTGTCTAAGTTCGATACGGCCTTTTGATGTTCTTTTAAACGTGTGCCGAACTGGCGTTTTGTTTGACCTACATATTCTTTCTCGCAATCACCACATGGTATAGAGTATACAGCATGAGTTTTCTGTTTAGTCGCTACGCGATCCTTGGGTTTCGCGAAAATATGTCCCAATGTCTAAAGGGTTTTAAGGCAACTTTTATACCACAATTATTCAGGATCCTCCTGATTGGTTCTGCAATTCCCTGAATGTATGGAACTATAGCAAAACCTGTTTTTGAGGAATCACCCTCTGAGGAATTGCATCTAGTCGAGACAGGGGATTTTAGACAATCATTTAAAAAGTTTCGAGGATAGTTGTTCTCTTTCAGTACACTGAGGACATAATCACGCTCGTTGTCCCTAGCAACGCGATTGGATGGTAACAATTCAGCTCTTTGAAACAAAGTTTTTGCAACAGACTTTTTATGACTTTTTGGATGGTGTGAGTAGAAGGATAGATATTTGTCCGTATGTGTAGGTTTACGGTAAACGTCAGTTTCTAACTGCCCTTCGATATTTCTATGAACATAAGTATCCAAAAAAGCGTTCCTTGTTTACCAAAATCCCTGTCAATCTTGCCATCAAAGTTGCTGAAAAAAGACTCACAGAAGATGTTTCTTTATCACAAAGAACATCGTTACCTGTGGAGGATATAATCGATCTTTTGTCTCAATACGACTTATTTTACTTTTGAAGGCAACTATTACCAGCAGGTTTTTGGGACAGCGATGGGATCCCCGGTCTCGGCAGTAATTGCTAACCTAGTAATGGAAGATGTCGAGCAAAGAGCTTTAGCCTCTAGTCCGGTCAAACCTTTGTTTTGAAAACGATATGTTGACGATGTGGCCTCTGCGGTTAACAAAAATGAGATCGATAATTTGTTGAAACATTTGAATTCTATTGAGCCATCAATTCAGTTCACTGTAGAGCGCGAGAGTGAGGGAAAGTTGGCTTTTTTGGATACTTATGAAACTTTCAAATTGATGGTAAGCTAGGTGATGATGGAAAAAAAGAATTCAAAACCCTACAAATGTTCCATGTGTAATGGAGACCGTATTCTGCCACAATGTATTCATTTTAAGAAAGAGTCTGTAATGGGTCGTCTTAAGTTCGTTCGCAAAAGTCCTCTATGTGACAACTGCTTGTTTCAAGGACATGTCGCAAAGTCCTGTCCAAAGCCCAGTTTCTGCAAGGTATCCGGTTGTCAGTTCAAGCAATCAACATATCTGCATCCAAGAAGCGGAGACTGTGGTGTGCACAAGTCGTCTAGTCATGATAGCCCAAACAAATTGACTGATCGATCAGGTGATGAAGCATGCGCCAACAATGCCGTGTGAAATGGTTGTGTTAGTGCTACCCAAACTGAATGTGGTGTCATCGGGGCCGGCATCTCTACGACAGGGCTACCATTGGTCCCTGCAGCAGACGACCAGATGTTGTGTGACCAGATGTAGTGTGACCAGTTTGGAAGTTTTGGATTTAAACGAAGAGAACTTAGTGGAACTTCCTACTGTTTTCTCAACCGAACGGTTACCTGTCGGTAGATCTAGCATTCTGCTTCAAAAGGATGTTGACAGATGGCCTCATCTCAGAAATGTAAACGTACAGGAAATCGATGCCGCAGTTGGCTTACTAATCAGGAATGATATACCAAAGGCATTGGAACCAAAGGAAGTCAGAGAGCAGTGGCAAGGGACCGTACGCTTGAGAACAGTTTTCAGTTGGACGATAAATGGCCGGCTTGCAAGAAATAAAACGGCTCGTCATTGCGCGAACTTCATTCGATCTGATCATGACCTAAATTAACTCATTGCCGTCCGATCAGGTGACATTTCGAACTGGTTTGCTGATTATAACTTGCGATTCCTGTTCGAATACTTGACCGATTTTAACAAAAATAGAAGCAATTTAAAGAAGAAATTGTCCTCGGTAGATACATGTTTTTTTTATATTGATATGTTGTCAATTCGCTAAGATATTCACTTTAAAGTGCATGTGCTTTTTATATTATTCAATATTGCACATCAAAGCGGCCTAATCCTTAAAAACTGCCCAAAATGCAAAGAAACACCTGTTGCGGTGGTTTAGTTCACATATTCAGGATTATTTTGATATCTTTAGCGTCAAAATCGAGCCTTTAGAAGATTTTTGCCGATTTTCTATATAAACATACATTGATGATATGAATTCGCATCACCTGCAATATTGTTTCACAATAATAAAAATATTGAAAAAAAATTTCGGGCAAAAAAAGCCGAAAATCTGCCCCCTAGGTCCAATTTTACGCCAGAAATCGATTTCAGGGGTCAAATTTACTCTAGGGGGGAGGCATCAGGGAGTTTTGTCACATTTTCCAACCGCATGACAACATTCTGAGCATGCGGTAAGCACGCGCTTATCTCAATATCTCTCGGATGTTTTTTGGCGCCGCTGGATGAAGGAATACTTGCCAGAATTGCAACACCATCAGCAATGGGTTAATGCTTGTCGGAATTTTTCTGTAGGTGATATTGTTTTGCTGGTTGACAAGAATACACCAAGATCGTTGTGGTCGCTTCGTCGAATCACGAGAGTGAAATCAAATTCGAGAGACGGCTTCGTGAGAAGAGTAGTTTTAAGAACAAAACTTATCACCCTAGAATGCCCTGTGGACAAGATTGTCCTCTTGGAAGCATCAGAATGCACTTGATTGTTGAAGAGCACATTGTCATGTCGATTGGTTATCGATCACAGTTAAAATCTTTACGTACTGTTTAAATGTCGCCTTATACAACATTTTAAGGCAGGAATGTAGATTTCAAACCGGAACTGTCATAACTTAGTTTAATGTTATGTTAATTAGTTATGTTAATTCGGGGTATAAATAGTTGTTCACTATCAATTTGATCATACGATACAAAGCTCAACCAAGAGTCTCCACAATTCAAGAGGCGAACGATTTTCTACCAAACAGACAAATCAATCTGTAAGTTTCATGTATGCATTTGTATGGTTTACTTGTTCGTATTCGTATTGGTTGTATTTGTACCGCACTATCTCTGTAAATATTCGTTTAGTTGAACCGCTATATGATTAAAAATTCTACAAGTTCAAAGTACACGTCTGGTTAAGACTAAGAGTGTTGTTGAAGTAACGAAAAGTATTCTAGAACCCATTTGTTTTACCAAGGTCTATATACTAAAAAGTATATATTATATATAGTATGAAAGCGAGCAATCTGCATGATTTACTTGTGTCATGGCCACACCCACTTTCTTTAAAAGGCTGTTGGATTGTTTGGAGCTTGGAAATCAACATAACGAAAATGTCATATATATATGTGCCACAAATGGGGGCCTAGGTGATCTTAGAATTTTTAGGGGCAAAGTCTGAGACTTTGGGATTATTTGCTTGTCTGAACTGTATCTATTAAAGAAAATGTCACTACATCAACATTAATTTTGTAAATATCGTGCAAAACATGGCGTTCAGTGTCTCTAAAGGCTAGAAGTCCTCAAGTTCATTTTCGAATTGACCAATGTAAGTGAGAAAAGAAGCTATTGGCTTCAGACTTCAGCATCATAATTGTACTAAGACAATATTCATATAGAATGTGATGTCGGCTTTTGACTAGATTCGTCGATATGAACAATTAGAACAGAATTGCAGCACGCATCATATCTAACAAACCTAGCCTGCCATAAAGTTGTTTTACAACAACTCAAGGGTATTAACGGACATTGAACTTTTCCAACAACCTATATATGGTGGATGTAAAAATATGTAGATTTTGTAGTCAGCTGGTTTCAATGTTTTGCACGTCGTGTGCAGTAGTTTTACCTTTGTCCGGTTTAGACTTTTAAACATTTACTTTCTTCTTGCTTCCAATTAACAATCATTGTTTCAGTTATATTCACTATAAGATACATACAGTAATATATATTAAACAGTTCATATTTTGATTATTCTATCGAACTTTACGCCCGCTTAATTGCCAGCACTAACTGGCGGAGTTCTTACGCAGGTCTACAAGTTCTTTGAACGACGATTCCCACAACTGTTCACAGCGAATTCGTTGAGCATGCAATAGCAACACTACACAGCAAAATCAAAATTAACAACTGTTAACAAATATTAATGTAGTGGGACTACAGTATGTATGTTTCTGTAATACTATTAAGGGGATAGCCGGTAGAGTGAAGAGTGAAGACAGCCAGATGAAAAAATAAATTAAGCAATTTTCGGTTCACTTATTTTTAATCTTTGCTTTCTAGAGTAAAAATAAAGGGCATCAGACAGGATATCTTCTCTGTGGCTTGCTGACATTTCCTTCGTCATCTTACAGAATAATCGTAGGTAAGACCACAATCAACCAATCCCCAACCTTCAAGGCGCCATGGACTATATAGCAGCTGAAAGTAGCAAATACACACAATGTAGCGTATTTAAAGTTACTCATTTACTCTTACTAGTACTGTAGTTGAATGGAGGTAAGTTTAAAGTACCTAGCACAGTATTAGTTTACCTGACACTTTGCACCATGACCATTAGACATGGAATTGTGGGCACGCCAGTTTCAGTTTGCCAAGCAGTTCAACGTTATTTTGCTTCTAAAAATTAAAGGTGATTTAATATGTAAAGTTAATCTTTATCAGGTATATCTATTGATTCTGATAACTTTCAATTTGACAAACCAGTTATCGCCTTTAGATGACTTTTGAGCAAACAGCAGATGTCATACATAAAATGTATCAAAACGCTATCATCAATCTTGGATAGAAAACTGTTCAGCAAAAACACTGCGTACCCAAGTCTAACGAAATAGACGTAATGTAAATTTAGACAGGTGAAAAACATTACCATGGTAAGTACAAGAATACAGTACAATCATACTACAGTGTTACTACAACATGGACACCATGAAAAACGACGACAAACTATTAAGATGACAACAACAACAATCACACAACTACAGCATAAAAAACAACGATTTTTGATAATTGATATATTTAGTCAAATGTAGAGGATAACCTTTCTCCTCCCTTCAAATTCAAAAACTCCAAAGCAACACCATGCTTGCATGCTTGCAAGTCCACACACTGCAGTCTCGCTGAGAGCACCATACTGACTCTTCGATGAAGTCTCAGAACCTGCTTTAAAGTCACTACATTCCTAAGAAAAAAGAACTTCTACTGTACTGTACCTCACAACACCGCACTGTACTATAATAAGTAGAAAAGGTTTAATTTACCTTTTCGGTCTTGGAATGAGCAAAAGAACGTTGAGGGTAAGATTTCAAAAAATCATCAACACATTCCTGGTTGCAGAAATACATATTTGCAGTTAGAGGATGTCTATAGCTGCTTCCAGATGATTTTTTTCGAGGTAACCCAAAGCAAGCATCCAATGAAATGAAGAGTTTTCCACCAGTCTACAATGAAAGAAAATAAATTAAATAGATTTGACAGGAAAAGTAAATAAAAAAGAGTTATAGTATAAATGCTACATATTTGAGGAACACAGTAATAAT
Organism: Dendronephthya gigantea; assembly: GCF_004324835.1. NCBI lineage: Eukaryota > Metazoa > Cnidaria > Anthozoa > Malacalcyonacea > Nephtheidae > Dendronephthya > Dendronephthya gigantea. The sequence continues at coordinate 1,001,810 of NW_021163051.1, forward strand.
GGGCACAAACATAAAATTCAAACCAAAAAATAAAATTCTTGAAACCAAATTATGAACTGGAATAGAAAAATAGACAGAAACAGTACATTATTCATATCTGGATTGTTACACCACACTCACATAATGTAATTCTTAACTGGGCACATGCAGGGCAATTTGGTTTATCTGGCAGAGCACATTCCTTCTCGTTATCATAGAATGCAGTTGATCTAAAGTGGCACCTAAATAACATGGCAGTTCCATAATCATTTCAGATTTTTAGAGAATGTGTTCTGTTTATGTATAATGTAAATTTCATTTGTTCGCCTAACGTCTGTACACACTACACAGTACAATAGACTATAAGACCAATAGATCAGATAATTATGCCACACATACATAATGTACAGCAGTCATGCATTGGGACCTAGGGGCTTTCATTTATGCAGCACAAACACTTATATAATAGTTGATAATTTACAGTATATACTGCAGTAACTGCAATAGATTTCAAAAGTTGCACAGAATACAAATATATGACTATTTTTTGGTCTAATGACTGCTTGTGTGTCTTAAAATGCACAGCTGCAATTGGCTCACAACTAATGATAGCAAAGTTCATAGGCCCACCTAAACATGATGTGTGATATCTATCAATTGGACTGTAGTAGTATACCTTAAGAATAATTCAGGATTCCAGAAGATGTTGGCAAGACAACAACCTTTTGGTAGTGTACATGTAATGTGTAATATTATAAAAATATAGTAAATTGACTATAATATTATAATACTATTGACCTGAACTCTTCAAAGGAATCTAGAAATTGTTCATAAAACTTCTTCTGCTATCAAAATAGAATTATTAGTTGACAGCATAATGCATTATCACAAGACATGGTTAGATAAAAAATGGCAATATTGTTAACTTCACTTGCCATATGAGCCAAAAGCATGTTACTTTATGACTGGTGTGTAAACAGCTACCCTTGCCAATAAGAAAATATGAAAAATACACATGGTAAACTGCAATAATTATAGGTACATATTTATACCTTTAGCAGAGGATGCATATTTTTGTAATGACCGTACTGTCTGCCTGGTGCTAGGCTTAATGCTTTCTACGACTCAAGGTCATTGGTTACTTTTTTGAGATCATCAACAAGGGATTTTCGCCGAACATGCTTTCCAGACCTCTTGTACATTTTGACTTCTATGTCAAAATTGTGCAAAAGTTTATTTGTAACACCTATTGCATGGCAAATCCTGTCAAGAGAATCTCTGGATGTGTTTAGTCAAAATTCTTGACTGCAGCTTTAAGGACCTAGATAAAATCTAGTTGGAGGTCGAGTGGAATATTTCCACCAATTCCTGAATTGTCTTGACTGAACGATTCCATACTAGTATGTGAGCTGCTTTAGGGCTTAAGATTGCATTCACTTGGTATAATAAATACAATGCTTCCAGAGAATATTTTGCTGTAGATACCTACCTTCATTTCTAAGGTAGAGCAAGAAGTATTTCCATGACCAAGAATCCGGTCTCCATCTCCTTCAGAAATAGCATTCCAAAAATTGAGTATGAGCATTCCATACTCAAGGAGAGCTTTCTGGTAGCATAACATGTCATCTCTTTCTTCTAATGGAGGCTCGACATTTAGCTGGTAGTTGCATGATTCATCTGATATGACCACTGGCAGGTCGTGCTTTGCTTCACAATTTTTTCTTCTTTTTCCACAGTGGGAAAAGGTAGCAGAACAACCAGGTGCACAACATGGATATCTTTCATCATCATTGACTTTGTGCATTCCCTCTTGGTAAACTTTTATCTGTTTCATGTCTTCTACAATTTTTTGATTCTTCTCTTCATCAATCACAAACCTTGAAGAAACAACCAATACTATTATGCAGTGTTGGGAAGTAGCACAAAACTGTGATAGCACTAAATTGCTGCTGCCAAACATGATCACAGCAGCATTTTCCAGATAGCCGCAGATACTGTCACTATTAAATTATAATTTAGTTGCCCATGTAAACCAGCCTAATTGGGTGCGATTTCTCAGTTTAGTATTTTTTTTCATCAAACAACTGTGACTACACTCACTACATTTATATGAAGGCAACAATTTATCCGTCACTTCATAAGAATAGCCAAAATAGTTGAGTTGTAAATAATGTAAATAAACTGCGGTGCATATTATGTATATGATGTGGATACCTCGATGCGTAAATCGATACAACACAATATACTTATAATCAATACTGTATACCACCAAAATTATTTGATTACTCCACAAATGTCCGTTTTGTATAGTATCATTTTTGTACTGTACGCAGAATATCAGGTATCGACTTGCTATCAACATAATATACATTCATTCATATACATTCAGCTTGTCTCACAATGAATCTGATATCTCTGATTGCACTAACACCTAATCACTAATTCAATCACTTCTCATGCAAATCAAATAAGATCATGGAAATTAATTTAAACTGCGAAATGATTAATAACCAAAATAATCTAATGCTTCCTAATCGTGACGTCACAGCTGGATGCTGTGTCCTTTTGAGATTTTTGGATGTAACATTTGCCTCGCTTTCGTGTATATGACGGATTTGCCTCGGTTTCGTGCTGCGTCTTAATTCCCATGTGCTCGTCTTGAGTTGATTTCCATATATTGCGATTTGCGAAGACAAATTTCAGGATTGCTGTTTTCGGCTTTTATTGTGAAGGTAAGTGGAGTTTTGTTATTTTCTTTACATATGTCAGTGTTAAGTATGATTAAAGATACTTATCAAAGCATCAAGAATTTGTCTTGCGGTGTTTTATCGATTAGAAATCCAACATTTCAATTCGCCATCAAACCACATGCGTTTTGTTAGCTAGAATTCGCAGATTTAACTTCGCTCTGCTTAATAAAGGGTTTGGATGCAAGTCCATTAATTTCGTCATTGAATGCTGAAGAAGTAAATGCTGTCAAGCATTTGAATATGCAGAGTTGGGTTGAAAAATGTGAGTTTCAAAGCATGAAAAATAAATACACAAATCCCAGTTATTTGGCTGGGTTGCTTTTGGGCAAAAAGACCATGTCTATAGTAGGTGGTCACACAAATAAATACACAAATCCCAGTTATTTCGCTGGGTCGCCTTTGGGCAAAAAAACCATGTCTATAGTAGGTGGTCACACAAATAAATACACAAATCCCAGTTATTTGGCTGGGTTGCCTTTGGGCAAAAAGACCATGTCTATAGTAGGTGGTCACACAGATAAATACACCAATCTCAGTTATTTTGTTGAAACAATGAACTTATTTAGTAATCATAGACAAGCAGAGCGAAGTTATCATTTGCCATGTTTTATTACCAAAAATGTAAACATGTGTGCTACCAATGAAATTTCTGATGCTTTGATAAATTGTGGTGGAACCTTTGTGAGAGAAATATATTATGATAAATTATGCGGTGGTATGTATTCAGGTGACAGCAATTTTCCCTGGAATGTTTTGGAAAATAAGTTAGCTTTAATAGGTTGAGTGCCATATGATTGTGGAAGTTCACCTGGTGATTGCTTTTTTGCATCCTTAGCACATGGTCTTTATAAAAATCCTGATTGCCATCTTGATATTCGTAGTGCAGGCATTACACATTTGGTGCATAATCCTGAGTTATATATTGAAAGTCTTGCAAATATTTCATGGGAGAATTATATTGAAGACATGTCACAACCTGGAACATGGTGTGATAATATCATTATTCAAGCAGTAGCAAATGCTTTAAGCTGCACTATTCATATTACTGATTCCAGTCCAAATGCTAATGCCACCATTGTAAACCCAATTAGTGTACACCAGAGGCAAAAAATTGTATTCCTAGGTTATATAACTGGTGTACATTGTGTTTCCACTTTACCAAATGAAAGTGTGGGTAATCAAATAGATAGTAAAAGAAAGGAAATGCTGGAGAAAAGGAGAGTTTATGCCAAAAAAAGGCGATCTGATTGATGAAACTGCGAATGCAAAAAAGATTCGGCTTGACAAAGTGGCACAGCAAAAAAAAATCAAAAAAGGCTAGTGAAACTGCACAGAGTGTCACACAGTCTAAATATCTAAATTAATTTGATGCTGTGAAAAATGGACCACTGCATGATCAATGTTGGGCAAAATGTAATATGAAACAATTTAATAAATCTGTACAATATTTTATATTCCAATGCACAGTTTGCAAAGAGGCATGGCCAATTACCACTAAACCAAAATCCCCTGGTAGCTATTTGTGCTCTCGCTGTTCTAGGGATAAAAACACACCAAAAAAATTTTCTGATGCTAACAGCATGATTTCAGGACCAGTACCAGTTGAGTTGCAAGGCCTAACTGAAACTGAAGAAATGCTCATTGCTCGAGCTCTGCCTATAATGAGGGTTTATAACAAACCAGGTGGGCAAATGGGGTATTCAGGGCATTGCATTAATTTGCATCAACATATTGAAGAGATTGCATCATTTCTGCCAAGATATCCCAGCGACTTGTCTATCATTGTAGTTAAGATGAAGGGTAAAGATAACACATTCAAAGATGTTAAGGTCAGAAGAGAGAAAGTGCATCATGCATTGCTATGGCTTTTGAGAAATAATCCGCATTATACTAATGTGACTATCAATCAACATGCTTTGGAATCACTCCCTATTGATGGTGTTCCATCTGATATAATGACAGTTGCATCTGAAAATGATATTTTATCAGATGAAAATATTTTGCCTGACTTAGGCCCTTGCAGTGATAACAATGAAGACGAAGTCTACAATGAGACAACAGAAACGAGTAGCTTTATGCCAGCCTGTGAAAAACAGAAAACAGAAGTAGATGCAATAAAAAATCAATTATTTCCAAATGAGCCAATGAACTGGCCCACTATTGATAACTTGCCTATAAATGAATATCAGACATCATTTCTGGCTACATTGGCATTTTCTACATTATTTCCCACAGGTAAAGGGGATCCAACAAATCCATCACTTTTAAAGGACATTCCCTTAGGTGAGAAAGTAAAGCATCTTGTTAAATTTGCTGAGCATATTAATGGCAAATGGATTTTTCCGATTTGCCAGTCATCCTAGGTTTTTTATTGGGCATTTAATATGATACAGAGAAAACGAACCTTGCAACAAAGTGGAATGTTTCTTAAGCAAAATCCAGGTGAAGCTCACTTGACAATAGATGAACTGCGTGAAATGGGAGCAGGTGATAACAGTAATGCATTTATTTCTAAGATATCTCGATATGTAGCAAATATTGCTGGCTCTAATGCTTACTGGTATAAGGTGAGAGAAGATCTCAAAGCCATTGTAACAACTGTTGGGACTCCTACTTTTTTCTTTACATTTTCCTCGGCTGATATGCATTGGCCAGAGTTGCATAGGCTATTAGGAAATAAAAATGGTACTAGTGAAGAAAGGCGACAAGCTGTGATAAAAAATCCACATTTAGTAGATTGGTTTTTTACACAAAGAGTAGCTTTATCAAACACTGGTTGTACAAAACACTTGATGCAAAGTGGCACTGGTATGGATTTGAATACCAGGCAAGAGGAAGCATATTTTGCCATGGCATTGCTAAACTAAACAACGACCCTGGTTTGTGTGATCTCACCAAGACTGGCCTTAAAGGATTCCTACCTCACAAATACAAAGATGAGAACAAAAATAAAAATAAATCTGAGCTTGACAATGATATTATTATTGGTAACAAAGCTGCTGAAACAGCTTGTATGTTGACTGGTTGCTTTCCACAGTAAATCCAAATCCACCAGACAATGCTTTATGGGTAAGACCAAGAGTTCATCCATGTCAAAAGGATTATCAGGATGTTGCAGATTGTGATATGCATGATGATTTTTGTGATCTGTTAAATATGGTTCAGCGCCATACACGTTGTAGTACTAGTTATTGTCTAAGAAAAAAGACAACAGATTCTGAACCAAAATGTAGGTTTAATTTTCCAATGGATACATGCTCTAAAACAAGGTTAGACTTTGAAGAAGTTCATACTAAAGGTAATGAGCCACAATATAAGGCAAGAATTATTACCAGAAGAAATGATTATCGGCTAAATAACAGCCAGCAGCTTCAACAACAAGGTAGGAGAGCCAATTGTGACATACAAGTAGTCATCGACCATTATGCTTTTGTTGAGTACCTCACTAAGTATGCTGCTAAGGGTGAACCCAGAACACCTATGCTTAAAGCAGCATTCAACAGAATCATGAATAATGCTCCAAGCAATGATAATCCTCACAAAGCTATTAAAAAAGTTGTTATGAAAACTATTGGTGAAAGAGATTATGCTGCACAAGAAACAATGCACCATTTGCTCTCACTAAAGCTTCACAGCTCTAGCTTTAGAGTAATACCAGTTAGTTTAAATTGCTCTCGTACAAGCTAACCAGACTTCCAGATGATGTTATTCCTAGAATTTTTCCAAACTATTCATGTAATCCAAGAGGGTCAAATTTTCCTCAGTATTGCAAATATCATTTGTTAAGATACAAGCCTTGGAAAATAACACAAGAAAATGCTTGGGATAGTGAAGAATCATCAGATGAAAACATGATAAATTCTTCAGACAGCATATGCAAAGGAAAATGTCCCTGACTGGTTTGACAAACTTCAATCAGTTGTTCAAAGCCAACAAGAATCAGAAAATCTGAATGTTGATGAACAACCTGAAAATATTCGTGAAGAGTGGATGATCATATCTGATTTACACATGCCTTTCTCTGATTCATGCCAAACAAATGTAGAAATTGCTTATGAATGGAACAGTGATAGGGCTAATTATTCTGAGCAACACATTGGTGAAATGCCAGTGTGGATAAAAAATATGAGGGAGGGTAGTGATCAAGTCACACATGAAAACAATGAAAACATAGATGTTGATACCTTCAGTGAAATGCAAGAACTTGCATACAACATTGTCAGGTCTCACTTTAATGACATATCTTTAAATAGAACCCCACTTGCACTCATTATTAATGGAGTAGCAGGTACTGGTAAGAGTTACCTTATAAATGCTATCCGTACACTGCTTGGTCCCAAATGTGCAGTCACAGCGACAACTGGAAAAGCTGCCTTCAATATAAATGGGGTAACAGTGCACTCTCTTTTAAAGTTGCCAGTTGGCTCAAGGGAAAATAAGAATCTTACAGGCCAGAATTTGATTAGATTACAAGAGTCTTTACATAACATTGATTATATTGTAATTGATGAATATTCAATGCTTAGTCAAGTAACATTTGGCTGGATAGATAGCCGATTAAAACAATCATCTGGACTACAAGATAAACTGCTTGGCGGCAAATCAGTTATCTTATGTGGAGATCCAGCTCAGCTGCCCCCTGTGGCAGATAAACCACTCTATCATGCAACCCCAACCAATGGTATTGGTGAACAGGGTTATCTAACATATAAGATGTTTGATAATGTCGTAAAACTCAATGTTAACCAGCGTGTACAGGGATATAATGCAGAACAAACACGCTTTAGAGAATTGCTCTTGAGATTAAGAAAAGGAGAATCAAATTTAGATGACTGGAAACTGTTATTAACTAGACAGCCATCAAATGTTGATAATTTGTCTGAATTTAAGGATGCTACAAGATTGTTCTACAGCAATGAGGAAGTTGGAAACTATAATCATGAACAGCTTATCAAACTCCAGAAACCTGTTGCCCAAATGACTGCTAGGCATTCATCTGCTTCTGCAAAAAAAATATCTGCTGATGACTTTTCAGGTCTTCAACCATTACTTTTTTTTGCTAAAGGTGCAAAAGTAATGCTCACAATGAATTTATGGCCAGCAGTGGGTCTTTGCAATGGTGCTACAGGGACTGTCATACATTTTATATATCAGAATAACCATCAGCCACCCGACCTGCCAATAGCAGTCATTGTTAAATTTGATAATTACCGAGGCCCATCGATTAGTAAGACACTTCCATCTTGTGTGCCAATATGTCCAGTAACTGCTTCGGCACAGTTACCTGATGGTTTCCATGAGAGACAACAGCTTCCCCTTAAATTAGCGTGGGCAATAACGATTCACAAAAGTCAAGGGCTTACTTTATCTAAACCCTGGATAAATATTGGCAAAACAGAGAGAAGTCTAGGAACGACATATGTGGCTCTAAGCAGGGTAAAGACGTTATCTTCTTGTGTTATTGAACCCATCACGTATGAACGATTAGCAAATATAAAATTATCTACAAATTTAAAACACCGATTAAGTGAAGAAGACTGACTAGACCAAATGGCAGAAACAACCTTTAACAGATTTTGCAACAGCACACCAAATCTCACACCTGTTGTATAGATTAGGGCAAAATGTGCAATGTGCCAATACCTAATGAAATATATTAATCATAACCAATAATTTCACTTAAATAAGTAACAAGATACTGTTAAACGTATTTCTTCATTGCGTTGATGTAAATACTATCGGGTCCTAGGTAAGTTAAATAATACGATACGATTAATAAATAATACGAATATAATCTAATTATGCATATATATATATATATATATATATATATATTCAATTTAATATTCAATTTATCTTTTCATTACAGATGGACGACCCTGCCGTTCCTGCCATGCAGATGGACGACCCTGTCGTTCCTGCCGTGCCAAATGAACCACAAGGTATGTTATACTAGCGCATATAAATAGTTACATAATCAGTAATCAGTAGTTAAATCAGATTAAATTGAACGTCACACTAGCAATGTATACGTAAATGCCTTCAATTTCTCATTGAAGATTTTTCGCTATTGTAACACGTTAAAAAAGTTTTTGTTCTCTCAAATTATTAAGTTTAAATTAAAATATACCAAACTGTGTGTGTTATCACAACGTAATCTTTTTTAAATATTTTTTATTTCCCATCTCAGAATCCTCAACGTTAAGTTGCTACTTTCACAATGTATCGGAAGTAAAAAACGCTTCTGGATCGAAAAGAACATATTTTAACTGCATTGTTGAAACCAACCAAAAACCTGTCAGAGCAGTCTGTTTTTCTCCTGAAAAAAGAACAGAGTTACAAACCTTGGCGAAAACCAAAAGCCCGGTTAAGATGAAGAATTTTAAAACATCTAACAAGGACAACGATGACCTCACAATAACAAAATACACAAAGATCACACCTGTCGACAAGGCAGAAGTACCATTCGAGTATGCTGACCATCTTTCTTCTGTTGGAACTGGTGAGCCTGTCACCATTTCTTCAATCCCAAACCTTGCTGCCGAACAACTTATCTCGGTTAAAGGTAAAGTTCTTAAAATATCGGCAGTTAAAATCCAAACCACACGATTTGGCAAAGTGCAAAAGCAGGACGTGATCATTGCAGATCCAACTGGTCACATAAAGTTAGTTTTATGGGGGGACTTTGTAGATACTTTTCATCTTCAAGAAACCTATACCTTGTGAGTTTTACCTAAGCATCCCGAAGAATGACGATTTCAAGGCAGTTCTAGACACTGAATATGCGACACCTGTTGTTCACTATGATGACGCAGCTGATACCACCTCTACGATAGATGCTACCATACTTGGTGTGAAACAAGCTGTTAAATCTCTATCCTGTAACGGCTGTCATAAACGAGAGGTCAAAGTCACTCAGCCTAATAAGTCTGTTTGTCGATCTTGCCACTTACAGCAACGGCCCTCATCTTGCACTACCCACTGGGCTCTACGCCTTTTGCTTAAGCCACAAAACGGATCGAAAAATATCCAACTTCGACTTGATTATGCTACAACAGAAGCTTTATTGCACTTCTTGAACCCCAGTTTTAACCTAGCACTAGCTTCAGAAGACGACATTGTTGCCACCCTATTGGAAAGCTACAACACGTCTTTTACCTTCACCTATGACTCCTTCACTACTCAAGTGTCCAACGTTTTTGGAGCTAAAACAGTTGCTTAACTTTGCTCCTTGACACTATTCGTAAGACTTAAAGATGCAATAAACTGTTGCTTGTTGCTCAACATTATTAGTTGCAGTTATGTTTTAGTACAAATTTTCACAGATTGAACATTGTTAGATTTTATACATTCAGAATTAAGAGATGCTTTCTTTATAAACGTTGCTTGATTATTGTAAATTGATAGTTGCATGCATGGATTAAGGTTATATTATTTCACTTATGGTTCAAATATTTTAATGTCAGTTGTGGTTCAAATTGTTGTCTTTACTTAATTAAATACTTCAAAATTAGAGAATGTGACTTCATTTATATATAGTGCTGTTGCGCCAATGCGAGAATGAATCGTCTTATTTGTAAAAAAAGGTTATCAACTTTTGAACAACTGAAAGTACTGTTGTTTCATTAACCATTAGCCATATGTTGTTCATTTATACCGAATGGCCGAACCGCCGAACGCACTTACTAATCTTTGATTATTACTAGTAATAATAACTGAAATAGTCAAACCATATGTAAACTGTCCGATCCAACCCTCCGGCACCACGATTAGAAGGAATCATCTTCTAGGATTGGACAACATTTCTGAATTGATCGCTGGTATTCTCCAGACTTCGTTTTTACCTTCACGTTCCGAACTACGCTGTCTCTTCCAGGATAGACCTCGACAATATGCGCAAGGCTCCACTTTCCTCTCGCGGCATTCGAATAGACGACTAGGACGATATCACCGACCTTGAATTGCCGTTTCTCTGTTCTCCACTTTGCTCGTCGCATCAGGCTTTTCATATACTCGCGTTGAGACCGATTCCAAAATTGCTGAACGAACGCCTGAACGTACTTGAACCGCTTTCAACAATTTTTGACCTCTCGGAAGGGACCTTGTGAGACTTCTGCTGTCGCTCGACCGAGGATTAAGTGGTTTGGGGTCAAAGGTTGGGGTCATTTGCATTGTTTAAAGGGTACCCGAGAGGGCGGCTGTTCACGAGGCATTCTAACTTGCTAAACACGGTTGACATCTTGTTCCAGGTTAAGACTTGTTCTCCAACCGTCACGCGTAGAGCTTTCTTTGTCTGCTTGATCATACTTTCAAAGAATCCACCCTGGTGTGGACTCAGCGAAGTGTTGAATTTCCATTTTACTTTGTGTACCATCGCAAGTTCTTCGATTGTCTTTCTTCCTTCTTTCAGAAATTTCTTTAACTTGTGTTTGCAGCCGACAAATGACGCTCCGTTGTCTGAAATGACCGTACTGGGCCATCCGCGGCGGGCTGCAAACCGTCTCGGTGCGTGAAGGAAAGCCTCAGTTGAGAGGTCTTCAACAATTTCTAAATGAATCGCGTGAACAGTCGCGCAGGTGAAGAGCGCTCCCCAAGCCTTTATCTTCTTATTTTGGCCATATCTCAGATAGAACGGGCCAAAGAGATCAATGCCGGTTACCGAAAAGGGGGGAGAGAAGACGTTCAACCTTTCGGGTGGTAGATCTGCCATCAACGTTGTGTGTGGATATTGTCGGAGCTTTCGGCAGGCGACGCAATCCTTTACAATCTTCTTCCAAAACTTTCGTCGGGTTTCGCAAAGAGTTCTCTCGCGACCAGCGTGGCATACAAGATTGTGAGCATCCTTGATAACCAACTTTGAGATGTGATGTTCTGGTGGTAACAACACGAGATGGTTGTTGTCGTAGGCTAACGGGGAATGTTTTAATCTGCCTCCAACTCAGATTAACCTTTCATTCTCGAATGGTGTTAGTTCTTTGTAACAATTCTTCCAATCTCCTAACTGTTCTTGGGCTGACAGGATCCAGTAACACTCTGCCGACTCGATTTCTTCTGGGAGGAGTGGACCCTGTTGTCATTTCGATGCCTTCAGGTTTTTTATGAACCTAAGGCAGTATGCAGTGACTCTGCACAATTTTTTCCAGTTTGAAAAACGGTAGGGATCGACGAGAGCATTCGTTGAAGGCCGCTGTGACGTGAATATCGGCTTCGCAACTTTGATATTGGGTAAATCGGTTGGCATATCCTTATGTTCGGGGGGCCACGCTTTGCGACCACCTTTGAGGAACGAAGGACCGTTCATCCAACGCTCGTTGATCTTCGCGAAAAGGATACCTCTGCTAAGATCGTCCGTTGGGTTTAGATCGGTTGGGACATGTCTCCAAGTGGCAGACTCCCACGTTGCTTGTATTTCTGCTACTCTCACCCCAACGAATGGTTGAAGGGAAGTCGATTCCGATCGGAGCCAAGCTAGAACAATCATCGAGTCTGACCACAATATTACGTTGCTGGGCTTGATTTTGAACTCGTCGTGCACCATTTTTGCTAGTCGTGACGCCAGCAGAGCCGCCATGAGTTCCAATCTGGGTATGGTGGTCTGGCGGAGGGGTGCAACTCTTGCTTTTGCTGATATGAGGCGTACTTCTAGACCATTTGCCTGGGTCCAAACCAGGTAAGCAGCTGCTCCATAGGCGAGGTTGCTTGCATCGGCAAACACGTGTAGCTCTGGTAGGCCTAATGAGCCCCTTGGTTGAAGGCACCTTGGAAACTGGACATTCTTTAGATATTTTACCACATCGAACAGCTTCTCCCATGTCAGTTGCAATTTAGAAGGTAACGGGTCGTCCCATCCAATATTTTTTATTTTCCAAATTTCTTGGAGTGCCATCCTTGCCTTTATTGTGATAGCAGTGGCCAAACCTAGAGGGTCAAACAATCTCGAGATGTTTGAAAGGATTGTCCGTTTCGTGTAAAGGCCCGTCCGTTTGAATTTGATTTGGAAGTAGATGGTGTCTGCCTGTGGATTCCAGGAAACGCTGAGGGTTTTGATGCCCTTTTCTTTGTCTAGACTAACTTCGTTTTCTTTTTGCTTCTTCTGTCTTTCAGGTGCTTGATTACTCAGACTGGAGCTCGTATCATTGTGCGTTTCATTCTTGTCTTGTTGTAGCTGTTGGCATGAGCAATGCCACTCCTTGATCTTAAAACCGCTTGCGTTAAGTATTTCGTCGACTTCGGTCATTCTCTGGGCGGCGTCTTTTTCCGAAGGACAGGAATGGATTAAATTGGCTACCTATCTGTCTCGCTCTAAGATCTTTGAGGCTTCAGATTTTCTCTGTTGTCTTTTGCGATCCTCAACATTACGAAACTCGCCATATCCGGGGATGGCTTGTCGCCAAATGTAACACGGAGGAGGGAATAAATTGATGGCTCTTGTGATTGGTCCATATTTCTCCACAGAAATCTATGGACGTAGGAAGCCCTTTCGGGTAGAAGGATCTGCAGAAACATCTTGGAAATATCGCCAGCGAACGCGACTGGTTCTTCCCGAAAGCGCAGCAAGACACCCAACAGATTTCCAATAAAGCAAGGACCTTTATAGAGGAAGGAATTTAGCGAAACTCCTTGATACACGCAGGCTGGGTCGAAGACAATTCGCAATGGTGTGCTTTTCTTCTCTGGACGGCACACTCCGTGATGTGGCAGGTAATAGACAGGACCCCTGTGCTGTTTCGCTTCTTCTGTTCCCAACTTTCGAGCCCATCCCTTCTTTTCATACTCATCTATTGCATGGATGTACATTTTTGCCTTCAAAGGATTTCTCTTCAAGTTTCTTTCCAATGACTCGAGGCACTGTTTCGCTAAAGGGTAATTGTCAGGAAGCTTAGCAGGATCCTTTTTCCACTGGAGACCGATAACAAATCGCCCGTCTAATCATTTGCAGGATGATTCAAACAGTTTGACTGCATTTTTCCATCTCTCGACATAGTTTTTGTAGGCATGTGCAATCTGGTGCGCGAATTTCTAGTGTCTCAAAATCGTAAAAGTTTTCCAGATCGATTTTCTTTGCAAAGTTCAGATGGGTGGTACTTGATTCTTTCGCATTGTCTGGGCCAATAACATGCCATCCAAGCTTTGTCTTCTTACCAACAGGTTCAAAAGGCAGGCCTTGCCGAACCTCACTTTCAGCATGGAGATGGCTGTATTGAACACCAAGAATTAGGTCAATTGGACCGGTGCGGTGGGGAAATTCGATGTCACTGAGGTGGTCAAAGGATTTTAGCCAGGTTCGGTCAAGGGCTGGGACGTTGATAATTGTGTGGTCGATTTCGTGTGCTTCGACTGGGTATGATTCGCTACCGTTGAGGGGTGAGATCCATAGCTTTACCCTTCGGCTGTCGCTCTGTGTGATCGTTTTACCGCCGACGACTGCTATGTTGATTTTCTCCTTTCTCCCTTGAAGACCTAGGGCTCGTGCAAATTCTTTTCGGATCACGGTGGTGCCAGCGCCACTGTCAACGAGAACGTTTCCTTCACGCGTTGTCCCATTTGCAGACCTGAAACGGACCCTTGCCACCGGCATGATACTGTCTTTGTGGAGCGCAGATCTTGCAGAGCTGATACGTTGTCTTGGTAAGGATCCTCCGTGAAGCAAACGATGATGAAGATACGTGCATCCGTCTGTGCCACATTTTTCCTTCGATTTACAATCTTTCGTTACATGACCTCGATTTAAACATGAGTAGCAGAGTCGTTGGTCTCTGGCGTACTGGATTCTTTCGTCGCTGGAACAATTTGCGAAGGTTGGACAGTCTACGACAGCGATGGTTTTCGGAGCATACGTAACATTGAAGGAGTTTCTTCTCTCTCTGGTTGGAATGGATTCCCTTTCTAGCAGGTCGCTGAGATCCTGATTTTGGTATATCGCCAAAATCCGGATCGAACTTGGCCTTAACGCGTTTTCTCAAAAACTTACTGATCGCTTCTAACGAGGGGGTCTGTCCCTTTTCTCTCAGGTCTGATGCTGTAGCTTTCCATTTGTCTATCATGTGATCGGGTAGCCGTTTTACAATACTTCTAAGGTTTCCTGTGGCACTAACATCTGCAAGGTGGTTAATTTGCTTCAGCGTTGCTGCGCTGTTTGCGACATCGAAGGACAATTGTTGTAAAGCCTCTCTATTGTTGTTTTGGATCTTACTCGCGTCGACCAACTTGTTAATATATGGTCTGGCAATTACGCTGGGTTGGCCAAACTGTTCTTTGAGAGTTTTTAGTGCGGTCGCGTACATTTTCCCCTGTGAACCAAGGCCGCTCACAGCGCGTTCCGCGTTGCTGACTAAATGCATTTTTAATTGCACAATTCTTACGTCGTCGGAAAGGTGCGGTTTATCATGAATATGCAATTTGAAACGTTCCATAAACTCAACGTACGTTAATGGATTACCATCATACTTAATCAATTTAATACTGGGAATGTCTTTGCAAGCTTCTAGTTTGTACAAAGCTTCCGCGATTGACATTTCTGATGCCCTATTTGATAACACTGTTTCCTCAAACTCAACCAGATTATCTATCCAGCTGTCAAACGATTCCGGCGATGACAGATCAGACTTTGGACTGCTGACAGAATTTTTTGTGGCATGGGCTTTAGGCTCTTCTGGGGCAGAATTACATGCAATATCTCGCGCAAAGTCACCATTTGATATGTTCGTACCACTAACACCAACAGGGGTAATAGTTAAGTCATTCTCCCCAACCGTGGCTTCTTGAGGCAGGGGTTCCTCAGGCATTTCATAATTAGGTCCAGCTGTACCCCCCACTGGTTCTAAGGAGCTGGTATTGCCATCTGCTGGCTGATCGACAGTCTGTTCATTATTTTGAGGCATTGGGTTAGCGTGTTCATGTACGGAGAGGGACTGAAGAAAGGTCTCAACGCTTTTTTCAATGTCGTAGAAATCATTTGTTAGAATGTCTTCCCAATCGTCTATTGTTGATGTTTGCCCTTCATCAGCGTACTCGTACATCTCAGCGTGACATTCACGCGCTAACTCAAAGTCCTTTTGTATTTGCAATAATTCTTTCTCAATTCTTTTGCGCATATCCGCGCCTTGGTCGATGAACTTTCTAACTCGGTTTAGAGAGCGTGTAATCTTACCTCTTAACTGGGCGCGCCTTTTCTTTAGACTACTTATCGTCTTTGCGTCTGACTCACCGCTCGGGGCTGAGTCCTTTCCCGAACTCGCTTCATTTGAACCGCTCTGGCTCAGGCTGTGGCTTTCGTCTTCGCTCATGATATCACCCAAATAACCTTGTTTGCCTGCTAACTCGGTGCCGAATATACCATTCTTCAGAACATGTTTCCAATTGGGCGAAATCAAACACAATCCAATGGAGATTTTTCGTAATATATTATAAATTCTAAATTGATTGGATTCTGATTAGATTACAGCTAAACTATTATAAAAACAACCTTAATCATAGCTCACAGTACCTGAAAAGTGGATCTCCACTGATTGTCAAACTCACACAAAATTCTGCTATCGTTCTCTTGCACGCTTGTCTCACAATGAATCTGATATCTCTGATTGCACTAACACCTAATCACTAATTCAATCACTTCTCATGCAAATCAAATAGGATCATGCTAAATTAATTTAAACTGCGAAATGATTAATAACCAAAATAATCTAATAATAATAACTAAAATAGTCAAACCATATGTAAACTGTCCGATCCAGAATTGCTCAATTTTTATGCCCAGAATCTTTTGAAGCAATGCTTGTCGCTCCTTGTTTCTTACCATTGTGAATAATGTTTAAGTCTGGACAGCACATGCGCAGTTGCAACATATAAGAATAAATCGGGTGCTTGAGGGGGTAATTCTGCATAAATCCCTTTAAAACAAAACCCAAACCACAGAAAAACAATGCTTCAAAATTTACAGTAACTGTCAAAATTCCTGAATTATTACCTCATTCTGACTTAACCATGGGGGACTGTTCCACCAAAGCGTTTTAGGTTGGAACCAAACAATCCTCTTGAACCTAAATCTGCTGGGTTTTCTTCGCTGGGGCAGTACCCCCAATCTCTTTTAATTGTTAATTTCAATATCTCATTCACTCGGTGCCTAACAAATTGTTTCCACTCCCCCCTACTTTTGATCCAACATAGGGCAGTCTTACAATGTAGCCAATACCATAGATTCCTGAATTCTACATTATGCACCATAGCCGTTGACACAGTATGAGTTGTGCCAAAATCCTTGCTGACATTAACTCTAACCTTTGTATAGTTTGTAATTTCAACAGTGCCACTCGGCATTTAGAGGTAAGCATTGTCGTATATGTGCCCTCATCAGTAACATATACCAAATACACAACCATGCAATAACCCTTTGTGCTTGCGTCTCCAAACCCATGTAGATCGCATTGGCAGATTACCTGCTTTGGATATCTAAAAACACATCTGCTATTCCTAATTTTCTTGATTGCGATTAAATCACTAACTATATCCTCCCACGCACGCTTATGGGGGCCCTCTAAATTTGCATCCTATTCAATATCTCCTTTACAACCATCTTGAAACAGCATTTTCATGCATATAATTATTATTATTATTAACAAAATTTATTCAGGGAGCCCACTCGCCAAAGCGATTTTCAGTGGGGCCCTGTTATAAAAATATGTCAAATCTATAGTTAATTCATAAAAAAAAATAACATATACAATTAATAGTTAGAATAAAAATACACAATCTAAGTTAATTTACAATAATATTTATAATAAATGTCATAGTTTACATAGAGTAAATTTTTAAAATCGCTGTAGTTCAGTTTTAAAACTTTTTAAAGTTTGGGCATGTCTTATGTTCTCTGGTAAGGTATTCTATTCAACTGAGGCTTGGTATATAAATCTTTGCTTGCCCCAGTTGGTTCTCACTTTAGGAAGATGGATATTATTTCTCCCTCTAGTATCATGGTTATGAAAAGTACTGTTCCGTCTAAGATTAATATCATAATTAATTTCATAATTTAAATATTTATACATTGTAACAATGCGGTGAAGCCGTCTACGCGTGATGAGGGATTGCCAATTCAAGAAATTAAGAGCTTCACTCGCCGAGCTATGTTTTGGTCTATCCAGGATAACTTTTGCAGCTCTGTTCTGAAGAATTTGCAGATTTGCCATCAAGGTGTCATTATTCTTGTCTCCCCAAATTATATCAGCATAGTCAAACAAAGGGGCAATTCAGCTCATATATAACGTTTTTCTTGTTTCCAGTGCTAAAAGATACTTAACCCTCTGCAGTACTCCAATCCTCTGACGAATCTTTCTGGTAATTTCGTCAACATGGTCGGCCCATGTTAAGTGCTGATGTATGACAACGCCTAAATTTAAAATACTCCACTCTTTCCAGTTGAACTTCATTTACACAGATAGTCAGATCTTGAACATTTTGATATTTTGAAGAACGACTGCTACCAAACAATATAAACTTTGACTTGGAGGTATTTAAAGTTAGGAGATTGGAGTTAAACCAGAGTGATAGATTCATAAGATTTTCGTTCATTTTGTTTTGGATCTCTGTAGGGGAACTTCCACTGTAGTAAATAACAGTGTCGTCCGCGTACATTAGCATATCACAATGCTTTAAAGAAGTAGCAAGATCGTTAACATAAATAACAAACAGAAGAGGGCCCAAAATGCTCCCTTGAGGGACGCCTACTGAGATTTCACTAGAGCACGATTGAGAGTTTCCAACAGATGTTACAATACTGCGATTCACAAGATAGGATTCAAACCATTTCAATGCTTGTATATCTAGTCCGATATCTCGCAGTTTATTCAGAAGCAAATTGTGATCTACGGTGTCAAATGCCTTGGCCAGATCTAAAAAGGCTGCACCAGTCATGTTCCTTTGATCTAAATTAAGCAAAATTGAGTCCGTGAAGTGTGTAAGAGCAGACACAGTTGACAACTTCGGGCGAAAACCAAATTGCTTAGGTGTGAGTATATTTTGCTCCTCCAAATATCCATATAACTGTTGATGAACGGCTCGTTCCAAAATCTTGCTTATAGCGGGCAATATCGTTATTGGCCTATAATTGTTACAGTCCAATCGATCTCCTGACTTGAAAAGCGCTACCACTCTCCCATATTTCCAAATTCGAGGATAAACACCACTTTCTAACGAATGATTAAATAGACCAGTGAGTCTTTTGTGAGTGACAGTGGCGGAATCTTTGAGAAGACGTGCACCTATATGGTCTAGTCCGGTTGCCTTGTTTGCCTTAAGTCGTTTTAAGCTATTCAGGACAAACTCTTCTGAGATTGATGTAAGGTGAAATAAATTTCCAGGAGTTGTAGATGAATTTCGAGGTTCTGATGAGGCATAAGTATTGGTAATTGCACCTATACCTACTTTTAGAATCTGGATTAATTTCGTTGATACACTCGAAAAATGTTTGTTCATAATCGACGGTATAGATTTATGGTCAGAGTAAAGAACACCATCACTTTCTATACATGAAACAGAGCTATTTCCTTTCCTTGTAGTAATTTCATTGAGTGTTTTCCACAATGCGCTGTGATTGTGTTTGTTCTCTTTAATTGTCCTCGTATAATATTCGGATTTACATCTCTTCACTTCAGCATTGACGAAATTTCTTGTCTATTTATACATAAATTTTTCTGTACCATTTTTTATACTTGTGGCAAAGTCAGACACCGGGGCGAAGTGAGACACGACACTTCGCCTATTTTGCATAAATTAAAACTTTTACTAAATTCTACAAGTCAGGACAGTTGGCCAGCGGTTTCTCATTGAGCGTGTTTTCAACATGGCGGCCATCTCATGTGTTTATACGTTGTAGCTACTGAAGTGAAATCACAAATCAACGTTCAGCGAAAATTTGCAAGGTAAGAAGTATGTTGTCGATATTTAACAGGGACGGCGGAAGCTCGATAATTAGGGGGCGGGACTAATATTCATATATTTGTGTTTTGCAATACTGATTTCTTTTGAAATCAATTGTTTTCACGGTCTGTGAACACGAATATATGAATATAAGCCGCCCCAATTATCGAGCTTCCGCCGTCCCTGAATTAATTATTTAGATGAATAGTATGTTTCAACCGATACATTAATGCGTCTTTTCTAAAGCATTTCCAATACCCTTTTACATACTAGCTACTATAAATGGATTTTAATTATGTTCATTTCATTCAATATTTTGACATTATTCTGAGTTCATTTTCAATTCACTCCGAGGCATTGTTAGATTCCTGGTGGTCTGTCCCTAATAATTATCTGTTGCATCCATTCTATTAATTTGAGGCTAAATATTATGTTGAATGAAAAGTTAATTATACCAAATATATATTTTTATTTTTCTGGTTTTGTTTTACATAAACGACAGAAAATCAAAGAGATATTTACATTTACTAACTTTTTTCTACATTTCCTTCCTTGTAGGAAATGTCCAAGAAAAATAACACCATCACTCAATTTTTCAAGCCATCTGGTGAGATTTCTACCACTCAAATTCCGGACATTGGTACCTCATTTTCCCCGGTTGAAAAAGACGTCTCCTCAACCTCAACAACTCCCGTATACACCCAAATGGGCTCCATACTACAACACTGGTAACGCCCAAAGCCTTCCATCCTGACCATAATTTCAAGTTTCCAACGACTACGAAAAAAAAACAAAAAAGATCGTGTCAATGGCAATGGTTTGAAAAGTATCCTTGGCTAGACTACTCTATGGAAAAAGATTCAGTAACTTGTTTCGTATGCCGAAAACAGAATGCTCAAAAAAATCTAATAAGTGAGCATTGTAAGGAATTAGCTTTCTTGGAGACGGGGTTTCGAAATTGGAAAAACGCATTATCTAAGTTTGAAAAGCACCAAGTAAGTAAATGTCACATTGCTGCCACATCAAATGAGATAGTCATTCCACAGTGCGGAAATGTGATCGCAATGATCAATGAGAACGAACGGGCAAACATGGAAACGAACCGTCGTTGTTTTTTGGAGATATTGGATGCAATACAGTATTTGGCTCGTCAAGGCTTACCTCTTCGAGGAGATGATGACGAAGAATCAAATTTAATTCAGTTCCTAAAGAAGAGATTGAAATCGTTTCCAGAGCTAAAAGATTGGCTAGCAAGAAAACAAGTCAAGTTTACATCACATGATATTCAAAATGAGGTGCTTAACATAATGGCTAATAATGTGGTAAGAGCATTACTAAAGAGTATAAGCGGGAATATTTATTCTATCATGGCAGATGAATATACAGATGTTTCGAACAAAGAGCAGCTAACATTTTGTTTACGTTGGGTGACAGATGCTCTTGATGTTGCAGAAAAATTTTTAGGATTTTACGAAGTACCAAACATTAGGAGTGCAACAATAGTCGCGGTACTAAAGGACATCTTATCTCGATATCAACTAAATCCAGATCTATGTCGTGGTCAATGCTATGATGGCAGTAATATGCTTGGTAAATCATCTGGTGTAGCAGTGCAGATACGAGAGCTACAACCACTGGCCCTGGAGACGCATTGCCATGCACATTCTTTATCACTATCAGTAAAGGATACTACCAAACACATTAAAATTTTGCGTGATACAATGGGCACAGCCGGTGAAATTGTGATCCTAATAAAATACTCGCCGAAACGGGAGAACATGCTTGGAATGATGAAAGATCAAATAGAGTGCGATTCCGAAGAGGTTTTCAAAGCCAATGGGATACTTAAACTTTCAGAGACACGCTGGACCGTTAGAGCAGACTGCTTCAAAAGAATCTTAGAAAATTACGATGATCTAATGAGAGTCTGGGAGCATTGTTTGGAGAATGACCGTATGCAGACCGACGTGAAATCTCGGATCAGTGGCGTAAAAAAACAAATGAAATCTTTTGATTTCTTTTTTGGATTGAATATTGGTCACCGACTATTTTCCCACACAGATAACCTATCTAGAACATTACAGGCTGAAAAAATGTCTGCTTGCCAAAGTAAAAGAAATGCAAACCTGGTGGTCAGCGTCTTAGAAGGAATGAGAAGTGAGGAATCATTCAATAGTTTGTACGATTCCATCATTTTGAAAGCAAAGCAGCATTCTTTCATATCAGAACCTACCAATAAAAGAAAAAGGAAAGCCCACGACTACTCAATCGTAACGTTTCTTGATGGCAGCAGTAGCAGTGAACCAGCATATCACCCTTGCACAGCACGCGATAATTACCGAAGTATTTATTACGAGGCATTAGATACATTGGTTACATCGATCAAGGAATGATTTTCACAGCCGAGCTTCGAAGCGTACGAGAAAATGGAAGGACTTCTCCTAAAATCAATCCAATCATTTGATACATCGGAAAAAATAGAGTATCTTCGTGCGCACTACAGCAATGACATTGGCCGTATTTATATTAAGGGACGGCTTAGACTTTTACATTTGAGTTAATATTTGTTTTAAGAGCAAATTAGACTGTTTCTTGATTAACATTCCACTGTTTTTATTCAAGGTTAAAGGTCATAGTTATAAGTGTTTTCTACATATGGTTTTGAAGCATTAAAAACGATTTCAGGTTTATTATATTAAAAAATATTAATTTGAAACATGGTTGCAGTTGTGTACTTAAAGTGCTTCTTTAAATAGATCTATTTTATTCTGGCTAGAACATACAGGCATAGCTAAAAGAGAGTATACACCCCCACTTTTTTTCAGGACCAATTTTGTGATTACTGTCCTAAAAACAAGGAGAAAATTTCATATGTGAAAGTTAAATTTTCAATCAAATCAACAGTTTTACAGTCTTATTGAATTATTATATATAGTACTTACAAGTACACAAAACAACATAGATTTTGAATTCTGCTACAAATTCCAAATGCATTCAAGCCATTTTACTTGAACCAATTAGCCAGTCACACATTGTATCACTTGGTCATGCAAATGTCAAAATGTTACAAGTGTCCATGCCTTAGCAACTACTCAGTTAAGCAAAACTTTGACTGTCTTAGTGTGATCTTCAATGCTGGTAAACTTCCTACCTCTAAATGACAAATTCCAGCCTGTTCTGGCCCGTCTGCGGGATTTTTCCCGCGCTCTAGAGCTATTCTGCCCTCTCATTGGTTGTCCTGCGGGATACAGGGGGGGGGGGCGTCGGAGAACTTTATAGTTTTTCTCTGTTTTTTATTTTCGACTAGAGAAGTACTAGTTTTTTACCAACTTAGTAGATTTGTACTTGTTTTTTCTTTTTCATTAAACAATTTATGAAACTACTAGAAGTCACTTGGTTACAGGGCTGATGAAGGGGCCCCGGGGCAGCCAAGGGTCCTGAAGGATCAGCACAGTAAAAAAAATAGGTACGCAATGCGTACATGTGGGTAGCCTGTAAAACATTATAAACTGCAATAAAGCTTCTATAGTTGCGACTAATTATCAACTGATGCAATAAAATATTATTTTCTAGTCTTAGTTCTAATGCCATAGACAACGGAATAAACGCGCTATAGTTAGCTGGTTGAATACAGTTATAACGAAGTCGATTTATTACACAATCTATATATTATAATATTTTATTGTATTAAATACATTTTACGACAGATCAAAACATATATAAAAGCATTTTTACAAGAGATAGGAAATGAAATTTTTTTAAGCAGAATAGGTGAACAGAACAAAAAAGAGAGTAAGGTTCCGAGATGGTGCAAACATTGTCTGATAACATAAAGCTTAGTTTAGAAGGAGAAAAAGAAGGTTTCAGACTTTTTCAAATTATTTCGTTTTGATGTCCCTTGATTATCAACATTTCTTTGTTACATACAAGATTGGTTCTTTTGTTGATAAATCAATGTTATAGTTATGTTAATAGTCAATAAAGGTTAAACGTTATTGTTCCAGTAAGATTATACCACTTGTTTGCCAAAGTTTATTGGCAATACGTTTCACCATTATAACTGAAGATGATAGTATGATTTCATTGATCCATTAGGAAGGTACAGGTGGTTTGGAATGTTGATTACAGATAACTTATCAGCATCAATTAGCTGGACGTAATAGCACCAGTTCGTAGGTCCAAAAATTGCGTGGCTTTTTCCAAGTTTAAATTTATCAGTTGACAATATCTTATCCCCGTGGTAATCAGTCCGACAATCAGTCAACATTGAATGCCATCAATCATCATTGATATAAATGTGTATTGCTCAGTAGTAGTTACCATGAAGGTATGAGTAGCGATTACCAGTAAGGTTACCAGAGAACTTTGTTCTTGTTTGGCATTCGTTGTTGCGATGAACAGATTACAGTTGCGGTATGTGGAGAGAATATGTCTGGAAAGAGGAACAAGGATTTCCGATATATCGGTGTTGTGGTCTTTTTATCTTAGGAAGAATTTAGCGTTGATCCACGCGGTTGGCAACAAGCAACGCTGACATTTTTAAAAATTCTTTGTGATTGTAGCTGATTGAGACCTGTAAAAAGCAAAAACTCGCGTTATCAAAGAAACAAACGCATATGTATAGCTAGTATGCAATACGAATCTATTATTTACCTTTAAATTATTAGTGTTCAGCTTCGACATCGTGTGAATAATTTGAAAATATGCCACCAGAACCTAAAAATAAAGGGAAATGGTCAAATTGCATGAGAAAAGAAAATGAAAAAAAACTCAAAATTAAATGCTTACCTTTTGTTAAATTGGAGCCAGGCCAATAAATATTGGCCTGTGTTCATCTAACCATGTCAATACTATGGTTTTTCTTGCAACATGCTAACGCTATAGTCGGACGTGATTACCTCCTTACCTGGGTTCATCTTACCATGTCAATACTATGTTTTTTTTTGTAACATGCTAACGCTATGTCTGGATGTGATTACCTCCTTACCTTTAGAGAGGCCCAAATTGCTTTGTGATCACTAAAGTAAGTTTCAAGAGTACCTGCCTGGATATCCTCTTCAATCAAATTCGTATACAGATGATCAATCAATGTTCCATTATCTGTTGTAGAACTAGTTATAAGTTGCTCGAAGCCATTGGCATTGATCATAAGATTGTACAGTGATCTTCGTTCTATCTCATCAAGCCAGTTGACATTAAAGTCTCCAATGATTATAACCTGTGGAGAAGGATGTTCCTCCAATGTCGTAGAAATGGCAGCCAAAAGAGATGATAATGCAAGTGTTGGAGATCTGTATATTCCAATTACAATTAGGTCTGGACATTCGACCATCTTCATAATAGTTACCTCGATCCCATGACAGTTTCTCGCACAAGGATATCCAATCATCATAGGAAGCTTAGAATAAACAGCTGTTCCATGATATGGACGGTTGAGATTTGAAACGTTGTCATTTCTGAATAACTCATGGCCTTCAATTGCGTACATTTCACCAGGATCTTCTTCACGAAATCTCGTTTCGGTAAAAATTAGGATATCAGCGGACGTATAATTAATATCTTTTCGTATATCTTCAATGTGTTTGTGCAAAGATCTTGCATTAAGATAGCAAATTTTTAAATCAGTGGGATTCAGCATGTACAACGGAGTGAAACAAAGATCTAATTTATACTCATTTCTCAGTATGTGCATTTCTTCTACAACTTTAGGATCAACGGAAATCTTACTTTCGCACAGATCAGTTATATATAGCCCTTCGATTGTTGTTACTCGGCTTAGAGCGACGTAATGAATATGAGGAATTGCTCTTCTTGTATTTAAATTAACGACGATTTGTGACTGAGTATCACCTTGTGATCAATGAACCGTTTTCGCGGCAGCTGGCCTCAAAGGAAATTGCTTTCTTACCACTTGAGCAGACTTCGTTTTACCTACAGCAAATTGCGTTGTAACAGGTTTTATTGGTGTCCAAGTACTTAGTATAGATGTACTTCGAGCATAGAGAATTCTATTTTCTTGTCGGGTTTTCTTTCCAACATCTTCGTCGTCAAACTGAACCCAAACGATGCCAGAAGGTTTAGTATTATCAGTCAATTGAACATGCTTAATGACATTACTTGCACCGTTTGTCAGACCATCATCAGTGCGTATATTCACCGCAATTTCTGTTCGTTGTCCGACAGCAATATGCAGTTTATAAGCCAACTGTTTTGAATTTTTCAAAGGAACATGTGGTATTTGTCTCATTATCTTTTCTTTCAGTTCAGCTGAACAGGCTCCAATTACGCTATCTTGTGCCCTGATTATGTATTTATCACGATCATCAAATGATTGATAAACTATATCATTGTATTCATCAACTAAAGCATTTTGAATGAATAAACGTGGGGCTTCTTTGGGGCAAGCACTCTCTTCAATACATCTTTCCTTTAGTTTTTGTAGATCACTCGGAGTATGATTACCTTCACGAAGTCGATTAAGTATCTCTGCAAAAATCTTGCTTTCTCTCTGTCGCATGATTTCATCAAGCTCAAACATTCTAAAATATTTTCTCCATAAGTTCGGGGCAAGAACATCATAAGAACTTAAAGACTGAACATCTGTAAAAATGTAACCATCCATTACAGGTTTGAGTTGAAATAAGTCACCTATTGTGATTATGCTGACACCGCCGAAATCTTCTTTACTACCTTTTAAATCTTTCAAACGGTTGTTCAATTGAATGGTGAACATGCTGTTGCCAACCATTGATATCTCATCAAGTAATATTAACTTTAATGAACTTAGTTCGCATCTCATCGTATTTAGTCTTCCAGAATCTAATGCTTTATAATTTTTCAATGATTGACTGGCTGGAATGCGCAAGGCACTGTGAATTGTGTTACCTTTTATAAGATATGCAGC
Organism: Dendronephthya gigantea; assembly: GCF_004324835.1. Taxonomy (NCBI): domain Eukaryota; kingdom Metazoa; phylum Cnidaria; class Anthozoa; order Malacalcyonacea; family Nephtheidae; genus Dendronephthya; species Dendronephthya gigantea. Next base: position 1,028,354 of record NW_021163051.1, read on the forward strand.
TTTTCCTGTTGGAGCAAGCAATAATATATGAACACGATGAAAATCGTCCCCTGCTCGTGAATTGTAATACTTCAATGCTGCCTGGTATATTGATTTAATAAGGTGAGACTTTCCAACACCTCCACTTTCACTGAGAAATGCGTAAAATGGTTTATCTGATGTTTTTATCAAATGCAAAGCATGATAGAAGAATTCTCTTTGTTTCTTATTTACAGCTGAACTAAGGTTCGATATTCGTTATCTTGCATTTCATTTAAAATTAACGGTTCATTATTTGGTAACGAAGACGGTATGCCCAAATTTTCTGCAAGATGATCAAATGTTTCGTTTAAATCAGGATGTGTATCCACGCATCCTTCATCCTGATCATGTCGTTCAACATCTTGTGTCACAGGTGCTATAGTATCAAAAGCATCATCATCACATTCCTCTAAATGATTTCCAATTTCATTCAAGTCTTCACTACAAACAGCATATTGCTCCATTTGCTTACTGATTTCTTCATATTGAGCTAAATAGTGCTCTTCAAAACAAGAATAATTTCCCATCAAATCGGTTTGTTCATTCCGCCAAGGAGTAAAGAGCATAATTAACTCTCGATAATGTTTTTCAGGTTGAGCCTCTTTATTGAACCAGATGCTTCGAATTATTCTAGCTCGAGATCTTTTCTTTACTTTCTTATTTTCAGGAGCTTTTACAACCTGAAGTTTATCGTCATTTAACAACTCGTCGTCACTATCTTCATCATCATTATTTTCTAATGGAAGATTATCAACGTCAGGCTTGTTTGTTTTCCTATATGTTTTTTGACCACAAGAGTCGTACCATGCTGCCCAATCGGCCAGTGTGACATTTTGCAAACGATCAGGTCGTTCTACATATCTTTTTAAAAGACCACCAGACTGAATTTCTTCTGATTCATCAGACATTTTCTCTATTTCACTTAATGGTTTTAGTAATTCGACTCTTTCAGAAGGAGGAGATGTGTTAATGAAAATTACACTACAAGAAGATTTTCGCATTGGAAGTTGCAGAACAATATAAACTGCTTCTTGTGCACATATTTCAACTGAATTCAAAAATTTGTTGCCAATATCACGAACTTGCTGTTTGATATTTGTATTACCTTCTTTCGCTTCAGCACAAGCTTTACGCAGTAATTCACTCATGCCTTTTTGACCTTTGGAAATATATGATACAATATACATTGCACATGCATATACATCTAAGACATATTGAATGTCCATATTTGCTCGCCATGCCCGAAGGCAAACAGGATTGTAATTATTAATTCTTAATTCATTTGGACTTCTTTTTAAGAAGATTGTCGGAGTATTCAAAGATGATCGTATAGCAAGAATATATTGCCGTTCCGAAACACCTAACTCTTGCAGTAATTCATCAAAACTGATGTCTTTACCTTCCTTAAAATCATTTAGTTTCGTTTCAATCTCTTTCCACAATTCTTTGCTGGCTTTAGCAACAGTTGAAGAGATATCTCCATCGAGTGGATAAAGAATCTGAGTACATCTGATTGGTGGTTGTGGATAGTTGAATCTACAAATATTTTTAGACTTTTTCCTGCAAGTATGAGAATGTCTGTGTGTCTGTCTATTTACAAGATCAAGTAATTCTGTATCATCTTCTGGTTTGCTGCAGGTAATTATGCTATCAATATAAGCAACAACATCTTCATCTTTATCAACACCAAACACAGGTGCATTTTCAAGCCATATCAACATATGAATATGAGGTGATCCCCGCTGTTGGTATTCAACTCTATAAAACCAATCTTTAATTTTTCCTAATGGAGCAAGCTCACTCATTAAGACATCTTTTAAGAAGGTATTGAACTGAAAATCAAAATGTCTTGAACAGGTTACTGGGTCACTTTGTATTAGTCGACACCTTTCCTCCCTTAAGATTGTTCAATTCGTCATCACTATAATCCTTGTGATCAATAAGTTTACCAAGAATTCTTAATAAATGATTCCATTTGGTTTCTGCTGACGAGAAACTGCAAAATAATGATGCTGGTCCTAACTGACGAATCATGGCAAACAAGTCTTTTTGGCTCGTTCAAAATAAGGTGGTGAACCCCTAAGAGTTTTCAAGAATCTGAAACCATCATCATGGTTTATTAAACTTTGTAAACCTTCTGCAGTTTTTAGGTCTCCAGCAGTAAGTGTTCTGTACCTATTTTGTTTTTTCGGAGTGCAATCTGTGACTGACCAATCAAGAATTTCATTTGTAACTTCTTAGCTTTGAAGAATATATTTTCAACACACATGGCAGCTCGTCGATCAGATCTTCTTAACTCAGATTTACATATGTCACTATAGTAAACACTTCTTAACCTTTGTTTATCATCAGGTCTTTTTGTCCAAGAAATATGCCTGGATATGACATTTCTTCAGAGTACTGATCTCTAAATATACTCAACGGCCTGTTACCTTCACCAGGAGCAACATTATAGATTTCCTGTCTTCACTATCACTGACAAAGTCTGGAGGAGTCAACATACTATCAGTTACTCCAGCTGGTATTTCTGCTTCAGCCTCACTCCATTCATCTTCAGGGAGGTTTGATGTTAAATCATCTGCACCATTTGATGCTCAATATCACTGGTCACATCCAATGACTCTTCCAGGTTTCTCAACCAATTCTGGTTTATAATAATTCCTTGATCTTGATACAAAGCACTTGTGTAATTAACCATGCAGTTGCTTGCATTACTTTGTGAGGTCTTATATTTCATTGAAAGTGCAGAGCTTTTGTATTGTAATCTTCGTTTAAGTTGAACTTTAATAGTACCCATCTCATCTGATAGTCTGGGCAGCACATTAACAGTGCTGTTTACATCTGCAGGCACATTGACAACATTACCTGTAATCTTGAGTTGGCCACCTCTTGGGGCCTGAAAAATCTTTTGAAATGCCAACCGAGGAGCAATAAGTCGACATTCTAGTTCATTTAGATCAAAGAAAGAAGGTTTTCTGGAAATTTCATGCCATTAGCAATTGCACAAGGGGACTTTCCCTTTTTTTAAATGGTTGTTACAAGTTTGACAAACCCATTCCATATTATCAACACTTTTTATATTTTGTAGATGCATAGTTATGTCAGGATTTACCAGTATTAGTTTGTCTGCAGGCAAAACACTATGTTTATGCCATAATTGGTCACAGCAAGTGCAAATGTACAGGGGTCCAGCAGATACAGAGTTATGAAACTTTGTCACAAGAGCCAATTCATTACTTTTTTCATTAGACAAGCTATAACTCACAGGGTTTGAAGTTTCATTTCCAATTGATTGTGATTTGTCACCTTTCCTCTTACCTTCTTTTGAAGAGCAGGAATTTTTTCTAGAAGCTCTCTTTCTTTCACGATCTTTTGCAAGTCTTGTTTCCCTTTCTTCGTTTGAAACAGTCTGTCTTCTTAAATTAGTATTCTGTCTTCTCTTTTCTAGTCTTTTCTTTCTTTCCTCAAGAGACTCATTTTCTTTTGTTGCGTTTACTTTTTTCTTTTTCAAATGGTAATATTCTTTTGCTTTTAGCAACCTATTTGTATGCTGTTCGTCAGATTCTCTCTGTCTTTTATTCCTTTGACGTTCACTTGGCGTTTGTGGAGAACTTTGGACTGTTGTGACATCTTTCAAGTTAGTGTGAAGTGAGTCTTTATTTACAAGTGCATTACATGTCCCAGTACTTGGATAGTTTTGTTTTGAAAATGGAATTGTTTTTTTTCTGATTGCTTCTTAACAAATTACTCTGGTTTATGCTAACACCCTTCAACTCAAATGGAGTTGCAATATTTGTATCATTAATGTAATAGTTCCATGTTGCACGAAAATATAAAGCAAGGTCTTCCACACCTTCAATTGAAATCAAAATGCTATAGCCCAGTGCAGATGGCATTCCATACCGATCACGTGAATGAGAATCGAACACTTTAAACACACCAGGAAAAGGCATTATGATGGCAACAGTATTCATATCCACAGTTAACAAAGCACTTTTGTAATTCAAATTAAGAAAAACCTCGTTAAAAGCATTTTCGAGTGTAACAAAAGGGAAATTGTTCGCACATGTTGATAATCCTCCAGAAAAGGAATCACTGTACTGTAAATGAAAAGTGTGGTCATCTATGCTAACAAACATGGGGACATCTATTAATAGTAAATAGCTCTTATTGATGCTCTTACTAATTATACTATATAAATCATTACCATAATTTAATATAGTGTTAAGAACTGATTTATCCCAAATATTGACTGACTTAATTTCTTTATAAATAATAGCACAGAGTGACATTGCAACACATTGCTTACCAGCATTTGATCCAAAGAGTAAATCATTGCCTTGATTATAGTCACCGCATACAGTGAATGTTGGATCAACTATATCATTAATGGTTCGGGGACCAGGATTTTCTTCAACATCATTCGATAATTTTAATAACTTTGGTACAAAAACAACTTGATAGCACATCATTTGCAAATACCCCATACATACTTTATTACTTTTTTGGGCTTTCTTCAACTGTGTTATAAAATGTGGAAAATAACTTTTAACAACAAAAAACAATAATATTTCATTCCAAAATTTGCCTTTCATTTGCATTTTACTTTCACACCTTTCCACAAAATTTTTAAACGAACCGATTCTTGATCGATAAAGATCTAGTGTTATTCCCATTTTTAAATGTTATGCAAGTTATATTAATATGGCACAAAAAAATTGTGTAGCAAAAAAAAACGTACCCACACCGATCGCACAAGTTGTAATCAAATATTACTGTAGAGTATTTTTAATATAGTAAGTTTAGGTTTAGCTGCAGTACGTTAACCCGAAGTGGGTTTGATCTTTTCACACCCGCACAGTGGCAAGGTTTTGTTTGGTATACTTGCACAATCGCAAGGTTATTTTGGCAACGTGGCCTTTCACGTAAAAGATGCCTGATCAATATCAGTGCGAGCTCGTTGGCCCCAATTCGTTTGCGTAAAATCAACAGTAAGATGGTGTCTATATGTATTGTTATTTAACGTTTCGGCAATTTGAGAAATATAGAATCGCAAAATCTTTAACTTACTTTTTTACTTGTGATTTATAATATAATTCCCGTCTTATACGTCAAAAATGTATGATGTTATAACACCACGATCTCCGACCCAGTGAACTCTATACAACAATTTGTTTGTTTACAGTTCAATGCTCTGACCTAGCCTCCTTCGCAAACTCCGCAGGCACAACCAGTGAACTCTATATATATGGAAGGCTCGCTCCAGTTCAAAGTGTGAAGCCAAACATGGCGGATCATGAAGGCTGCTTGGGTACCGAACCAGTTCCCCACGAAGCATAAAATGCGCGAACCGCGCGTGGAAATTAAAAACACGAATTATAAAACTATGACGAAAAATAAAAGCGCTAACATTTCGGACGTTACAAAGTTTTAAAATTACGTAGTTTTTAAAAATGAATACATACAATTTGTTACAACCTTACATGGCAATAGTATTCTTTCTAGAGAGGTAACTTATGCCGTATATTTGTGTTGTGTTTACAAAACTGACCGAGTTCAACTCCTACACGTTGCCGCCATTTTGAATTTTAACAGCTCGTGCGTGGAGGTCTGGTTCGGTACCCAAGCAGCCCTCATGATCCGCCATGTTTGGCTTCACTTTTTGATTACGCAATGTACTAGAGCGAGCCTTCCATATATATAGAGTTCACTGGGCACAACGGAATATAAAATACGCGCAATGAGAGGCCTGGGACTAGGCTGCCGCAGGCATCTCTTATATATTAAAATATAGTAAAATATATTAGGTTATTACCAGTTATTACATCTGTGCCTGGGGACGAAATTAGAATCATTCAAATCATTGGTGTCACATACTGGTGTCACATTGGTGTCATTGTTCTTGCTTGAAGGTTTGTAAAAATGAATTATTTTACAGTCAAAATACAAAATCCTTCCCACTTTCGCTTTTTTACTTCGTTATGTATTTCTTAACATTCATGTATTTAATACTTATGTGCGAACTATGTAAATTTTTTTGTTTGAATACTTCGCTCATACGATTTGCGAGATTCTGGCATTTTGCCACCCGCACGTGGCACAGATACTATCCTTCAAAACATTATTCAGGATCGTTATGTATTTCTTAACATTTATGTATTTAATACTTATGTGCGAACTATGTAAATTTTTTTGTTTGAATATTTCACTCATACGATTTGCGAGATTCTGGCATTTTGCCACCTGCACGTGGCACAGATACTATCCTTCGTAAAAATTATTCAGGATTTGACCTATCATCTGTCTACAAAACGTTATATAAAGCAATAGTTTTTTTTTCAAACTATGCCTTAACATTAATTTTTCTAACCTTTATAGTGTGGCAAAAGTGACATGGCTTCCTCTGGTAAGCTATTATCAACTATATTAAAATAGTGTGTACTGTGAAATTTACCTTTTAGACTAAAAATAACTATTTAAAATGTGATGTTTTAAAATGCATATTAAATTTTAATTAATAGTACTTATTAGTAGGCATGCCTACTAATTTCACACTTGTCCTAAGAATCATCCAAATAAATGTCAGATTCACTATTTTTGCATGGATTTAAGTTTCCAAGATTGGAAATCACTAATACATTGGCATAAATTAAGGATAGTAAATATTGGCAATGTCTAGTGTAACATTTTGCACCCTGAGCAAATCTGCAAGGGCTAAAAACATATCCTAGATTTTCATTTTAAAATGAAAGGCTTCTCTATTACTGCTAAAATTTAGGTAATAGAGAAGCTATTTTTGTATTATTCTTTTTGAGGTTTCTATATTTACAAATGGTCAAGGTTGGAACATGTATCTTATGGTAGAATATTCCTCCATTTCTTTTTTAGATGAAAAAGTTTTAGCAGGCTATATTCATTGTTTGTCCCCTGTAAAAGGCAAACCTGGAGCAAAGAAATATTTTGATTTCTCTATACAAACCGAAGATGATGTGCTCAGAGGGGTCTGCTTTAGTCCTGAAAGGAAAAAGGAGTTGGAGCACCTGAGTCAAACAAAATCTCCCACCAAGATCAAGAAATACACCCAGAATGAAAAATATGGGGCCACAAACATTGTCATTGAAAAATATACAAATCTATCAGTTGCCAAACCCCTTTCGTTTGAACCAGTTGACATGGACGGTGGCAAAACTATTGCTATGTTAAGAAATGTATGCCACAATCAAACCACCACTATAAATGGTAAGCTTACCAAATTATATGGTAAAAAAAAGGTTGCCTCCAACAATTTAATGAAGCAAGAAGGTCTAGTCACAGACAAAAGTGGAACAATTAAGGTTGTTTTCTGGGAATGTTTTGTTGACCAAGCTAAAGAAGGCAAAAGTTATCAAATTGGAAATTTCATTTTCAAAGATGATAAATTTGGAAGGTATGTTAGTAGTCCACGTGATGGTTCCACTTTAGACGAGATAGCTGATATTACAGATGCAATGGATGCTTCGGTTGATGAGCAAGATTTGGCAAGGAAGGAAGCTGTTGTGAAGGTGCTTGGAATTAGCTCCATACTTAAATATCATAGCTGCATTGGCTGTAAAAAGAAGTTGGAAGATGTAGATGAAAGCAAGAAGGGGGTTACATGCCCTTCATGCAGTCTTGTACAAAAGACAAGTGCTGTTTCAAAACAATGGTTGGTCAAGTTTTTAGTGGAGGATAAAGAGAAATCCAAGCGTTTTCAGTTAACTGCATTTCATGCTGTTGTTTGCCAACTAATGTCCTCCCTTTCCTTGAAAGATGATCAAAGTATTGATGATCTTAAGTTTGCCCTTCTTGATTTGGATGAAATCAAACCAATTTATGATTCTCGAAACAATACAATTTTAGAATTGAACTCTCTCTAAAAATGCAAGAACATTTGAACTTGTAATTTTTATCTTGAACTATATACGCCCTTCATATATATTTTAATATGAAACATTTATTGTTGTGTTTATTCATTAGTTTGTTGTTTACAGTACGTGGAATGGTTTAGCAGTGGAACCATGGAACCTTAGTTTTTGCTGGGACAATTTATGATTCTAAGAATTGAACTCTATCTAAAAGAATAAAAGAACATTTTATATATATATATATATATATATATACATATATATATATATATATATATATATATATATATATATATATATATATGTATGTATATATATATATATATATATATATATATATTGTTTAGTTGGGTTTATTCGTTAGCTTTGTTTACTGTAAATGTCCTTAGTTTTTGCTTGGACAATTTATCATTGTAAGAGAAATACACTTTCAAAATTGAATTCTATCTAAATATTGTTTAGTTGTGTTTATTGATCAGTTTGGTTTGCAATGTATTTTGTGCTTAGTTTTTGCTAGAACAATTTATAATTCTAATAAGAACAATACAATTTTAAAAAGGTGAAGGAATTCGACATTCGGCTCTGAACACAACGTTACAGCAGGGGGAAGTATGTTTCAATGAAATCATTTTGGGGTGTTCCTGCGATGTAACTGTGTAGAAAGAACATTCCTGGTAAGTCGTCACCAATAAGCGAGGTCATAGGCGAAATGGCGAAGAGCCAAAGAAGCCCAGCCAGATTCAACCGGAAGATGTGGCGGAAGTTATTTAAGCCGGTTTAATTTTTCTACGTCATTGCACTTCCGTGACAAGAAACCGGACAAATTTTAGTGTATAACATAGTGGTTAGCCGCGCATGCGCAGCGGCTACCCACAAAAACTAATCTCAATACGGCGAAAATCATCGCGATATTTACGGTTTTCATCGGTCACATAACCTGGTCAAATTGAGGATTTTCTGCGGCATGGAGCCAACTACAACAGACAAAGACCTTATCGAGATGACCGTACACTCGGGGAAAGAACACGTAAGCGAAAACCAGATCGATAACGCGATAAAAACCAACGAAAACGGACGAAATATAGCATATAGCGAAAATAACACTATATTCGAACCCGATGTAAATTCCGGGGGGGATGATAACGAGATCGAACTAGCCTCGACCAACGACAGGCCGCGACGAAACGCGAAACCTTCGGAGAAATCAATCGAAAATACTAGCCAGATGGAACAATCAAAACTTGAGAAAGTGTGGACAAAAGTCGAAAGAGCTATCACAACACTTCAAAACGCTCCTAACACGATAGACGAGATCGCCAAGGCAATCACCGAGGTACGTGCCGAATACAATATCTACGATAATGCATATCGCAACTTTGCAAACTTTCTCACTCGCATGGGGACACGAAAATGCATGGAAGAACTGAACACGTTAGACGCAACGACATCAGTTAACAAAAAATTTGTCTTAGAAAACATTGAACAGGGGAACCAACGTAAGAGGGAAGTAATGTTCGACATAAAGTCTGTGTGTTCTGGGTCTGGGTCCCACGCTTCCTCGTTATCGTCCACAGCACTGAGGGCAAAAGCCCGCGCTGAAGCAGCTGCAGCAATAAAGAAAGCCGAGATTTACAAAAAGCGCTCCCTTGAAGAATCACAATCAGCTCTCAACATTCAACGCGAAGAGCTCGCTCTAGCGAAGCACAAGCTAGAAGAACAAACCCGCTTAGAAGCGCTACGCCTAGAAGACGACGCAGTGATCGCCGTCGCAAAGGCAAGAGCCATCGATGACGAACTCGATCTGGATGTTGCCCATGAGCAAAACCTCATAGACCTGCCAGCAGAGAATCCCAAAAACCGCGTACAACAATTCATTGATAGTCAATACCCTCAGCAACAAATTGGTGACACGGAACCAATCAATCACGATTCAGGGAATACACAACAAATGCAGTCCAACCTCAACCCAACATCGTCACCTTTCACACCCAAAGTCTGCCCAACCACAACTGGGTCCGACCAAAACGTTGTGAAATCCTGCATAGAATTTATGGCACGAAGAGAAGTCCTAAGCAAAAGAGTCGAAAAATTTGACGACGATCCACAGAATTTCCACACGTGGAAAACATCCTTTGAAACTATGCTTAAGGACATAAATATTACACCCCAAGAGGAGCTCTCGCTTTTAACCGAATATACCAGCAAAGAGTCCAAGAAGCTCGTCCAAAAACTACATAACGCCTACATACAGAACCCTGCCAAGGGTGTGTCAGAAGTTTGGACCAAACTGGGAGAAAGATTTGGGTCTGATGTGGTGATGACGAAAGCGTACCTAGACAAAGTAAGGAACTTCCCAAAGGTCGGCTACAGGGACAACAAAAAACTCCAAGAATTCGGCGACCTCCTGCTCAGCCTACAGTGTGCCAAAGAGGATGGCCAGTTGAAAGGACTCAGAATTCTCGATGAACCTATTTTCCTAAGGCCCATCGTAGAGAAACTCCCCAGCGATATCCAAAGCCGGTGGCAAAGACATGCTTTCAGATACAAAAGGGAAGAGCACTCCGATTACCCACCGTTTTCCGAGTTCTCCAAATTCGTACAGGACGTTTCCCTGGAGAGGAACGACCCCAACCTCATGATCGAGCACTCTACAAACGAGCACCTCTCCCTCCCTCGCAACAAACCCAGGCAATCCTTTAAAACTAACGTGAAAAAGAACAACCAAGACCACCGCGGCGCCAAACCCTACAACCCTGACGAATGTATTCTGCATGGGAAGCCTCACCCGCTCGCATCGTGTCGCGTATTTCAAGCAAAGTCAATAGAGGAACGGAAAAGCCTCATTAAAAAACACCGCCTTTGTTTCCGTTGCCTCGCCTCAGTCTCCCACATGGCGAAAGATTGTAAATTAGCTGTAAAATGTTCTGAGTGTGACAGCGATAAACACTTAGCAGCATTACATGTAAACCACCCTCCAAACCTCCGGACCCCCAAAAGGACGATGGCGAGGAGAAGAGAGAAGACGACCAAGAACCACATAATAACATAACCACCTCCTGCACCAAGATCTGTGCCGGTAAACCTGGAGGAAGATCCTGCTCGAAAATATGCCTGGCAAATGTCTTTAGCACAGAACACCCGGAAAGAAAGATTAAAACATACGTCGTAATCGACGACCAAAGCAATTGCTCGTTGGCCAAACCGGAACTGTTCAATCTTCTTGGTAAAAACGGGGCACAACATCCTTACACACTGAAGACATGTGCGGGGACTACGCTTACCGAAGGTAGGCATGCCAACGACTTCTTTATTGAATCCACCGATGGGTCAAAACGTTACCCTCTCCCGACCGTTATCGAATGTACTGCGATTCCGGACAATAAGAGCGAAATTCCCACACCAGATATCGCCAGAGCCTACCCACATCTCCGCCCAATCGCCAAACACATCCCCGAGGTCGACGAAGACGCTAGTATACTTTTACTCATCGGAAGAGACGTTCCTCCGCTACACAAAGTGAGAGAGTCGAGAAATGGGAGAGAAAACGTACCTTGGGCACAACGATTAGATCTAGGCTGGGTCATTCTGGGAAACGCTTGTCTCGATGGCATGCACCAACCCACGGCGTCCTCCACCTTTGCCACAAATGTAACACAAAAATCGATCTTCGAACCCTGCTCTAATAAATTCGAAGTTAACGCCGCATGCGATTCCGATCGGATCCACAGTACCGACAACCGAGAACGCTTCGTACATGGTACATTCGAAGACGGCCTGGGTTCCGATGTATTCCAACGAACGGATTTGGACAATCAGCCTGGGACTTCCGTAGAGGATCGAATCTTCATCGACGTAATGAATGCCAAAGTGAAGAAGAGCGAATCCGGTAATTGGACTGCTCCGTTGCCCTTCCGAAATCAAATCGCACAGCTACCAGACAGTTACAACGAGGCGCTGAAACGACTGAAAACCACAAGAAAAACTCTTGACTGCAAGCCTGAAATGAAAACCCACTACTTCTCCTTCATGCAGAAGATCTTAGACAACAACCATGCCGAACGAGTACCTGCAAACGAAGTGAACACATCACAGCCGAAGTGGTACTTACCTCACTTTGGCGTATACCATCAACAAAAACCCGACAAAATACGCGTAGTGTTCGACTCAGCAGCAGAAGTAGAAGGCATCTCGCTTAACAAGATCCTCCTCCCTGGCCCAGACCTCGCCAATAGTTTACTTGGAGTGCTGATGCGTTTCCGTCAACACAGCACCGCATTTATGGCAGACATAGAGCAGATGTTCCACTCCTTTCAAGTAGAGCCCAAACATCGGGACTTCCTACGGTTCCTCTGGTTTGAAAAGAACGACCCCGATGGACAAATTGTAGAGTACAGAATGAGGGTTCACTTGTTCGGCAATACGTCTTCACCTGCCGTAGCCACCTTCTGCCTGAGAAAAACAGCACAGGAGACAGAGGCCCAGTTCGGTTCCGACGCACGGGCGTTCATCGAAAAGGACTTCTACGTCGACGACGGACTAAAGTCTCTTCCGGGACCAGAGGAGTCCATCGACCTACTCAAACGATCCCAATCGATGCTTGCCACGGCCAATGTACGACTACACAAGATCGCCTCGAACAACCCTAAAGTCACAGAAGCCTTCCCGAGCAGTGATCTCGCGACTGGCCGCCGCAGCCTCGACCTTAAGGAGAACACAAACCATATCCAGCGTTCGTTAGGAGTCTACTGGGAGCTTAAATCGGATACGTTCAGCTTCAAAGTCACAAAAGAGATCAAACCCTTTACCAGACGAGGTGTGTTGTCCGTCGTCAATAGCCTCTTTGACCCCCTCGGAATAGCGGCTCCTGTAATCATCAAGGGGAAAATGTTGCTCAGAGAAATGACCAGCCAGTTAAAGAATAGCCGCCCCGGGGAATGGGACCGACTACTCCCAAATGAGTTCTACCCATCCTGGATGGAATGGTGCACATCCCTGTCCACACTCCAAGAAGTAGAAGTTCCACGGTGTTATTCGATTATTCCCCTGAACGAATCCTTATCCCTCGAGTTACACGTCTTTTGCGACGCTTCCGAAAGCGGAATCGCAGCAGTGAGCTACCTGAGGTCCGTCAACAACGCTGGGATCATAACCGTATCATTCGTCTTCGGAAAGGCAAAATTAGCACCCCCACACGCTACGACAATCCCACGCTTAGAATTGTGCGCAGCCGTCCTCGCAGTCGAGATAGCAGAACTCATTCGACGGGAAATGGTGTTCCCCCCATGCCAAATCGTCTATTACTCAGATAGTAAAGTCGTGCTAGGATATATCAGGAACCAAACGAAAAGATTCTACGTATACGTGAGCAATCGCGTGGAGATAATACATCTCAATCCCGCCGACTGCGCGACGCGCTCGGTTAAAGCGACCAACTTGACGGCAAGTCGGTGGTTGACGGGTCCGGACTTCCTCCGCGACGACAAAGGACTGGTGGTTTCGGAGACCAGCGATCCTGTAGAAATTACAGAAGACGACCCGGAAGTTCGCCCTATCGTGAAAGCATTAGCAACTGAGAAGCTAACAAATCGCGGCATTGGGAGCGCCCGTTTCGCCCGCTTCTCGCGCTGGCCCAACCTGGTTGCCGGACTGGCAGCACTAATCTCGAAAGCGCGGTCACAGAAAACACCCACCAAGCACGACCCACCAAGCACGACCCACCCGAGAAACGTCAGCAACGGCAAACTTGACACAACCGTTTCGCTACACGATCTTGCAGAGAATCTCATTGTTAGAAGCATACAGTACGAAGTGTTTGCTGACGAAATAGAGTTCATCACCAAACAGAAGGGGCTGCCAAAGGGATCTCCCTTAATTAGACTCGACCCGATCATCGACGAAGACGGTATTTTACGTGTTGGGGGGCGATTAAGCCGAGCCAAACTGTGCCATAAAGAACGCCACCCAGTAATCCTACTTGGGACGCACCACGCCACCACCCTTCTGGTTAGACTTTGTCACCAACAAACCAAACACCAAGGCCGACATTTCACCCGTGGCCGTGTTCGTGCTGCCGGTTTCTGGATCATTGGCGAGAAGCGCTTAGTTAATAGAGTTATCTACGAATGTATCACCTGCAGGAAGCTCAGGGGGAGGTTGGCGTACCAAAAGATGGCAGACTTGCCGGGCGAACGACTCGCCCCGGCTCCACCATTCACCTTCGTCGGCCTGGATGTTTTCGGGCCCTGGAAAGTCGTGACAAGACGCACGAGGGGCGGAGTCGCCAAAGATAAACGTTGGGCTGTCATGTTTACCTGCCTAACGGTCAGGGCCGTCCACATCGAGATTATTGAAGCTATGGACACATCAAGCTTTCTCAACGCGCTCCGCCGATTTCTCGCCCTCAGAGGACCGGTGTCGCAATTCCGCTCGGATTGTGGGACAAACTTTGTCGGAGCGCAAACGGAGCTAATGACGGCGCTTAAAGAGATGAAAAACGAAAAGATTACTTCGTACCTTGCAAGTAAAAAGTGTGAATGGTTGTTCAACCCGCCACACGCGTCACACGCGGGAGGTATCTGGGAACGGATGATTGGGATTGCACGCAGAATTCTGGATGCCATGCTCCTAGAATTGCCCACGAAGCAGCTAACCCACGAAACCCTAACCACTTTGATGGCGGAGATCTCAGCCATTATGAACAGTCGACCACTCACCCCGGTGTCCACGGACCCCGAAGCCCCCGAGATACTAAGCCCTTCTATGATCCTAACGCAGAAACCGTCGCCATCACCACCGCCAGGAAAGTTCACGCCCAGAGACCTCCACGCTTCACAGTGGCGGCAGGTGCAGTACCTGTCGAACGTCTTTTGGGCCCGATGGAGAAAAGAATTCCTCCCGTTACTTCAAGTAAGACGAAAGTGGACCCAAAGCCAACCGAATCTGCGGGTAGGGGATCTGGTCCTCCTGAAAGATAGAGAGATCGCTAGGAACGAGTGGCCAATCGCAATGGTCACCAAAGTATTCCCGAGCGAAGATGGTAATGTTAGGAAGATCGAAGTGACGACAGCAAGAGGGGGATCCAAAAGATGTTATAACCGACCTGTCACAGAGGTCGTCCTTATCATCTCGGTGGATTAACTAGATAAGGAACAGTGATATAACTAATATCTACGGACCCGATTATAATATTCATGTTATTTCAGTTATGTTGTTGCAGTGGTAATTATTTACCAGGCGAGGAGTGTTCTGGCCCGTCTGCGGGATTTTTCCCGCGCTCTAGAGCTATTCTGCCCTCTCATTGGTTGTCCTGCGGGATACAGGGGGGGGGCGTCGGAGAACTTTATAGTTTTTCTCTGTTTTTTGTTTTCGACTAGAGAAGTACTAGTTTTTTACCAACTTAGTAGATTTGTACTTGTTTTTTCTTTTTCATTAAACAATTTATGAAACTACTAGAAGTCACTTGGTTACAGGGCTGATGAAGGGGCCCCGGGGCAGCCAAGGGTCCTGAAGGATCAGCACACAGCCCATTTATAAATCACAAATAGTTCAACATCCTTTTAACTAAAAATAGAAGGTACAGTTCTAATAGTTTTATCTTCATAAGAGTTAATTTTGTAATTCCTGTCTGTTTTACTCCATTGCTTGCTGTTTTCTATGAATAACCCACAACCACTTTGTTATCATTTCTCTTACATTGTCTGTGTCACCAAGTACTTCTCCATGAAACTTCTTTCGGATTAGATGTAATCTTTTGATGTCCAGTCTCCACCTATGTTTGCATGGGTCATTTCTTGCAATACATATATTATGTAATAATATACAAGCCATGATAATTTGCCTTATATGTTTTAATCTGCACTCAGTTTTCTTATACAGTATTCTCCACCTGCCCTTCAACATACCATATGCATGCTCAGAAACTACCCTGGCAGAGCAGAGCCTCTTGTTAAAATACCTTTTAGATGGATCACGTGCATCATCATTATAGGGCTTCATCAACCATGTATGTCTGGGAAAGGCTGAATCCCCAACAGTTGTAACAGGAATGGTTCCATGCTTTCTTAGGGTTAATGACATATTTGGGAAGATTTTCCTTGTTGAATCTCATCATAAAGAGGGCAGCTTCTAAGAAGCCTAGAATCATGGCATGAACCAGGTGCTCCCACAGCAGCCCACATAAACCTTTTATTTGAGGCTATAAATCCCATGCTGGAAACTGAATATCTTTTCTTGAAACTAAAGTAGTTTTTCAACTTTGTGCTTATGTATACGTGGAACCCATCCCATCCCCCCACACATGGGAACTCCCAGTCCTCTAAAAAGCCTTTAAGTTCATGTATCCACTCATCCGTGTTTCTTGGTAAGTACACAGATCTGTCATAAAGTGTACTTACCAGGACTTTACATAGTTTATTGAATATGACTGCCGCAGTCGATGGAGCAACTCCAAACAAATCACTGATTGTATCAAAGGTACAAGCATGCGCTAACCGGTATAGACAAATTGCAAGTTGTGTTTCGGGATGGGTTGGGTAGGGTTTGAACCGTGTCGGTGTTTTCGTTATGACTGGTTTTATTTCATTCAGAATATACTCAAAGGTACCACGATTAAGTCTCAAACGTTTTTTGAATGCTTTCTCGCTCCAATTCTGATAACCGTTTTCCCACCAGGACTTATCTATTTCTTCATCTCGACTTCTCTCCAATCTTGGTTTTTTTGCTGATAAAATTCCTGCAGTATTTATGACGAATGCTTCAGCAAGATTTAAATCTTCGTCAAACTCCAATGCCATGCGTTCTCTTGATCTTTTCCTACTCTCAACAAACCAATTAGATTGTTCTTCCTCGATTTTTTTTCGTCTCTGCATGAAAAAATTTGCATACAACGTGCTCTCCATCATACCGTGCGCCATTTTAGTTTGCATTTCCCGCTGTTTGCCTATTTCGCGCCATTTCTATGTGGATCCAGACTCCAGAAGGAAAACGGAGCAAATTAATTTTTTTGCGCCTATTTATGTTCATCTCGTATTTATACTAGTCGCACTTAGCCACAAGACGTTTAATTCGTCCAGACGTCTAAGCCATCCTCTAATATAAATACGGCCATTGTTATCAACCACTTAGACGTTGAAAAGGAGGTTCTCTGTGCCATGTTTAAGGAAGAAAAAATCGTTTGTTTCCAAGAAGTGGTTAACCATATAAAGAAGATAGATCAAGCACAGAGATTGCTAATTCCAAATGTTGTAACTATTTGTAAATTGCTTTTGGTAAATCCAGCAACCACAGCAACTGCAGAGCGCTCGTTTTCGCTTGCACGAAGAATAAAAACATGGTTGCGTTCGAAAATGTTGGCTGCACGATTCAACTCAATGGCTATCTTGCATGCACACAAACAATTAACAGATTCCTTGAGTCTAACTGAAGTAGCAAACGAATTTGTCAGCAAAAAGGAAAGCAGAAAATTCATTTTTGGTCGTTTTTCATAGATTTTATGACTAAATTGATTTTGAAATTTTATTAATCAACATGTATAATATTTGTTGATACTTAACTGTTAGAAGTCTAATTTTTTCGTCATAAAAGTTATTACGTTTCTTTTACCATCGTACGTGTCGATAGTGTTTCATTATGACTCCTAATAAACAATAAGTGTTTTCTTAAAAACATCGTATTCTATACCCTAAGCACTATAATATTCGGTTAATTTTAAGTTCCGGAGATACTTTTTTAGCCAATGTAGAAGGTCTAATTAAAAATATTCTTGCGCGTTGCCCAACCGTGGTGGGTCCTATGTCAGTAAACTCAACTCTTAGCCCCCCCAGGTTCAATTTCGTGGCACCGTCCCTGTTATACAGAGTCCAGTGGTCAGGGCAGTTTGATTTCTTAGCTTTTTGATGGTAAAAATCGCGTTTCTGCATGGCTTCTGTTAGCTGTGTTGTCATCCAGGGAAGTTTAGTACCTTTAATTCTAGTTGTTTTCCAAGGCGCATGAATATTGGCTATACACAAGAATAAATTATTCCAGGCTAAAACAGCAGAGTCTACATCGGGTTCATTATCTACGTCACACCAATCAGCTTGAGACAAGGCTTGAATAAAATCGTTCTTTTGATAATGTTTGTATGAGCGGTATTCAATAGTTTTCCCTGGCGCTTTGGGTATACCAGCTTTCACAACACAAAAGACCAATGAGTGGTCACTTAGCGATAAATCCAGCACTCCGTGCTCTCTAATATGATGAATAGTATTTAAAAACACCAGGTCAATTAAACTAGAAGATGACTCGGTAACTCGCGTGGGTTGATCTATAATTTGTTCAAGTCCATGAGCATTTGCCAGATTTACCAATTTACGCTTCACTGATTTATCCGCATTTAATTTTGAATTCCATGATATATTAAAATCTCCCAGCAACAAAACTTCATGCCTATCAGATATATCGTTGAGGAAACCGTTTATTTCGTCGATAAAACTGTCAACATTACCACTAGGTGGGCGATAGACGGACCAGACTACAACCTTCTTTGCTTTCGGCCGCAAAATTTCAACAGAACAAAGTTCGACCGATGCAGAGCCAAACTGACTCCCAGCACGATATGGGATTCCGTCCCGTATAAATATCATAACTCCCCCACCTTTCTTATCCAATCTATCTCTCCTTACGCAGGAATATCCTTCTAGATAAAGTTCGCTGTCCAAAATAGAGGGTTTTAACCATGTCTCAGAAATCGTTAAAACATTGATAGGTTTCTCCATTACTAGTAATTTTAGCATGTCCAGCTTCCCTATGAGACTTCTGATGTTTATATGTGCAATCTTAAGTCCTCGAGAACGACCAAACGTTTTCATGGTTATATTGGAAACACCAGGTTCTGGATTAATCTCCACGTCGTTAGCAAGAGCGATAAGAATATAAGCTGTGCATGATTTGCGAACGAAGCAACAGGTCGCCAGAAAAACTTCGCTCGAGGACGCCAAAGCAGTCTTAGAACGGTTTGCCTTCGGCTTCGAAGCCAATGAAGAAACATATTGAGGGCAACAAGCAGCATTTGAGACAAATAAAGCGTCACAACTTACATGTTTATCGCTTGTTTTATCATTTGAACAGAAATGACTGTTCAAAATCAGGTATATGACCAGAATTAGGCAAATATGCTTAGCACTGTTAATAAACATCCGACCACCCGCCATGTTTGTTGTGTACATATGACATATGAGTTGTGACATATAATAATTGGCCCTATCTATCCTAATGGGTCAAATTCACTTGCCAGTAAACTAAGTAGGTTGTGTTTAGTAAGGGTGGTATTTTTAGTCACTTAACTTGGTTTTCGAAGTGTGGTTGGCTTTACGTCAGAAGTATGCGGATGATTCAAGTCTACTTTTTTATTTTCTGCTATTTCCTCTCTCAATATTTTATCATTAGTTAGCTATTTCCTCAGCTTAAACCCAGCTTTGCCCATCCTATTTTTGGCTTATTTTACACAACGCATATGCCTTTCGTGTGTCCTCTTCTCCTGAAACTAAATCATTGACATAAAAACTCTATGTTTCCATCCAATTTCCGGGTCTTCCATGTTGTATTTAGAAATGTGATACCTTAAGGTTGCGGTTAGCAAGAATGGAGAGGCGTTTAGGCCAAAACCTATGTGGCAAAATCGATACGTCACGACCTTACTGTTTGGATCTTTAGGGTTTTCTAGCCACAAAAACCTCAGGAATTCTCGATCGGTTTCATCTACTTCTGTATGCAGAAAGGCTGTTCTTTTCTCCTGAAATTGTAACAAAATGTGAAATAACAGAGGGTTGAGTGATGGCCCTTTTAATGAACATTCATTTAGTGGCACACTTCTTTTGTCAGATTTAGACAAAGCGTCATATACTACATGTAACTTTGTCATCTTAGCGTCTTTCCTAATTACTGCTAGATGGGGAATATAATATGCGGCTATTGATTGATTTGTCTTGGAACCTTTTCCACAACTCCTGCCTTAACTCGATCCGCTATAACCGAGTTATATTCCTCCAGTATCTCTTGCTCTTTCCTAAGTTCCAACATAATGTTAGCAAAAACAATCTTTTACTTAACAAAAAAACCTAACATAACATTCTACTTGGCAATAACAACTATTTTATTTTTACACAACTTCTATGACACACAACAGGTAAAACAATATGTTGCTTGCAACAATAGAAGTTTGCTGATGAGACTGGTTGATTGGAGAACCTTGCCTTGAGCCTTGATTACTGGAGTGATGATTACTGGAGTGTCATTAGGGTTTAGTGTTGACCAAGTAAAACCTTCTCGATGTGTGTAAATATAACCATTAAAAAGTATTACCCAATTATTAATTGCAACCACCTTGAATAAATTGAACATGTCATGTGATTGACAGTTGAAAGTTAGCAGATTATTGTATCTAAATTGACAAAGAGGTGCAAATTCTGAATTGGATTGACCATCAATGTCAATTTTGACCAATAATTCCAATCAACTGTGTATGGTGAGAGCAAATCTGACAGGCAATTGTTGTCTCTCATGGAAGCCACCTTCTGGTTCCGACTGAAAGCAGGACCTGTATAGTTGTCAAATTGGACCATGACTGCAATAAGTCAGGTCGATGATTGTCTTTGAAGATAAAATGTCCTTGTAGCCCCATTACAAAGGTCAACACTGGACCACAGGTTCAATGTCAACATTACTTTAGCACCTTTCACTAGGAATGCAACAGGTTCTAACCCAGACATATCATCTGATGGCATCTTCTTTGCTTTTGTTGAGGAATGGCATGCATTGATGTGAACTGTTGGTTGCTCAAGAACTGTAGGTTGCTCATTGCTAGAGAAAAGTCTAATAGCATAATCAAATTCAAACAAATCTGTGATGTGAGATGGCTGACATCTTGAAAGCAATTGCCAGTCATCTGACTTTCCCCTTCGGAGTCGTAATAGCAACTCTCTGAACTGCACTTGTTCAGGACTTACACTTGTACTTGCTGATTAACAGTGAGTTTTAACACCTTCTCATACATGTGGTATGCTTGGTGACCTTGTTCACCAACAGCATTAGATGGTTTAGCATGAAACAGAGGGTTTTCAGCCACTGGCAGTAACTGGCCTGATCTTTCTTTCTTTGACAAGAAAACACATAACAAATTGGTAGACAACAAAGTCTGGAATTTTGCAAAAAAGAAAAGAACGCATTATCCCACAGCCTTACTACCCTATACACTGATGCTACTCTCCTTTATAATAAACTAACTTGCTATAGTTACTATATAATCCTAAACAATAAATAAACTATATAATACAGAAACAACATACTGCATATCTTAAATCAATTTCAACCAAATAAAAATTGTGGGAGAATTGTGAGCGCCTTATAATTTTAAAACAAACAAGATGCCAGCTCAAGAGGCCGAATAGAGGCTAGTTTAACATTTGAATGCTCGATCCTCATTTTTATTTTTTTTATTTTGTTTAAATATTTGAGGGATTGAGAAAGTTTTGTGCAATTATTTTGGTGAAAGGTGAGTTACTTGAAATGCAAGAGAAGATTCTTATATTTGTCAAAAATTTGAGTTAAACTAGCGTATACGACCAAGGTGTATTTTATGGTCGCTCACCCCACGTGTTAGAGGTGTACGTATTAAGAATTAAGAAACAAAACGTATTCGTAAGTGGTTTTTCTTAGATAAAGATGATTGTTAGATTGGGAGTTTCATTATAAGACATGGTGACCTGTGTTGACAAGATGTAGTTAAAAAGGGACAGGTATTTTAAGTATTTAGTAAGCTTAAATGTTCTGTATGAGTATGTCTGGCTAGAAACTTAATTTTTGGGTATGAAAAGGCAGTGTCCAGTGAACTTGTTTAATATATAGGATATGTCAGACTGTAATTGGGAGAGGAATTTTTAATTGTGAAAGTTATAAACATGTATAGGCCCTGCTCATGCAGCTAGGAAATAATTAAGGCACATAGTTGTGATTGAAAACTTAAGTGTAAAAGAAACTAGGAAGTATAGAACAAATAATGAAAGTGAACAATTATATACTGTTCAATTAACTTTTATTTAAAAATGAATTTTTTTAGAAAGCAAATATTTACAATGATGAAAATTATTCAGAAAAAACTACAATTTCAAAAGAACAGCTTGTATATAAGCATATAAAAGACTAGAATGTCAATTAATAACTTAGTTAATGTCCAAAGTTTCAAGGTCATCTTTTGGCATTTCAGAATCTTCATACTGGATAGCACTTTCTATGATGTTTCGGTTTGGGTCTATCTCCAGTGTGTATTTTGTTGTCAGCAGAAAAACCATATCTTTTTCATCCAGCTGAGGTTTTGGCTCTGTCCAGTTCAACAAGCTCAAGATAACCTAAGGAGAGAGTAAAGAAATTGTTAATTTAATCTACATATAAAGAAGGTAATCTTGGTTAAACCTTAAAGAAGAATAGTTGAGTGGCTTGACATGATTTAAAATTATTTCACTGTGACATTAATATACTTACAGATTGAGTTGCTGTGTACCAGTTATTATCTGAAAGCATCACCAGGCACTGGTTTGTTACAGTAGCTAGTCTTGATAAGAAAGATCCCTTGCAGGATGCACAATCCGATGTGACCGAGTTGATAGCTGTTTGGACAATGGTTGACTTACAGAGGAAGCACTTGCGTGCATACTGAAAGTTCTTTATTGCCAATACGGCCGTTGTCATTTCGATCTTTGTAGCGAAAGTTTCCAGATTTGCAACAACTTCTATTTTCTCTCCAGGCTGAACCTTGATGCTTGTCTCAAAACTGGTGGTCAGATTCATTTTGCCATTGAAGGTAGTTGTTACCAAGTTTTCAAGCAGGATAACATCGTTGGTGTTAAATGAAACTTTTTGTGCTTGTTGTCTCCACAGGACCAAGTTCATCTGGCCGGTCTCATCAGCTAAGACGACTTCGCATTTGGTTTTCGTATCAGGAAACGCACCGACCTTGTATGGTTCTTCAATCTTCATGACCTTTGCTTTAACGTTGATGAATCTGGGACGTGTTAGGTTGTCTGACTCAAGAAGTTGTTGGATTTTCATGGTGGAGCAGCCGACGATGGGGACGTCTTTTCGAGACTTTTCTGGGAGATTTGGAAACTGGCGATGCCTTTAGTTTGTCAATCGTGGTGGGCTTTTGTTTGGTGGGCATTGACGTCATGTTGCTCTTCTTTCTAGCGTTATTGGATTTCTTCTATTTTCGTCTCCGTCGCAGATGAATATTCAATATCGAATGAAAATTAGAGTGTTTGCAACCCATATTTATAGAGAAGCTCAGTTAATCAGTGTGAAGATGATGTCATGGAAAAGTTTAAAAGTAATTGTGGAAATATTTTGAGTTCAACGTTAAAAATAGAAACAATTTATGATGATGTAATTGAAATGCACATCTTTGTATTTAGTTTTTTTAACTAGAAAACAAAAGATTTGATAACTCCTTTTTTCACAGGATTCTATGGATCATACTGATGACATAAGAGCAAACATTAGAGAAAATATATGTTTTTTAACCATTGTTTACATTATTTATTGTTCATGTATATAAACGTAACAGGTGTGGTTTTGGCGTGTTATTCAAAGATGGGATGATGTAATATTTTAGTAAATTTCAGATTTGTCAGTCAGCTAAAGAGGGCCAGGTGCAGTGATTTCTGTGCATCACTTTTGGTTATAATATTGAGGGACTCCATCATTTATTTATTGTGAAAATTTTGCATGTTTTGAATTTCTTTGAACATAAATTTAATGACATTGTATTCTGCCTATAACGCTGATGTCATCAAAAATTTTTTGTGACAATTTATATTTAGAACTGAACATTATTTATAGTGGCAGTTCATGGCTAAATATATAAGCTGAGGTGTCTGTTACTCCAGAAAACGATGATGTAATTCATCAAGATCCATATCTCTATTTTAGTCTTTCTAATTAGAAAACAAAAGATTTGATGACTAGGAGTAATTTTAAAACTCCCTCCCCACTGAAAATAATAGCTCATAGAGAACCGAAATGTTGTTGGACATTGAGAGAACGGATTGTATTTCTAGAAAGTGTATGAAGTTTAAAATGTAAACGAACCCTATGTTCACATACGGACTTGACACTCATTTTAAGAATTTGAGAAAGATCTTGTTTAGAGTCGTTATGTCCCCTGCTATAATCAAGACAAAATTTTCAATAGGAAAATGTATTGCAACGTTTTCTGAAATACCTTAAACTTTTGATATATTCAAAATCCGCAACCATGGTATAGGTACTTCAATACAACATGAGCTGTTATTTCTGCTTTCAATTTTGACAGTTTAAACTATACATATTATACGCACAATTTAACAGCTAAATAGATCAGTGTTTCACACATGACACATGAGGTTACGCCCTTCAAAAGTTACTTTTAACCGAACAAAAAGCACGTTCCCTTCAAAGAATGAAGCAACAACCCTGAATATCTCCAAACATCCCACTCTCACTTTATCTTTCAATCCCTTTTCAATTTCTAAGAGTTTCAAGGACCAAAACAACTTTAAATTGCCAAATTGTTCCTCTTTAATTTAAATACAAATCAATAACTCTTATCATAAATTTTATGCATGAAAGAAAATCAATTTTAAAACGAAAAATACCAACTAACACTTAATGTCGTCCTTTCAATTTTTGACAGTTTAGTGGGGAGGGAGCTTTAAAATTACTCCTAGTCATCAAATCTTTTGTTTTCTAATTAGAAAGACTAAAATAGAGATATGGATCTTGATGAATTATATCATCGTTTTCTGGAGTTACAGACACCTCAGCTTATATATTTAGCCATGAACTGCCACTATTAATAATGTTCAGTTCTAAATATAAATTGTCACAAAAAAATTTTGATGACATCAGTGTTATAGGCAGAATACAATGACATTAAATTTATGTTCAAAGAAATTCAAAAACATGCAAAATTTTCACAATTAATAAATGATGGAGTCCCTCAATATTATAACCAAAAGTGATGCACAGAAATCACTGCACCTGGCCCTCTTTAAGCTGACTGACAAACCTGAAATTTACTAAATATTACATCATCCCATTTTTGAATAACATGCCAAAACCATGCCTGTTACGTTTATAGACATGAACAATAAATAATGTAAACAATGGTTAAAAAACATATATTTTCTCTAATGTTTGCTCTTATGTCATCAGTATGATCCATAGAATCCTGTGAAAAAAGGAGTTATCAAATCTTTTGTTTTCTAGTTAAAAAAACTAAATACAAAGATGTGCATTTCAATTACATCATCATAAATTGTTTCTATTTTTAACGTTGAACTCAAAATATTTCCACAATTACTTTTAAACTTTTCCATGACATCATCTTCACACTGATTGGCTGAGCTTCTCTATAAATATGGGTTGCAAACACTCTAATTTTCATTCGATATTGAATATTCATCTGCAACGGAGACGAAAATAGAAGAAATTCAAGAACGCTAGAAAGAAGAGCAACATGACGTCAACGACCACCAAACGAAAGTCCACCACGATTGACAAACTAAAGGCATTGCCAGTTTCCAAATCTCCCAGAAAAGTCTTGAAAAGACGTCCCCATCGTCGGCTGCTCCACCATGAAAATCCAACAACTTCTTGAGTCAGACAACCTAACACGTCCCAGATTCATCGACGTTAAAGCAAAGGTCATGAAGATTGAAGAACCATACAAGGTCGGTGCGTTTCCTGATATGAAAACCAAACGCGAAGTCGTCTTAGCTGATGAGACCGGCCAGATGAACTTGGTCCTGTGGAGACAACGAGCACAAAAAGTTTCATTTAACACCAACGATGTTATCCTGCTTGAAAACTTGGTAACAACTACCTTCAATGGCAAAATGAATCTGACCACCAGTTTTGAGACAACCATCAAGGCCCAGCCTGGAGAGAAAATAGAAGTTGTTGCGAATCTGGAAACTTTCCCTAAAAAGATCGAAATGACAACGGCCGTATTGGCAATAAAGAACTATCAGTATGCACGCAAGTGCTTCCTCTGTAAGTCAACCATTGTCCAAACAGCTATCAACTTGGTCACAACGGATTGTGCATCCTGCAAGGGATCTTTCTTATCAAGACTAGCTACTGTAACAAACCAGTGCCTGGTGATGCTTTCAGATAATAACTGGTACACAGCAACTCAATCTGTAAGTATATTAATGTCAGAGTGAAATAATTTTAAATCATGTCAAGCCACTAAACTATTCTTCTTTAAGGTTGCCTGTGAACACAACTGTTAGATTGATTTCATAAAGATTAAGATTAACTCACAGACTTGAAAAAATTCGTGATTGAGATCCTGGCTTCTTTCTTTTCAAATTGAACCTTATTGTCAAATCGTCGTAATATCAGGAGGAGCTAAGCTGCTACACATCTGCTGTTTGGGTAGCATTCTGTATAAAATTCTCTTTGCTAATCGACGGTGTGTTTATTGAGAATTACAATGGTTTCGATAAAACTTTGTGGTGCAGAATTGAGCACATAACGCTATATCTTACAAACATTTCTGTTCATCATGGACGTCCTTGATTATTAGTTGCTTTGAACCTGATAATTAAGACGTAAAAAGAAGTTTAATTAGTACTGTTAGTGGCACCCAATCAGAAAACCTTGAGTCTATGGATTCTATTGTGATATATACTGATATATGGATCATGGATACATAGAGCCCAAATCAGATACATCATAAAGGATATCTTACCCATTAAGTTGTATACGTCATGTAACACTATATGGAATTTATCAGCACTAGTCATCAGTAAGTCTTGGTTATATTATCAGCTATGGTTTCTTGTATAATATATTCTATCTATGATACATGAGGAAAGTTTAATGTCAAAAAGATACAGTAAATATAAGGCTACTATTAATTGGTAAAGTTAACAGTTGCAACTGGAAATCATATAGCTGCATTTAAAATCCTAGTTAAAACAGGTTTCATTCCTGTGGAAAAAAAGCCCGATAGATTTGATTCATTTTTCTCAATTGGTCATGGTTAAATTTGAGATGTGTACGATTTTATCTCAAATTTAACCATTAAACGGTTGAGAAATCATCATATATCAAGTGAGGCTAGCAAACCAACCAGCGACAGTGTATTCTAAGGCACAGAATATTCCTTACCTCTTGGTTGTAGAATTATATCCACCGCCTTTCAAATGCTTTGAAAACGATTTCGATTTTCCCGAAGTAACGTACGGGCAATCAAATAATTTCAAGGGCTTAACTCTCTTTTTTTCATGGTAACTGAATAACGGTAAATTTTCCATATTCAAAATAACCAAAAGTGAGAGAAACGTAAAATATTGTGTCCATATATTCCGTATATATTATAACATTGTTTCATTATACATGTAATAATTGGATTAAATGGTTGGCATCATATGATATACACAGGCATTCTAAGGTAACATTGTAAAAATCTGTTAAATGTGTGCACCATTTTAATTTGTAATAAAGGCTATAGAACATTTCCAATATACGATGACTTGTTATAAAGTAATTATTTAGTATTTTATGCAGGTAACAACAGCATCATGATCAGAATAATAAACACTGAGTACGGAACTCCTGATTATTTGTAAGGAAGTTGTTTTAACGTAGACATGATCTAACAAACTACCAGAGGAAATAAATGTGGGTTCGGTAACAATTTGGGTATAGTTTAATGACTTCATCAAAAGCGTAAGTGGTTGAGAATGATTCTCATTGAAATAGTTTATGTTAAAATCCCCTAAGACCATGTGAATGTTAGAATTACGAAGCACATATTCCAATGCTTCCAAAAATTGTGGAACATTCTAGTTGTTTTTTCTATACAGTAAAAGAAAAGAACGTGTTTGTTATTGTTCAGTATGAAGCAGATCAAACTTTAGCGCATTTATCGAAGGAATTTATTGATAATTCTCCATTTCCAAAGTACTCCTAATACAGATTACCATACTTAGATACTTGTCTGTGGTATGATCTTGACGATAAATTTTGAAAGGTTTTAAGTTTTCTGTAATTTCATGTAACAAATTGTTAGGTAAAAGTTGTGTTTCAGTAAATGCAAGAACATCAGATTTAAACAATTGACAATGAGACTTGATATCCTTATTATGCTTTCTTAAAGATCTAATATTTATTAATTAAAATATCTTAATATTCAACTGCATGTTAACAACTGCATTTTGCAGAGTAAGATCTTGAACTTTGTGAACAGTGCATGCCCACGAAAGTGCTGTAGGAAATTGTACTCTCTGTATTTCTGGAGATGATGCTTTTCCAGGTCTAACTTTGATTTTTGCAAGAACAGGCTCTATCGGTACAACATGATTCTCTCTTGCAAACATGTTGGCAGTGGTGTTTGTTGTAGTTTTACCAGCTTTCTCATCATCAAACGTAATATATCGTTCCAATTTGACCAATGATAAGTCGATCTTGTATGTTGATATTTGTAGTAAGCATTACTCTGGCACCTTCATTTAATTCGTATTTCATAATCAAGTCCACATGTGTCAGACCGTCCTCTTGCTAAAAGTCTATTAATGTCTGCTTTATTGATGTTTTTTGGATATTGATCTTTTGCTTTAAGAATAAAGAGAGGTCTTTGAATTTCTTCAAGCTTCTTTTGGTTATGTTCATTAACAGGAGCATTTTGAGCAAAAATATGAAGTGCATCAGATGGATAGGGTGGATCGTATGGTTCAATGGATCTTGACTGAATAACTTTTGGAATATCGGGTCAGAACGTAGAACACGGAATCATATAATTTGTGGTTTTATATTGATGTAATTATTCGATCTAACAAATAATGATTAACAATTAGATTAGTAAATATAAGTTTAGGTTACATTGGGTTTAAATCATTCTATCTTTGTTGCATTTTATGTTAATATTATAAATGTCTTTACTTACTTCTTGTCGGGTCTACGCGTTCTACATAATGTTTAAATAATCACACATAAATCAAATTAAACAGGTTAGCTAACAGAATAAAAGTCCTTTTCACGCAAACGTGCTCTCGTATCTCCACCTAAATCAGTTCAGTGTTCCTTGGTTCATATTACCTATACAATCTCGTGCAATTAATCAATTAATGTCAATCAAAGTTAATATTATTAAGTTCGTACTTAGTCCCTCATCGAAACATCCTCCGGCCTCGCCAAAGGAGAGTGCTTTGTCCTCATTCTTCGTCTCCTTCTGCTGGATGGATAACTGCGATCTTTTGCACTGGTCTGGAATACACTCCTGTCGCTGTTCTTACCTTCACGTTTCTCACCTTCTTGTCCTTTCCTGGAAATACTTCAATCACGCGTCCAATTTTCCATTTTCCTCGTACTGCAGTTCCATCTTGCATCATTACCATATCGTCGATTCGTACGTTCCGTTTTGCTGAATTCCATTTCTTTCTTGGGACCAACAGTGGGAACACGTCTCTTGTCCAGCGTCTCCAAAACGAATCTATGATTTTTTGGATGAATTCAACTCTCTTTCTCGGATTCTTCGTTTCTTGGAAAGGACCTTGCGGAACCTCAGGTGACGCTCTTCCAAGCAACATATCATTCGGGCATAGATAAACACCGTTGTCTGGATCGTTCGATGGTCTTCCGATGGGTCGCTGATTTACCAAATTCGCTACTTCGAGTAAGCATGTGTACAGTTCGAACGGGGTTAATACATGTTCACCGATAGCTTTCTTAAGTGCCAATTTACAACTTTTCACTAACGCTTCCGCCGTTCTATTTTGGTGGGGTGCTGCCGGGGTGATAAATTTCCACTGTACACCTTTATCAACACAATACTCTTTTAATAATTTCTTGTCAGCTCCTTGAATCATATTCTTCAGGTCGGTCAACGCTCCGACAAACTGCGTACCATTATCGCTGAGGATCATAGCAGGATATCCTCGGATAGAAAAGAATCGTCGAAGTGTTTGAATGAACTCCATGGCAGAACAATCAGTCGCGATCTCCAAGTGCACAGCTCTCGTATTTAGGCACGTAAAGATAATGCCATAATGCTTTGTTGTCTTGTTACGACTAACTTTGACTGTTAACGGACTGAAGTAATCACAGGAAACGTAGTGGAATGGAGGAGAATGAGGTGCTATGCGAAACGATGGTAGATCTGCCATCAACTGATTCTCAACTTGTGGGTTTGCTTCTTTACAAACTACGCAATTAGACTTGATTGTGTTTGCCAGGTCGTGTACTTTGAGTATCCAGTATCGTCTTCTTGTCTTTGCAGCTGTGGTCGCAACACCGGAGTGTCCCATTCGGTGAGCCCTTTTGGT
Source organism: Dendronephthya gigantea (assembly GCF_004324835.1). Lineage (NCBI taxonomy): Eukaryota > Metazoa > Cnidaria > Anthozoa > Malacalcyonacea > Nephtheidae > Dendronephthya > Dendronephthya gigantea. The sequence continues at coordinate 1,058,598 of NW_021163051.1, forward strand.
TATCAATCGTGAAACTGTATGGTCATAAGGGAGCAACGCCGGGTGTCGTGTCTCATATGAAACTAGTGCATTGTCGATGCGACCACCTACTCTGATTACACCTTCTTCATCTTCAAAGGGAGAAAGTGTTCGGAAATCGTTTCTTTTCAGGCGATTCTTTAGACACTTCTGAGCTTCCTTAATCCAGACGGTTTGACTTCTCTCGAGATCTTTCGGGTTTAGTGACTCTTCATTTACCGAATCCTCCTTGCTAGGTCGTCCTATCTTCGCCAGGTACGCATTCTTGAATTTCAGTACCCAGGCTGTGACACGAACAAGTCTCGTCCAATCCATTATTTTTAATCCAGGCCAAGACTATTGTGCTATCTGTAAATAAAATAGGCCGTTGGCTGTGTGGCCAAATTAAGGCTAGAAATTGAATTCCGTCGCCCCTACCGCGGTGCTAACATATTTAAACGGGAATTAGGTAAATAAAATCTGCTGATTTCAAATATGTTTGTTCCCACACGTCAAACCACGCAGTTTTTTCATAATGTACAGCCAAAGTTCAGTATTTTTATCAACTGAGCGCCATTTTGAATTCTTCGGTATCTTTGATCTTTCGACTTCGTTACTTGAAGTATTCAGACGTACTCACGAAACGTAGGCGCATAAACAATCGAATCAGAAAATATGGATGATTTCCCAGAATAACGCTTCTTTCACGGCAATATTTTAATCATTTCGAAGATAAATCTGGCGAATTGTGACATTTAGCTTCACATTCAAGTTAGTACAGTCGATAAAATCTGGAAAAATTTTAAAACGGCTAAAAACATGGCTGGGAAACAAAATCAAATCACGACAAAAATTTGGTCATGTAAACTCTGATATTCTACAAATAATTCTAAAATACGTATAATATATATATATATATATATATATATATATATATATATATATATATATATATATATTAACAAATACTGGGTGTATAGAATGTTAGTTTTCATCCTCCATATCACTTCCCAAATCATCCTCCGAATCATCTTCAAGGCTTTCGCTGGATGCGTTGGGGCAATTTGTGCACCCAACGCACTGGCACATTTCATTGCACTTGTTGTTTGACTTTTTACAGGAACATCTTAAGGTTGAACACCCTGCCTTACATTTACAGTTGCAATCTTTGAGTAGCACATCTGGGGCACATTTCTTCGTCATCCACACCACATATTTCCCTCCTCATCAATTTTCCATCCATGAACAGTAGGTGAAGGTGCATCAATAATCTGAGTTGTTGCCCTTTTCCATACTGCTGCCTGGTAATTTGCCCGCTGCATGTGCTGTAAGAGACAGTCCTCGTTTGGAGGCAAGGATTCGTCAGAGAATTTGCCCATTCTGAATAGATTATACCTTGCTTCGTTGACAGATTCGGTCTCCTTAGCCCCATATAGCATACTGTCAATGACTCAAGGTTTTCTGGATGCGTTCATTCTACTGTAAATCATCTCCTAGGCGAGCAAGTGTATCAAGAGCTGTTTCGTCATTGGAAACTAACTTCCAGGTGGATATTTTACTTCGACCATAAAACGAGCTAGTGGAATCACACCCTAAAGGTGGTAAAGGAACGAACATTTATCCAGATTGTACTAGCTTTTTTTGCTGGTAATGATATGAACTATTCATATATTTTAGATTATAAACATTATAAACATTTGCAGACTAATTATTGCTTACCGGTATATGCATGAAATCCAACTAACGCTTTGCCTTCTTTCTCACCAATCTGCTGCTGAACACATCGTACATTTATGATACGAGTTTTCTCATTCACACCGGTCTCAAAGAACAATTCGCATTGGAGAATATGGCAAAAGTAAAGCATAATAATGAAGACGTCTGTATCGGGGCTCTTTATCAAAATGTTTCCATATGATTGAGATGCATGATTTGCATGCAGCAGCATTCTTGTGTCCGCTTCTTCATGATCACAAGATAATGTCGCTATTTCTCGAATCGTGAGAGGTGCACCTTCAATACCCGGCTTAAGGCGATGGCATTTGTCATCATGGCAAACGTAGACTACAATACCGCTAAACATAAATGATGCGTATGTACTCCACTGTTCAAACAAAAACCGAACAAGATCTTCTTTGTTTCGACCATGCTTAAGAAATTTGCTCCATTGTGTCGGCAGTTTCTGCTCAGCTCCGTATATATTGATTACTGCCAATCCACCGCTTGCCCGCTTGTTGCGTTCGAGGTTTTTGATGCTTACATCTGGATATCGGTCTACCACAAAATCGACACGCGAAGACTTGTGATAAATCGCCAAGTTTATCATCCTTGAAAACAACTGCTCTGCAAGTTCTCCAAACGATGAAGGTAGCTTCTTCGTGGACTGAATGATTGCCATTCCATCAAGAATAACTGCGTTTCCAGCCGGAAGACTATCGATTATGTGATCTTGCACACTTGACTCAATTGATGTCATCAACTTGCTCTTCTGGGTTTTGTGCAAAGTGCCCATCCCGGTTGAAAGAGATAAAGGAAATGGACCCAAGGAATAAGTTAGAACTTCCTTCATGTCAACATTTCTACTTTGTGCCAGCAAGAGCATTCGAGCGAATAGGTTACGGTTATTCTTAAGGGTGGCTTCAACACCTTTTGCTGAACTAACTTTAACTTTCTTAGTCATCGATGAAAAAGTTTTCAACTTCAGCTTGGGAATCGTTGAAAAAATATCAGGCTCTTGAACTAGTAATCTGTCTCTTAGAAAAGCAGTCACGCATTCTTCTCCTCGTTGTTTCGTTGTTAGTAAGTCATTCTTTACTTCTTGTGTAGCAACTAAACCACTTGACAAGTGAATCATTTCTGTTATATCATTATCCGTTTCAAAAGGATTTATCATATTCTGAAGCGTGTTCACTATACCCAAGACATCTTTCTCATGGCGAGTTCTTTGTGGCATGTCTAATTCCTTTCTTTTCCTATAAAGTTGAGGTATAAACATTAAAACGACGTTGACTTATATGAAAAAGAAAAATATTAATATACGGGACCTTTTAACTGTGTCAGTGCCTGCCATCTTCATGCATTCTCTTGTGATAGCAGATCTATCAGATTGAGAAAGAATCCATCGTTGCACCGCACCCCGGTTCAATGTTATTCCAACCATTCCTGAAAAAAAAAGTGTGTACTCTTAAAATCGGTGCATGGACATGCAACTGGAGAACTAGAAATCAATTAGGTCTTACCACCCGTAGTTTTCGAATCTCTATTTAATGTTTGCTCAATAGTCATGTCACACGCGATTGAGGAAAATCCATGATTCTGTTGGCGTTGCACAGTCCATTGCTGACGTAGATCTCCCAATATTGCTAAAAATAGAAAAAGTGGAAACAAGTATCTATTCAAAGAATTGATGAAATAGCACGACACACTAATCTTGTGTACACCAGCCAAATTTTGATTGGAATATAAGGCAAAAAACCATAAGGATGCGCGTGTTACCTGGATGTGTATCTGGTAATCTTGTCATTTCAAGCCAATATGCCGTTCCATAGCGGCAATAATTCACTCGATCACATCCGAAGTACCATGTTAGCATTGAACGCATAGTCGAGAGATGAAGTTCCCAATTTCCTTCTCGTGTAGCTCTATAGGAGTCGATACAACTTATTTCCCCAAAAAAACAGTTGTTGCATGCCTCTTGATTAAATATATGTTAACCACAAATTTCCAAAATTGAAGGTAGTTGTTATACAGTAAAAGAAGTAGGCCGATTAATATTCTCACCTTACAAATTGAAGTAATATGCCTGTCATTTCAAGGTAAGTACTCCACAATGCAAACGTTGGGTTGCCTTCACTTTCCTGCACAACAAAATCCTCGTATTTATCAACAATATGTGAGAATGGTTCAGCTGTAAGGCTATCCTGAAATTTCTCGTCTGGAAATATGTTCAGCAGGTCAGACGCGACTGAGTAGACATTATTGTAATCCTCAGAACTGAGGCTATCCAAAAATGCTTGGAAGCGAAGTCTATGCAGAGCTTCACTCATTACTTTGTGGCAATGCATACTTCGATTATAATGCTTTCCTGTTAATACACCCTTAATTTGTCCTTGTCCAACAACATCAGATTCGATAAGTATATCCTAAAAATATTACAGACATTTGTTACATAAACCTATATAGCTATCCTGCCCTAATCTCAAAAATCGACAATTAAATATTGTGATACAAGGAAGTTACGGTATGGAGAAAATATGCTCTTATACCTGTAACCCAGCATCCCTGAACATGTTCCCTATTGCACTCAGGAACGACATTGTCGCATGAAATTCGCCTAGCCTGACAACAAACCTCTTCATAAAAGTCGCATCTTTCCACCTGATAATATAGATAAAAACAAAGAATGTAATGCACGGAAGCGAGAGGTATGCAATGAAACAGGCTCCTTAGAAATTCTAATAACTCAAGAAGGTATCAGTTTGGTAAAAATGCCATTCGGCACTTTAGTATTTACCTAATCTGTTGAATCTTTGCATAGATTGCTTCATCAAAAACTAGGACGATGTGCTCTAGTGACAACTTATCTGCAATATCCACGCTCTTTAAAAGCGCTGTATACAATGTTGAGTATTCACTGGGGGATCCATCAATTATTGGTAGGTATCTGATTCGAGACATTGGTGGTATTGCTGATTGCCTTAGAAGAATGTTGAAACCTGTCCAACCAGGAAGTAACGTTCCGTAGTGATTCTGCAGCATCTTCATCACAAAATAGGCAATATCTAACCTCCTAGCAAGTTCTTGATGCAACGGGTCGTCTGTTTCGAAAATGGTTGATGAAACTGATGTATTTAGGAAGCTTGGTGTCTTCTTTTTGCCAAGGCTGTACGGAACCATAGCTTCACTTGGAGCCTGGAAAGTTCTCCCACCCTTCTTCAGCTGCTGTGAGACTACGGCTGGTTGATTGTCAAATGATTCCTCCCGTTGAATTAATATACCACCAAGTATATGGGTTTGTGTTCTAGAATCCTCCGAGAAGTCGTCGTTATCATACACCAGACAAGTAAACTTATGTTTTTCTGCGCCTTTTGGGATATAGCAGTCTGATTTTATAGCTAACCTAGCCAAGTCTGTTTCATATGTTAAAATGGCAGAGTGACTAGAACAGTGGCCAAAACCATTCAAAATTTGCGTGAGTTGTGATGACCGCGTAAGCTGTCTTACAGCCATACCTAGTCCTAACGACTTTGGTGTTTGTTTCCTTCCATTTGACGCTATAAACAACATGTCTTGACAGATCGACATCACTTTTGTCAACTGTGACTCTTCTAGTTCAAGCCGAGTCGACATTGTTGGATAATCTGAGAAGCCTAATGTCCAAGCAATGAAATTAAACAACAAAATTGGAACCATTTTATGTACTTGGTCTGTTGAGAGATCGACCGAGGATGGTGGCCAAGTTGCATTCATTGCAGGTGCTCTTTTTATGGCATCTTTTAAAGCCAAAGCAACATCGTAGAATTCTTTCAACGTTACTTCCTTTTTATCCATTGAAGCTTCAGCAATCATTTCATATCGCTATCGCTCTCAAATTCCTCAGTATCTACTGTTTCACGGGTCTCTGCTACTTCACCTACAGATAACTCTTCAACAAAGACCAGTTCACTTTGATTCCTGGTTGCAGGACGATGAAAGACAAGTTGTGGATAGTCTCTTTGTAGTCTAGCCTTCAGTCGAGTAGGACGGTAATTGGATGCATCAAGCTTTTCAAATTTCATAACTTGTTCCACAAAAATGTCGTGTAACACCCTCATTCGCATTATTTGTTTTTCTTCAATAAGCCTTTTGTCAATTATTTTCGAACAGAAGGCGATGTAGCTTGATTGGTATAGTTCATCAGTGGCTTACTAGTTGTGGATTTTCGGGTCAGGAATCTGCAGTAATCCAAATGACAATGCCTATGGTAGCGTACTTCTATAGCAACACAGTCTTTACCTCTAATATGTGCTAAAATCGACTCGTCTTTTTTCTTTTCTGCAGCCTCCCTCAAAAGTCCTCCGTTGAACGTTTCCGCCAGAACAAGCTTATCTAATTTTCGTTTTCTAGTAACCTATAAAATATACGTCAGTGATTAACTATTACGGTTTGAAAGTAGTCGAGCCGCGTTCGCAGCCACTTAAAAATATATTTGTTTTGTAAGGTAACTTTTAGATCACCTTGTCCACTTTGTACGCATCTTGTCTTTTACAAATTATGCACCGTTCTGGTAGAACGTGTCTGTTTCGTCTGGGAATCGCTTCACTACCGCTAATCAATGTCCGTGGTGATATACGCACAGGTGCAGGTGCTGGTCGGTTGATAACAGGAGTGCTCGGTTCACCATGGCTGGATGCTTCAACAGTCATTTCCTTTTTCTTCATTCTTTTCTCGGCTCTTTCGATTTTTGTTTTATCACAGAAACGAACATAGCACTCTTTGTGATATCGCGCATTTGCAATTTCCTCTGGCACTAGCTCATTTTCCGAATCAAGTGACCAATGTTTCATAAACTCAGCAACATTGGCGGCGATTTTGCTTTGCTCGCCGTCCAAATTGACCCACTTTTGACAATACTCGCTTATTTTAGCAAATGTATGCGGTGTTAACTGACACAATTCACCAGACTTTCCTTTAAAACGAATAAAACATTGCCGTTTGGTGAATGGCATTTTCCTGATAAGGGCTAAAACTACGATGTGTGGATTGTGGGGCAGGCAAAGACTGTCAGATTTCTTATGCGGAATAACGACTCAGATCGACCTATGTCAAATGTGTAATTAAAATGGAAATAACAACACACCGAACTAAACCAATATGAGCATATTTATTTCCTTTACACGTCTTTTATAAATACCTATTTCTATATACAGTATAATAAAACCTTGGCTTGTCCTTGAGCAATACTAACACCAAGTCCATGAAGAAATAAGCAATTTAATACTTGGAAAATCTTATTAATTACTATATTGGAAGTTATAGTACATAATCTTGTTATATTTCTGTAATGGAAACTTTTATATACCCGTATTGTACAAAATATTCTATGATATACGAGATATAGACAATGCGTTTAACGCTCGCGATGTCCAACATTGGTCACGATTTGAGTACGTTTTTCATCCAAACTAACCCTCGTTTTTAACTCATTCAGGTTTTATCAACTGTGTTAACTTGAACGAGAAGAATTCCCTAGATTTACCTTCGAAATGAATAAAACATTGTCGTGCAGAAAGCGTTCTTCTTGGTGGTTCATCCATATTTATATTTTATAATTTGAGTTATTTAATATGAGCCCACGTTTCTCGAACACTTGCAATACTTCAAGTAATGTAGCCGAAAGATCAAAGATACCGCGGAATTCATAATGGCTCTCAGTATATGAAAATATAGAACTTTGGCCGTGAGTTGTGCAAAAACTGCGCGGTTTGGCGTGTGGGAACAAAGATATTTGAAATCAGCACACTTTATTTTCCTAAACCCAGCTAAAATATCTTAGCACCGCGTTGGGGGCGACGAAACTGAGTGTTTTTGCGTCACAGCCAACGGCCTAAAATACTTTCTTGGAGCTCGATCCGAATTTCTCGCTCTATCGCTTTGCACAACCTGCTTGCCAACACAGCTGCTTGGAGCTCTAAACGTGGGATAGTTAGCTCTTTTAACGGGGCAACTCGTGATTTGGCCGCAACAAATCTAACTTTGATATCTCCTGTGGAATTTTCACTTCTCAGATATGCACATGTCCCAAATGCACCTCGCGATGCATCGGCAAATACACATGACGTTGGCGGCTCGACCACTTTCCCTGGACAAATACATCTCTCAAACGATACGTCATTCAGCTGCTCCATCTCTTTGAAGTACGATGACCATTTCTCTTGAATGCTTGGAGGCAGCTCATCATCCCAGTCTACTCCTTCTTCCCATAGTTCTTGGAGGCTGATCTTTGCTCTTACGAGGAAGGGCGAGGCAAAACCGATGGGATCGTAAATTCTAGCAACCTGACTTAAAATCTTACGCTTGGTGAGATCGGCTGTGCAGAATTTCACAGCCTCAATTTCAAATTTGTATTTCAGGACATCTTTCAACCTATCCCACGCCACGATACACCAAGTACTTTTGCTTCTGGTTTACATTTTGGCACTTTGATTTCACTTGCTTTCGTGTCACGGTCGTCCAAATCTGTATTCGATTGCCAACTTCACTTTGAATCCACCCCTCTCAAGGATGCTGTCAATATCACCTGTAAGTTTCTTGGCTTCTTCTTTTGTGTTAACTGAGTGAAGAATGTCATCCATATAGGTGTTGACTTTATTGGTACGTGCTGCTTCCGGGTTAATACTCTTTCCTTCCTCGGCTGTCTTTTGCAGCGCGACTTGAGCCATGGCTGGTGCAGGCTTGTCACCAAACGTTAATACATTCATTGCATAAGTGTCAGGCGGTCTGTCCGTTTCTAAATTTCTCCACAGGAATCTGTGTACGTGTCTCTCTTCCAACGGGATGAGCACTCGTTGATACAATTTTGATATATCAGCAGCTACAGCGACCTCATTTTCTCTGAAGCGCAGAATGAAATCCGACAGATCCACTGGGTTGGCATATTTAACATGGAGAACAGAGGTTGTCACTTTATTCAAGTCTTGGGGTGGCGATCCAAAAATCACCCAACCCAGCAGAGATTTCCGAGCAATCAAACGTTCAACTTGTTTGGTCGGGCCGGTATGCATGTATGCGTGGTTGATTCCAATTAGAAGATCAACATGGCCTCTGCCACGACTGACTTTCTTCTTCTCCAAGTTGAACTGCTCTGCTAGCTCGCTTGATCGAACACCTTTAATTTCTTCGCTGATGCAGGTAAAGGAAGAAGATATGGAAAGACATGATCATGTTGCAACAGAGTCCACCCAAGAGTTTATCACAAACTGTGAAACCTTTTGAAAAGTATTGAATGATAATACACCTCTTTCATCATCAAATGATCCAGATGGCAGACCTTGACAATGTGATTAGATTTTTCAACAATTGGAAACATGAGCTTTCACTGATATTTAAAACCAAATCTGAAATAGCATCACATTTTATCTCATGGCAAACAATGTTTGATATAAAGGTATTATTCATAAACTGGAGAACTTGTATACACCATTATATGCCAAGTTTTACCCTGTTATTTCTGAAATGGGATGAACCATAAACAATTTAACTGCATGAAAGTTTAGTTTGGAACTGCTTTAGAACACAGAGATCATGGCAAACTTTTATTGGTTTGTTTCAAGATCCTATCATTTTCCGGTCAAACATGATCTTTTGAAACGTTAACAAATATTTGCAAATTTTCCATGTTACACGTTGCTTGTAAATAGCTGTATTAACATGCAAAGATGTCCCTTATTAAAAGAAGGCAATAAAGTATTTACAATAAATTATTAACCCTTGAAGTTGGTTAGTGACTTGATTTTTTAAGGTGGCTCCCTTAAAAAAACTGTAACATTTTGCAACCCTTAACACCCTGGACCCCTTAAATCTTTGAAGATGAGCATATTTTTTGCTGCTCTCAATTGTAAAGATTACTTGTACTTCTTTGACTATATGAAGTAATTTAATTCAGTGTATGTCATTGAAAATGTCAAATAATGAAATAATTGGTTTAAACCCATACAAGTACAATAAATCCAAAATAATTGGCAAAAAGAGGCTAAATTTCTTACCCTGATCAGTCATTTCACTGTGACTTAATATCTTGAAAAAGATGTGTCCTTTCAGGTTGTTCAGAGTTCAGAACTGTATTTAATCATGCTTTTGAACCATGTTGCTCTCTACTAATAATTTGACTCTCATGTTGACTGTTTGAGTTCAATATCGATGCCACCAACATAAATGTCATCACTGATGTTCTTCACACATGGTATATTTCGGCTGCGCAGGAGATTCCAAAATTTAGACGCTTGTACCTAAACAATCCCATATGCGTGAAAAATGTGGTCAATGGTCTAGAGTCGAGGTGAAGAGGAATCTGATGATAGCCTTGATTCAAATCGATTTTACTGAATACTTTACAGCCATTCAGATCATGTACAACATCATCAATAGTTGGAATAACATGCCTCTTTCGGATGATGGCTTTAATAACGTGCTCCTGTCAACACAAATTCTAATTTCATTGGGTTTATGGGGTTTCGGTACCACTACTATGGGTGACACGTTCCACTATCCCTTCTTTCTCTAGCTTCTGTTCTACTTATTTCCGGACATGAAATGGGATTTAAATTCCAGCAGAGTTCAGCTTAAGATTTTACTGTTATTTGCCAGAAATATCTGTGCAATGGCGACGTCAGTAAACCTACTGAATTTTCCTGAGTTTGAATTTCAACCGAGAGAAATCGCACCTACACATTTTGAGAAGTAAGTACATCAAGAGGTTAAAGAACATGTTTGAGGCTATGAATACCACCAAAGATTCAGCAGCAGAAAGCCATGTTGTTGCATTATGTAGGAGAAGAAACCTGTGACATTGTCAAAGGTTGAACATCCGAGAGCTGACCGGCGAAGAAAGTGTCTTTGAGGTTTGTGTTAAAATTATTTCAGATCATTTTGAACTGCAAAAGTGCATGGATCATCACGTTTACTTGTTCCAACAACAAACCCAGAAATCAGGTGAGAACATTATGTAATTTTATACTTGTCTACAGTTGCTTGCGCAAAAGTGTGAATTTTTTTATGCAAACATTGAAATAAAATGCCAAATCATCCAAGGCACTTCATCACTTAGGCTGAGGAGAAAAGCAATTGAACAAAGTCTTACTCTAGAGAATTTGCTTAAAACTGCTCTAGCTATAGAAACTGCAAACAAACAAACCAGTGAAATTGATAGACAACACTCAAATGTAGTAGCAAGGTCTAAGAAAGATTTTGCACAATGTTTGTAAATACCACCACACAATCCACATGAAATAAAGCCAAAATCATGTGGATTGTGTGGTGGTATTTACAAACATCGTGCAAAATGCCCTGCACAAGGCAAGACAGGTCATAAGTGTGGCAAAAAGAATCACTTTTTGAAAGTTTGTCGTAGTATATCTAACTGTCTGAAACCATCTAGAAGTAAAGAGCATGCCAAATCATTGACCCCAGAAAGTCATCCAAAGAAAGTGAGTGGCCTTGGAAAGTTTTTGGAGCGATAATAGTGAAGAATATACATTTACTGTCGGTGAACAGTCAAGTTATCTAGTTTAGCCTATGTTTGAAGTACAAATTGGGAACACACCGATTAGTATAATGGCCAACTCGGGAGCAACAGTAAACATAATGAGTGAGCAAGATTAATTTTAACTTCAAGTTCAATTTTAAGCTGGTCAGGTTCTCAAAAGCAGAATCTCATTAAAGCTGTTAATGTTGTTTACCAACCAGATCTAGTTTTTCCACCGAATGCTCCTGAGTTCATCAAAGAGTTTCCAAGCCTTACCAGTGGGATGGGTAGTTATCAAGGCGAACCCGTATGTATTCATGTTGACAAATCTATCAAACCCGTAGCAGCACCGCGTCGCCAAGTCCCCTCTTCATCGCCATTTGTGAGATTCTTCTTATATAAGAATGTTTATGAAAGTAAATCCTAGCCACAGATATACAAGAAAAGATATCGAATATTATTTACAAGAGTTTATACACCCAGCAGTCCTTTGCAGGTTTATTTGAATATTAAATTTTTGCTAATATATTAGTTAAAACATTACACCAACGATCAGTTTTCTCTGGGATGGAGTCCTTAATGATCCTGCTTAGGCATCTCTCATACCCAAATAGGCTTATGTGACCTTGTAACTTTTAGAATGAGTGAAATGGACTTCAAAATGGTAACCATACCAAACTTAAAAACTGTTTTTGAAAATCTAATAGTGAAGTGGCATATATTATCTCCTACAATTGCATCTAACCTTATTTCTTGTTTCAGACAATCTGTATAATCTGTTCAACCCCCTCCTAACATAACTGGATTTGACTTGGTTGGAATGAGATCTACTTGCTGATGAAATACACAGAAATGGGACTCCACTCAAGCAGGTCTGAGAAACAAAAGGATTGTGCATAGTGGGCACAAAGAGGATGCACTGATCCAGGCACTTGTTGTTGCATGGCAGCTTTTGGAGCTTGCGTGGAAATCTCTATTTGTGTCGGTTGGTCAACATTTCGGGGGGGGGGGGATTTTTATGGAATAAGGGGAAATGACTGGTCAAGCAAGATTTTTTCCCATATGTTTCCTTCCATGTGCTTTTAAAAGGTTGAAAGATTAATTGCTGGAAAAATATGGCTAATTTACATATTGCTAGTAATCTACATCATGGTGATGAACATTTCAGTGTTCAATCTAAAGGTAAGAAATGTGCTTTCATGAGTTTATCAAATTTTAACAGCCCAGAATATCCCAATTGTTGATTGGACAAAAATAATGTTAAATAATGTCTTACTGCAAAGAGACAAAATGATACAAGGAGATGACACAGAGACTAGAAAGCTTTGTTAAACATTGGCTCTATGAAACACTTTATGAATCCATGTCAACAACCGGAATGACAAACTTGATTGGCATTGTGGGTTACTAGTATGGAAATCCAATGTTTTCGATCTAACAGGGCTGGAAGCCTGGTATTGTCTGATATTAGGCTAGGTTTGACATGACCGCCAACTCGAATCACACCCTGTGTGTCCACGAATGGGGTTAACGTCTTAAAATCTCCTCTCTTCATTCGCTTCATAACGTCGACTTGGGCAATCTTTACCCATATTCTTCAGCATTTTGGATCTCGGTGGAATTAAGAGGGCCTTCCTTGGTGGAAAAGTTGCCGCATGCATGAATGTTGTTGCCAAATCTAAGAGCATAAGCAGTAGTTCGCAGAAGACGTTTCCAAGAGGAGAAATTTGTACAAGTGATTATTGACTCTGGATGAAACAAACGACTTGTAACTATGTGTTTGTCCTTGGACCCACGCTAGTGCGAATCTGCTGACGGTTAGCCCCTTCGGTCACAATATAGTAATACTTCTAGAAAAAAATTGATTATTATCACAATAGGTGACTTCAGAAAATGAATAATTGATATATCCTGCATAAATTATGCAAATTACTGCATGTGCACAATTGTGTACAAAGTTACTGAAGGTACTAGAGGTACATACACAATTGTGCACATTGTGGCTGATAACTGCTGATTATAGATACTAATGATTTCATAAAACTAATTTACTTGTTCTAACTTTTAAGAAAATAGTATAGCATATAAGATATAGCATAAAATATAGTCTTTACTTGGTGTGAAAGGCTTTAAAACAAATCGGTCTTTGGTGAGACACAGAAATCAAACTTCATTAACTGGTCGAACAGCTACTTTCGCACGTTTTGTGCTTGTGGGACTTACTACAGTGTCATCACTACTAGATTATCTTGGTCTGCCCGCGGACCTCCATTCTGGCATTCGACACTGAATCGGACTCAGACCAACTTCGTTTCTAAAAGCCAGAAAATCATGAATGTTACTCTTTGGCATTTCCAGTCTCTGTATTCCAGCCATGAGTTTGCAAGTGGCTCTTTAAAGCTCTCAACAGTTCTATTCCTGTGAAGTAATTGTCAAAAATCAGCTTTTAGTTCTGTTGTTCGGGGATGGTTTCTGCTAATCTTAGAACAACAGCTGCACCAAGACCAAGGCGTTTGTACTTTACAGGGATTGCAGTCCCAGCACCTTGATAAATTTCAAAGTCAAGAGCTCTTCCTGACTTTCCACAAAGGACCCAATTTTTTATTCCAACAGGGTTTGGTTTTGACTATATTACTTGCTTTGCTGGCATTTGTCCAGTGAATGGTATCATTTGCTCATCAACAGAACAATATTCTTCTTGAGGAAGGGATAGGCACTTATTACGAACAGCTGTAATCACAGGCTGAACCTTCCAAAATTTGTTTTTATCGTCCTTGAGAGGTTCCTTGGCAGCAAAAACATGAATGTTTTGCCATAATTTGAAAAATCGATTAACTGGCATTGTATGAGCAATACGATCTATTCGAGTTGCCGGTACATACAGATTCGTGGAAGGTTAATAATTCCCCATCAGAATATTGATCCCTAAAAATTTTCGTATTTCAAAAGTATTGGTGTTTACTGAGGATCCTGTAGTAGTCATACTGTAAATGTTGGTCTCATTTGCAAAGGTCTCAAAAAGATCTTCAGTGAAATACCTCATTACCAGTTCAAGTGGTGAATGCCTTACATCACCAATATTAAACTCACCACCCCAATCAGTGTTCCCTGCATCAAACAGTCTGGTAGTCCATTGAATCTTCTTTGTTTTCTGTTGTTTCTGCCTCTTTCCCTTTTTGGAAGTACTGGCTCTTGGCAGTGGAACATCTTCAGCACTGCTTTGAGAGCCAGATGAGCCAGGTGTAAGGATGTGTCTTCTCATCAGCTTCAGGCTCATACAGACCACTCATATCACTTTCATCTTCAAACCCAGAAATATCTATGTCTGAGACATCAAGTTCATTTAGAATTTCTTCAAGAGAGATATTCTTTCGTTTTTGACTACCTAAAAAGAAGACATCATGCAGACCACTCATATCACTTTCATCTTCAGACCCAGAAATATCTATGTCTGAGACATCAAGTTCATTAAGAATTTCTTCAAGAGAGGTATTCTTTCGTTTTTGACTAGCTAAAAAGAAGGTTACTCCAGTTAAATTTGCAACACTTTGTACATGGAAATTGTTTTAAATTATGTAAACAAGATTTAACCAATATTATCAACATAAAATCATACTGTTTGTAAAATATTTCACTTTGTTTATGAATTTTAACATTTACCACAATTTTGAAACATCATATAATGTTATAAACACGAATCATGTAAAACTAAAAATAAAAACGACTGTTTTGACTTTTATGTACTTTAAGCAGCATGTGTCAGAATAGTCACAATGTGCACAATTGTGTACAACATCTTTTTTGGCTGCCGCCATCTTGTTTATCATGTTGTTATGGGTACCCAATTTATCCATCTGTCATCCAACTTTAATCTATTGATACCCCCAGCTCCTAAATTATCCACTATGCAAAAAAAAACTGTATACTTTATACATTTGTGCACGGCGTGACCGTTAGGCAACGCGCCTTCTCAAATTTGAAATGAGATTCATTTTGAATGATTTTATCCACACAAATTTCTATTACGGCTGCTTGAATTTTGAGGCGAAGGATTGTGAGCTCTTCGAGGGGTGAAACTCTTGATTTCGCTGTGACAAATCTTACACCGAAGTTTCCATCCATTTGTTCCCACCATATATAAGCTACTGCTCCGAATGCCAAGCGCGATGCATCACAGAACACAGTAAGAGAGGGCTTTCCAACAACCTCAGTTGGTGTCAGGCTACAGTCAAACTTAACATCATTGAGCTTACAACTTCTTCCAGAAAACTAATCCACTTTTGTCTTAAGGCAGGTGAGATCTTATCATCCCAATCTAATCCGAGTTGCCACAGTTCCTGTAAAACTTTATGACATTGGCTGCCGCAAACCCAACTGGATCATATATAGCTGACACTTTACTTAGGATTGTTCGCTTCTTCAGCTTCGGTAAAGAGACAGGGCTTTGGTTAGACAATACTTTTTTATGACACTCAGTCTTGATCTTTAATGAAAGTTTGTCTTCTTTGGGTGTCCAGACAGTCCCCAAAACATCGCTGTCTTTCTCATTGCAATTGTTGCCATTGCAGGTGCTGTTGGGTCTCCAAAGGTTAGAACGGTCTTAACGTAAATGTCCAGTACCGTGTCGGTTTTGCTGTTTTGCCAAACAAATCGGTTTACATGTTGGTCAGATAATGGTATTGACACCATGTGGTACATTTTGGATATGTCATCGCAGACAGCTATTGGATTTTCCTCGAAACGGAGGGTCACACCAAACAAATTGTTTAACCAGTCCGGCCCTTTGCACCAGTAATTAAACACAATTTGTATAGGTGTACTCCTCTTCTCTTGGATGAACGACCACATGATGTGAAATGTAATGCACTGGGCCATTCCATTCTTCAATCTCTTTCTTTGTCAGCTTCCTGGAAAACTTCATGTCTTGCATTTCTTTTATTAGGCTGTTATAACTCTCAGCAATTTCGGCTTTGAAAGCAATTGTTGCTTGGTCCTTTCCATTCTTTTGACTACCTAACAAACATGTACCAGAATAGATCGCAAATTCATAACTACAATACTAGAACCAAAAATAATCTTAATCTTATCAAGTGCCATACTGCGTTTGCCCAGAATTCTTTTAGTTATAGAAGTCCTGTTTTATGGAACTTCCTGCCATCCAAGATACGCAGCTTGTCTAGTTTAAACACTTTTAAACATAGATTGAGAAGTCATTTTCTCGATTGTTGGCTTAACTAAGACCTAACTTTTTTAATTATGTAAATAAAAGTAATTATATAATTAATATTGTAACAAATATAATTTTTATTCTTGTAAATTAGGTATGAAGATCCCTTATGGGGAACCTAATAAATCTTATTGTATTGTATTGCGTGTACTTGTTGGGCAGCTCTTGTGGATCCCTTTTCCAGGGGTTATTCATTGTCCATTTATTATGTTCAAGTGTTCACGCTTCCTCAATGATTTTCATCTCAGCCCGTTCTTGTGGCAACATCTTTCCAGCTTCGAACATACAGGGGGATACAGATACCTCCATTGAAGCTGTCTTCCAGAATTCACTTATATCAACTGGTGGGGCAAATCTAACATGGAAAACATTCTTTCCTTCGTTACTTTGACTTTGAGTTTTTACTCCAAACACAACCCATCCCAATGAACTTTTTTGTACTGCAAGACCATTCTTTACTCTGATTTCACCCGTATGAAAGAACAGATCCTTTATTCCAACAAGGATGTCAATCGGCCCTGTACTGGGATGGATTTCATTCTTGGGTAAACCAAACAATTCCAAGACTTTATTGCCATTGATGGTTGCATGATCTTGGGATATTTGTGGGATCCCTATAGACCGGGAGCCCAGAGGGTCGAGCCTAGCTGGAAAGCAAACCAATTTTAATGCACATAGTGATGTTCTACATGCGTACGACTATACGAAAATGAACGTCTGCCGGGGATAGGCTGGTGGGCGTGGTTAGGATGGGCAGGTGAAAGATGCGAGAAAATCAGCTAGATCAGCTGTGAGATAACCGAAAAAAATATTTGCCAAAATGTTCAGCATAACTCTTGTAGTTACAAATGTCCACTGCCAGACATATTGGGTGGTGGGTTGGCCCCGCCAGACAGCCTCGAAGGCCCACTCCCCAAATTTGTCTAGATCAGCTGTGAGATAACCAAATAAAATATTTGCCAAAATGTTCAGCATAACTCTTGTAGTTACAAATGTCCACTGCCAGACACATTGGGTGGTGAGTTGGCCCGGCCAGACAGCCTCGAAAGCCCACTCCCGAAATTTGTCTAGATCAGCTGTGAGATAACCAAATAAAATATTTTGCATGATGTTTGGTATAACCCAATTAGTTCCAAATTGCCACTGCCAGACATTTCGAGTGGTGAATTGACCATGCCAGACAGCCTCGAATTCCCTCACCTCTAGAAAATTGTTCATGATCATCTATTTCTAGATAATCAGCAAATTATATACTTGGAAATATATATATATATAATAGTTACCAAAGACTATTGTCAGACATTTCTGGTGGTGAATTGTTTTTAACCCAAAAATTTGAATATAACTCATCACAGTTAATAGAAATGAACTTATTTAAGCCTAGACTGTACACAATCGGCCTGAAAAGCAACAGTACAAAATATTTGCAGTCCATTTCTGTCCGACATTACCAATTGTAATCTACACTGCGTCCAAGAATTATATGCAAAATAGTTTTTCCGCTACATTTCATTTGGTTTTTAAAAGAGGATTATGAAATTTTGTATATATTATGAAAACACTGTAACATGCCCACAACTGAAGCTTTTGGCTGATCTGAGCAGTGGTAAACAAACAGCGGCCATTTATGCTTTAAATGGAGATCTTGGGCGTCCATTTTTATATGCAAGATAGGCCGTGGAGTTGAAAAGACCAAAATTATTCAAGCACTACAGCAGAAGCAACCCACCCTTCAAATCGCCAAAATGCTTCAACGCGACCATCATAAAATCAAAAAATATGCTACAAATCCACAATCCTGCAATGGAAGAGCAGACAAGGGGAAGATTCAGGAAAAGTCAGGTGTGTCTCGTCGGGGAGTTAGTTCACTTAAACGCGAACTCCACCGTAATCCTCTACAGACCTCCAAGCAGGTCTTCGAAGCAGTTGGTATGTGTAATGTTTCTTAAAGCAGCCGATATTCCATTCTAAAGCGTAATGCAAAATGTAAGACACCCTTGGTGCGACCTCTTTTAAGGAAAGTTCATTGAGAAAAGACTTGAGTGGACGAAAAAATATGTGAAACAGAACTTTGAGTTGGTGAAAAAATATGTGAAACAGAACTTTGAGTTGGTGTTATTTACTGACGAGTCCTGAGCAACCCTTGATGGACCCGATGGCTGGAGAAGAGGATGGTGTGATATGAAAGGATTACCTCCAGTGTTTCAGGCACCAAAAAGGCGAGTTATGTTCTGGGCTGCGATCATCAATGATGAACTTGTCGGCCCATTTAGAGTCGAGGATGGGGTTAAAATGACCACCCCGAAATACATAGCTTTCCTAAAGGAGCATTTTTTGCCATGGTATAAGAAGAAAATTTGTCATTTCGGAGGAATATGGTTTTTATGCAGGACAATGCTCCTTCCCATGCTGCACACTTGACAACAGGCTTTCTTAGTAATGTTCTTGTTAAAAAAGGTGAAATTATGCAATGGCCAGCACGCTCTCCGGATCTCAACCCGATTTAGAACTTGTGGAAAAAGACTAGTGCATCAATGGTTTGAACCAGCTTTTCATTTGATGCATAAATCGGTACTTTATATAACTTGGTGTTTAGTTCATGTTCAGTTTCTTCCACTGAAGCAATGAAGATCGTTACTGGTTTACTTTCCAATTAAAGTTTTTCTGTGAAGGCATTTCTAACAATGCTGACTAGTGCACCACTGTCATAAAACACGCTTGCTTGCTCGCACTTATCATTGGCTCCTTTCACATTGGCAGAAATAATCAGTAGAACTGCTTCACTGTTATTTTGTACGAACCCAACAAGATTTTTGTGATCTTAACTTGTGTTCTCATGAAGCAATCTATGATGCAGTTTCTTACAGAGGGAACCATCAGGCTTCTTTTCCAAACACTCTTTCTTTTGCAAACAGTTTGAAGTTGTATGACCTTTACTTCTTTTGAGACAACTAAAACATGGAAATAAATAGGGGAGAATACATGTTTCGTTTGGGGGCAAAACATGTGATAAGAATGGGCCAATAGAAAACAAAAAAACAAATTGGAATACATTACATTGCAAAAGAGATGCCTGATTGTGTGCTAAGAGTAATAGAGAGAGTGTTTTTTTTTTGTGTTAAAATTGACACTGATTGTGAAATGAGAAGATTTATTCACATTTTATGTTCCTCATTTTTCAACTATCTTGCTGATTTGATTTCAATGTTTAATCGATTTGAGAAGGTAAAATCAACAATCGATTGGAAGTGGGTTTTGTTTTCTAGTGATTGAAGTTTTGATATTGAAATTTAATTAACAAGAGCTGCAAATAATCTTATTTTGGCTGCTACTGATGGTGTGGGGCCTGGTGCTGCAACAGCTGTAACATGGCATTTACACTTATCTAATTTACGATTAACATTCCCAATTTTTAAACCAAATGAACTAATGGCAAACAGCAATAAATAACACAATGGTTGATAAAGCTGAAAATTGTAAATATTACACCTCGTAATATCAAAGCATTGTTCAAATGATTAGTGCCGGCATTCGAAATTATCAAGCAACCGATATTTTTAATGGAAAAACACCTTCATATTTGTTTATTTTATTGATTGATCAAAGAGATTTTGAATGTGATTTTGCACAAAGCCCAAATAATTCTATATGGGGAAATTAAAATTTTGTTTCTGTTAAAGAAAATGGAAATGTTGTATATCCTGAACTAAAGAATTCAAAACAAGCATACAATTTGTTGTAATAATCTCAGAAAACAATTTGGCAAAATGCCTTTTCCTAACAAGGATTGGTAAAGGGACTAATGTGATGTTTGATTTAACAGCAAATCGAAATAGTCATTTAAAAACTCTTCTGTTGAATACAACTGGGAATGTTTCGGTTGATTTATGTTTTTCTCAAGATCTTGCAAATAATTTGCATGTTGTAATTATTGGAGATTTTTGAAATCAAATTCACATTTCATATCAACAGGAGCCTCGAAGACCCTATACATTTTAAAAAAATTAGAAAAAAAATTAAAGCCACAACAAAAAGATCACCAATGTGAATATTCAAAATCAAAAAGATATTGTATTCATTATTCATTTGGTGTTGTTATTGATGGTGTTAGGTTTTACGCCCCATTATGCATAAAAAAATGCTGTTATTTAATTTTTAAGAAAAAAGGAAAAAATTTTAAAAGGAAAAAAATAAAAAAATAATTCTACCATCAACAGTGAGAAAGAGGAAGAAAAAAATGGAGGTGAAAAACAACTGCAATTTGATAATAGAGATGCTGAAAAAATCATAGTAACTGAACGATGCAATCTGATTCGGTTCATGATTTATCACACAAAAGAGCAATGCAAAATTTAAATCTGGGTGAGCGAAGTCATAATTTCACCTTTAAGCTAAGAAAGTTTAAAAAAATGTCGGTGTCATATAAAATAGAGGAATAAGAACCATGTACAAGAATATGATCACAGTTAATAGAATGTACATGGTTTGGAGACTACATAAAAGTACAATAGAACTCATTAACCATGTCGGGGAACATTTATGCAAAAAATTGTTCCTTATTCGTCACATGTCTATTGTATTTGGAACCAATAAACCAATAGTAAGGTCTGAATTAACGTGTTGTTCAAGTCACGGTTGAGGAGCTAAGCCAAGCCATTCTTATTGGTTAGTTGGGCTAAAATACAATAGACATGTTTTTTTGGGTTTTTTTTATTGGTTTGTCTCTAAAAGTTACAGCAGAGGCAGGAGGCAATAACAGGACATAAGTCCCAATTTGTAATTGTCTCCCTATCTAAATAAAAATACACTAAAATACAACTAGTACAGACATATACAGAAATTTTACAAACAAACTCGGATGGTCACATATGCTTACATTATTACAAAACAGAAGTTATTATTACTAAGTATTATGTAATTATGGAGGAACGTAACTTAGCAGAGTATCTTTAGATTGAAGTATAAGCCTTGTTTTAAGTGATTGTAATGATGAAGAGGCTTTAGTATCATGCGGTAGCTTGTTCCACAAGTTTATCACCCGTGGAAAGAAGGAAAATTTAAAATAATCTTGTTTGTGTGATATCTTGGTTTTAAAGTTATGTGAACTAGAAGTATGTGTTAAACGAGCACAGTTTACTGGAGAGAAAATGCCCTTAGAGTCGATATACATAGTACCAGAGTTTAATTTATAAAATATAGTAATGTCCTTGATAGATTTTCGATATTCCAAACGTAGCAGGTTAAGTTGGCTGAGTCTGTTGGCATAAGATACATTACTTTCTGGGTAGTTCAGGATGAATTTGGTGGTGTGGCGTTGAACATTTTCAATCAATGCCTGATGTTTAGCAGTGTATGACGACCAAACACTGGACTGCGAGCGGGCGAACCAGAGTGCAGTACAGCGTCCTCCTTGTCTTCACGTCTCTTCACCAGTCCCAGCGTTCGGTTTGCCTTTGCCGTGATTTCCTTGATGTGCTTAGACCATTGTAAATCTCTGGAGACAGTCACACCAAGGTCTTTGATGTTTGACACACTCTCCAACAAATGTCCATCCAAGATGTAGCCGAACTTGCGACTAAGTGACTTTTTTCTGGAGATGGGCAACTCTTTACACTTCAAGGGATTAAAAGCATTGAGTTATCAGCACTCCAACTCCGAAGGTTATTCAGGTCTTGTTGGAGATTGGTCGTTAACGAAGGACTATCAAGGGTTTTATACAATTTTGAATCATCGGCAAACAGCGCTAAAGTGAACCTGAGGGACCGAGGATTGATCCCTGAGGCATCCCAGATGAATTTGGCAACCAGTCCAAAGACGCACCTTCTAATACTACTCGTTGGTACCAGTCAGACAGATAGCTATGGAACCATTGATGGAGGGAACCAGATATACCAAGTTTAGAAAGTTTGGCGAGTAGCAGGTGATGTGAAACTTCATCGAATGCCTTCGACAGATCCAGGTATAAAACATCAATCTCCTTGCCACTGGCTACACAATCCAACAGGTGGTGATACACAACCAGTAGTTGAGATTCAGCAGAATGGCCTTGACGGAATCCATGTTGTAGGGGGTAGAGGAACTGCGATGTATGTAGAAAACAACGGTTAAATACGCAACATTCGAGCACCTTGGATATGATGCACAGTAGAGAGATTGGCCTGTAGTTGTTCGGTAGTGTAGGATCGTTTCTTTCATAGACAGGAGTAATGTTCTTCCAGTTTTCTGGGAAAACACCAAGGATAAGGACATATTAAAGAGACGACACAGGCTTGGTGCAATAGCTGCTGCGGTGGATGTAATAAGTCTTCCAGGGATGTTGTCAGGTCCACACGCTTTAGATGGATTCAGTTCGATATCAGATAGTTGCTGATCAACATCACAGGAAGGAAAAGATGCAGGAGTGACACGTGAGTGAGGTGAAAATATGGAGTTAAAGAACGAGTTCATCAAATTATTTGGTCATCATGCAGGACGTTGGAAATAGAACGTTTAGTAGTTAATGACTTTATCAAGGACCAAAAACTATTTGGGTTGCTTGCAAGCACATCAACAAGTTTATGGCCAGACTGCTTCTTTTTCTGCGCGATGAGTCTTTTTGTTTCCCGTTGAATTTCAGAATACTGCAAAAGGTCGTCTGGTTTCCCTGTAGCCAGAGCTTTTCTCGGAGTCTATTTTTGCATCGGATACAGGACAACATTTCTGCATCGATCCATGGATGGGCGGACGCACTCTTGACCTGGCGCAGCAGCATGTGATCCTTTACTGCAGCAAAAAATAAATCGCACTAGCGGGTTAGGCTTGCATCAACATTATTTGAAGTAAAAGCCAAATCCCAAGGAGTTCTAGAAAGAGCCTCATTCAGTTCATTCCAGTTAGTGCACTTGTAGTCGAAGACATTGCGTTTGACAGTCAGTTTTTTTGGAGTGTTAAAATCCATGGTGAAACTGACGAGTTTATGATCAGTAGAAATGACGTCATCATACCCATAAACATCTTTAACTTTTTCAGGTGCATTGTTTAATATTAGATCCAGTGTGTTACAGATCCGTGTCAGGAAGTCCACTAATTGCCATAAGTAGTTATGCACTAACTTTGTGAAACAGTTCTGAATAGCGTCATTGGTTTTTGAGGTGCCAGTAGCCCAGTATATGTTTGGCAGGTTTAAGTCGCCACATAAAATAAGCTGATCGAATTTGGGATTATGTGCTAGATGTAGAGATGCTTTTAACTCGTTCAAGTACTCAAGACTGGAATCCGGTGGTCGATAGTAAACTGCAACAAGAAGTTTACATCTGTTTTTCGAATCTCACAAAATAGAACCTCAGAATTATCCCCCTCCAAATCCTGACGACAAAAACAAGTAATCGTATCTCAAACGACCAAAATAACTCCTCCACCAGGCCGAGAAGTTCTGTCTTTTCTAAAAGATGTTGTAATTTGTCCCAGGCAGCACTTCACAATCCATAACCGTCGGTTTCAGCCAAGTTTCTGTAACAGCAATCAAATCTTTATCAGCTGCAAGAACTTGAAGATCATCCAACTTACCCACGACACTTCTTGCATTAAAATATAGGCAGCGCAACATGTTCTTGTTACTGTTGGATTGCAGAGTAGCGCCAGGATTAGTTTGTATGTCACCAGCAAGTAGAATAAGCAGGAAGATGTGGGATGCTTTACCAGTAGTTTGGAATATAAATTTTAATAAACCATTTTTTGCACAAACCTGGACAATAACATAGATAATGAGTGGTATTGTACTTCCATCTAGTCTCCAAACCATGTATATTCTAATAATTGTGATATGATTGATGGCAGTATTAGAGAAAGCAGTGATGAATTTGTATTGGGTATTCCAAGATCAAGATGCAGATCACCATTATTAGAAGCTGATGCAGTACTGAAAAAATCAGATGATTTTAATAAGTAGTGCTGAAAAGTTACGAAGAGCTAAAGATTATTGCTATTCACATGTAGAAAGATGAAAATTATATAAATAAGTAAAATTTATGTTTCAAAAATTTTTTTGAAAAAATATTTACAAATAGGAGTAGTGGTAGCTAATAAAGTCAAAATTTTGAAAAAAAACCCCATATATTTTTCGAAAAAAAGGGGTGAAGTTTAAAGTTTATAAATTCTTTGCTTCAAAGGGAAAGTGGTACTAACATGAAACAAAAAGGTGGAATATTACCATTGCTATTAATGAAACAAATGAGAATGGGGGTAAAAGAAGAAAACAAAAAGGTTTAAGTAGGCTTCAAGGAGATTGACAAATAAAATAAAACAAAGAAGTGGAATAGTTACCGATTGGGTAATTTTTGGAAATCCTGGTCCCTTTCCCAATTATAATAAAATTCAAAGAACGACGAAAACATTTAGCACACTTTGCAAACACACAAAAAGGTGGTTTCAGAAAAAAAATTGTTGGAAAAGCCAAAAATATATCTATATATAAAACAGAAATTTGTTGTAAGTTTTGGAATAAAAGCAGAAAAATATCAACAATTTTGGAATACATTTGCAAAGGAAAATAATTTACAATTGATTCATGTTAATAACAAATTTATTCAAAACATGTATACCGTAACATGCAGGATGTGGAGTTTATTATATCTTTGGAATGAATCGCTATTTCTGGAGGAAAATGAAATAATTTTCGATGTGAAGGGTAAAATTAAAAAAAAGAACAAGTAGGAAAAACAAATGAAAATGAAATGAAATTATTTGAAATATCTAAAAAAAATTTCAACATTAAATCATTATATGAACAAAAATGTAAACTTTTATTTCATTAATAAAAACGTTAAATTATTACAATGTTTCCTATCAAAAAACAAATACGAATTCTTTAATGTCATTATATATTTCATTGAATCTTCTTTTTTGAATTCCTTTGCTTTTAGCCATTTGGCAAATTGGTTTTACATCTGTATGATTGATAAACACACAATGATAATGACAATTTTTTTAATGTTGAAAGGTTCCATTTATACGCGATATCTTGGCAGACAAATATGAATGACATATCATGGTGATGACTATTGCGGCAAACTAAATTATTCAAATTTCTTCAATTCTCTGATGCTGTGCATGATGCAGTTGCCGAACCAACATGGACCATTAGATCATCTAGCACTAACAACATTCTTACACTAAATTCATTTGTTATATCATTGATTGTTGGAATACCTTTATCATAATCAATAACATGATGACCATATAAATACATACCTCCATTTTCATATGATAAAAAGCAAAGATAATTTTCAAACAAAAATTTTCCATAATCCTTTTGCTGTTCATACTTTAAAACAGATGTTAAATTTCGCATATCGAAAACATATTTATTTTTCAATTCGGACATTACTAACAAATGTGTTAAGTGAATTAACCCTGGAAATTGCTTGCGGGTTTCCTTTGGAAAACTTGAAAAATTATTGGCTAGAAAAACATGTTCCATCTAAAGGAAAAGAATATGAATCCAAATTTTCAAAACTATATTTTGAAATAGGTTTAATCAATATAACTTTTTCAATATGTTTGTTTGAAAAAATATGAAAGGGAAAAAACACAAACTGCAAACAAAAACAAACTGAAACTCTTCATAATTTTCAATTTTACCTATCCAATATTAAAAATTTCCACTTGAGTAAAAGATAAAAATCCTTGAATCTCGTTACTTTGAATTTCACTAACTTTTCTTTCAAAATCATCCTCTTTCCACCTAAAATAAAAGGGTAATGGATAAACACAAATGATGCAATTGTTTTTTTTTATACATTTATCCAACTGTTTACAGTAATTAATGCAGGATAAACTAACTTTATACATTCATTTCAACTCATTTCTGTAAATGTATACCCGGACAATCAATCACCTTGAATATATAACCCTTCTACCTTTTAAAATTTACCAACCCTTTGAAGTTCATTAAATACCAATAAATTAAAACAATAAACCTTGAATCTAGAACAGTGAAATGGTAATCCTCGAGAATTTTTCCTATGACGAAAACACAATTTACTTTCCATTTAAAAAAATTGTAATTGCTTTTCATATTTTGCATTCAAGAGAATAATAAGAACATAAAATAAAGAAACTATACTACGGAACATTCTACAATCATGAATTTAAAGAAAACAATCCGGACACATGCATTATAACAACTTGCTATGACACATATTGCATTGAAAACACCTCAACTTTAAACACGGAACATCATTATATTATTTCAACCACAAAATCATTTGAAATGGTCTGCAAAAACGAACAAAATGCATGTTATCCGCTTGACACAGAAAAACTCCTTAAATTTAAAAAATTAATGATGGAAAATGAAACAAACTTATATCACACTAATCCTTCAAAACACAATATTTCAACCTACGTCTACTCTTATCCGAATATGAATTTGAGCAAAAAAAATAGCTGTGATTGGATGGTTCAGTTGCTACTGACGTATGATGATATCAATTTGGAAATGGATGAACATTGCTGGAGTTGGTTTAATGCGTGCAAAATGCAAAATAAACCAAGCGCAAAACAATTCCTGATGAAAAAAATCATAGAGTAATTTAACATTGTATGATGGTTTCAAAAAATGATGACCACACCCTACCATAAGTAATGCCGCCTGAAAGAGAAAAAATGAAAATTCAAAAACCCTGAAACGAAAATATTAATTAAGAAAAGAAGGGAAATGTTTCTGGAAGTAACGAACGCATAGTACATAAGGATAATAAAACAAAGGGACATATAATATCCAAAAACATTTCATAGATTAGAATATATATTGAATTCGTCTATACTGATGTCATATATCGTTACATCTTCCCCTCAATATAAACCAATTGTTTGATGCTGTTCTATATAAACAACATTAAAATGTTTTGCTGTTGAGTTTGTTTTTTTTTTGTTATATTTTTTAAACAAAATAAAGGGTGTAGGTCTTAGTGCTTCTGGTAATCTTTATGCCACTCTGGCGGACGTCTTTCTCGCGTAGTTCAACAGGGAGTTGTTGATCTTGATCAGTATTAGGTGCAACAGACGTCCGACTTTCATCTCTACCCAAGCTGCTAGGCAGGTTCTGGTTCTTATCATGATTTATGGGAGTAACTTGGGTGTCTTTCGCAGTAACTTGGGTGTATTGGGGATAGATTCCGTATCGGTGAAATGATCGGTCGGTTCGTTTTGCAAGTCATCCGTTCTGATAACCGGCGCGATCTCTTTAGTTACACATAAGTTACGATGATTGCGGCGATAACGTCTTCCACAAATCTCAACTTCAAACAATCGATTTCTGAGCGAACCTATGCAGGTACCAAGTGACCAATGATTATCTCCCGGGAGTTTCATTCTTATAGCACTGCCACTTTGTAAAGGTTGTAGGAGTTTCTGGTTATAGAAGCTTGCTTGTTTTGCTTTGGAGCTCCCTAATTTTTTCTTCATTCTATATTGCTTGTATGGTCTGAGAAGGCTCTGACGTGCTGGAAGCAATGTATGAGTTCGTCTACCCATTAGTCTTTGCACTGGTGAGGTTCCTACACTCTCAGTTGGGGTATTCCTCCAGTCCAACAGTGCTAATATTAGTAATAATACAGGGTCTTCCCTGCTGGCTTTTGCCTTCTTTAGTAGGGATTTACAGGTTTTAACAGCGTTTTCAGCCTGCCCATTAGATTGAGGATAATGTGGGCTTGATGTTCTATGCTCAATTTGCCATTCTGCTGTAAACTGGGCAAATTCTGTTGACGCAAATTGTGGGCCATTGTTGGAGTTTAAAGTATCCAAGATTCCGTGTCCAACGAATTGGACTTTTGATGCTGTAATGACGGCTTTCAATGTCATCCTTGTCAACTCCTGAACTTCAAAGAATCCACTCCAGTAATCAACGATGATGAGGAAATTCTGCTGTCCCAATTGAATAGATCTTCTGCGACCATTGATCATGGCCAGCGAGGTACTTTGTAGGACTGGAGTGGTTCGCAGCACTGTTCCGGCTGATTAGCTTGGCATATTGAACATATTGAGACATAATCCTTTATCTCCACATTTATCCTTGGCCAGTATAATACTTCCCTAGCTCGTCGAAGACAACCCTCAATCCCGATATGAGATTTATGGATTTGTTGAAGCATTTCTTTTCTTAGGGATGCCGGTACGACAAGTCTTTACCCAAGGAAAACCAGTCCCTTATATTCAATGAGTTTGCCACGATTGTTGTAGAATGGTGTTATTACTTAAAGGCATTGTTTTCTGTTTAGTGGCCGTGATCAGTTGTTGCATTGTTGGGTCTGCTGCTGTACATTTTTCAAACTGTTTTAACCAGTTTGGGCTATAGGCACCCCTTCGCTGTGATCAACTTCTTCTAGAGCATGCACTTCGCTTATATCATGTTGGGCCGATTCGGTCATACATGGATATGCTCGGCTTAGGTGTCTGAGGTCCACATTAGTGCTCCTTTCCTGTAACATATATCTAGTGTATAATTCTGTAAGGCCATAAGCATTCTTTGTAATCTCTTGGGTGATTTGTGGATGGGTTTGGTGAAAACTGCTTTCAATAGTTGATGGTCAGATTCTATATGAACAACCTTTGCGAGGTAGTCCTTAACTGTTTTGAATGCTTGTTCATGTTGTTCTAGCCAACATCATTCAACATCCTTGTCATCAAGCTTACAGAGTGGTTGAGTCATGTCCAATAGTAGTGGTAAGAATTTTAAGAGATAGTTGACCATCCCCAAAAATCTCTTTACTCGTTTGACATCGGTTGGAAAGGGCATTTCCAGAATGGCTTCAACTTTGGCAGGATCTGGCTTTAACCCTTCGGGGGTGAGTAGATGTCCCATAAATGCTACTGGCGATTGTCCTCATTTTAGCTTGCTCCTATTCAACTTCAAATTCCATTTACGACACTTTTCGAAAAATGCCCGCTCGTTTTTTTGTAGGCTCGCGTTAACTTCTTCGTCTGTGTTTCTGAAACCAGCAGTGAGAAAGTCATCTGCAATCACTTCAACCCCTACTAATCCTTCTACGAACTCATGCATTCAATGCTGCCAAACCTCAGGGGCGCTTAAAATGCCATATGGTAGTCGAGTCCACCAATACCTTCCAAATGGGAAGTTGAACGTGGTCAGGAGACTTGAGTTTTCATCGAGTTCTATTTGATGAAATCCATCTTTTGCATCACACACTGTAAATTTCTTAGCCCCTGTTAGGCAGGTAGTCACCTCCTCGACGGTGGGCAGGTGATAATGCTCTTGGCATATTGTGCAATTGAGATCACGTGGATCGATGCACATCCAAATTTTGTTTCGTTTCACAACAACGAACATACTTGATATCCATTGTGTTGGTTTAGACACTGAAACGATCACCTTGCGCTCAACCAGCTTATCCAATTCTGATTTTATTCGTGGACGTAAAGCTACAGGTATTCTTCGAGGGGTGTGAACTACCGGCTGAACGGTGCAATCCATTACAATCTTGTGTGTATCTGGTATTTTCCCCAATAAGCCATCAAACAAATCCTCGTATTCATTGCATGGGTCTTTTGGGGTTTGAATACCAAGAGAGAGAGAATGTTGCAATTTTGGAGGTTCACAATCCCAAGAGCTATATGCTAGTGTCAAGGGACAAAATTGGTCGGTAATCGCCATCAATGATGTTAAACTTAATATGTTGTTTATGACTTACACACCATACCGGAAGGGTGATTTTGCCCGTTATGTTAAGCCACTCTCCAGTGTATGATACTATTTCCTTCTGGCACAGTTTGGCACGGCAAAGTTACTAAACTTTAACTCAGTGTCCCCAGTAACCTTCACATAAGTCTCAACCGGAAGAATGTTACACTGGCCTTCTGTGTCTATCTGTATCATTACTATATTCTCTTTCCTTTGTTTGTTAATAAATAGTTTGGTCACTGCTACTTTTGCCCTCTTCTTTGGATTATTTGAAACTGAGCTAATAATGTATGGACCTTCTGAGCCGGAATCAGAATCCTCTTGGAGAAAAAACACAGTTTTACCATGACACATTTTTTAAAAATGGTTAAGCTTGTCACAATTATGGCATTTTTTTCCAAATGTCGGGCAAGCTAGTCTCCCGTGATATGTTTCAGTTGCCACAGTTATTCTGTTGGTAGGTGCCGCCTCTGATTTTACCTCTGCCTCGCCCATCATGAGTATTTTGCATTGGTGATTTTGAATTATGACTATTTCCTTGACTATTAATTGTGTTTACTAATAACTTGCCGGTTATTTGTTTAACTTGTTGCTGTGTTCGTTCTGCGGTTTTGATTATTTCGACAGCTTTCTTTATATCCAAAATTAATCTGTCTCGTAATATCTCATCGAGTGTAATTGAATCGTGATCACAAATTTGTGCTATTGTTCGTAACTCTGTCAAATAGGTTGATATATTCTCACCTTGTTCTTGCCCTCTATTATTGAAACAATATCGTTCGTAAATAACTTGAATTCTGGGTTCGCAATGCTCATCAAATTTCTTCAAAACATGGGCTATATTGTTTTCGCTTTCGTCCTCTCCCCACCTAAATGTGTTGAATGTTTTGGCGCCATCTTCGCCTATTATACTTAACAAAGTTGACACGCAAACTACATCATCTTGCTTATAAACCCCTGTGGCGATTTCAAAGCGCTTCCAGGCCTTCTTCCAAGTCTTCCAACTGATTGCAATGTTGACATTGCAGAATCACTTGTATGTCCTTTCTCTTGTCTTATAGTGATTTTTGTTGTTTTGTAAAATGCCTCGTTGGTGTAGCAGATTCCACACCTGACACCATGTAACAATTCCGACAACTAGCTCAAATATACTCAGAAAAACCTCACATATATTTTAACCTTAAAAACCTTTCATAAATAAACCTTTCTTTATCATGGAAATCAAAACACAAGCATGACTTTCAATGAGAACAATTTTATAAAACTTATAAATAAAGTAAAACTAAAAGGCACGATTGAAGAAAGCAAATACAATCTTTTTGCGACTTTATCATCATAGAAGAAAACAGAACAATTGCTTCTCCAAAAATATGCAAGAAAAATCATCAAAAAAAAAAAAATTATGAAAGAACATTAAAGACAGGAATCCTTCGGCAGTAAGAATATTAAAAACAATCAATGTATTGAGATTATAAGATTGTATTGTAACATCAGTACTTTTTATAAAAACATTGGCAATGTATGTGATATATATTATATAATACGTAAAAAATCACAAAAAAACTATTCATATAAAAATAGTGTTAAAATAATACTAAAAAAGTTCAATTTCTCCTTAACCGAGTACTGAATCTTTGCCGCACAGCCATATATATCCACACCTTCCTTATTAAACCAATGCACACAACCTTGCATAAACCCTAAACAACACATCATGCTCTTAAGTTTTAGAAATGCCTATACATATAGTCTTTTAGGCAGCTAGACACCAACCTTAACATTTGCTCAATTTCTTCAACTTGTTCCATGGTTAAGTAGGTGTGCATTTGGTCGAATCCACATCTCTGCCCACATAACTGTACAAATCGGTATTCGACATATTCCGTATTCTTGCCTTCCTCATTCCAATGAACCTCCCGCCAACACTCCTCGTTTTCACACTCTCCTTTCTGTTTAATCTCCTTAATTTGATTGATTTTTGCAGTAAATGGTTCCAACAACTCCAATAATTTTATATTCATTCTGGACACAAGTATCAAACCTGTTCAGGAACAGCATTGTGATTAATAAATAACAAAAAAGTATTGTATAACACTGCAAAATGCATCTAAATCCCAAGAAAAACACATGTGTTTATATGTTGAAGAATTTCTTTACAAATGGTGCTCCATAATCCTCAAGATATAAAGTTTATTGATTGTGATAAAGGTATTCCAACAATCGATGATATAAGAAATTAATTTGGTGTAAGAACATTGTTAATGAGTTAATCCTAAATGATCTAATGCTTCATGTTGGTTTGCAACTGCATATGCACAGCATCAGAAAATCAAAGAAATTTGATGAATTGTATGATGACATTAACGACAAAAAAAATTCGTGTTTGTTTTTTGATGGGAAACCGATATTTGTCCAATACTGTTGCAAGCATACGGGTCGTTTGTTTCGTAAAATTTTTTATATGGATGGTAAAGTGGTTTAGGCATTTCCATTCGTTAGAAGTAAGCAACCATTCGCACCATTGGTATCGAATAGACTCTTAGTTTACGATCCGTAAATAGACTATGTCGATTCGTAAACGCATTTTGTCGTGGAAACAAAATAGACTATGTCGATTCGTAAACGCATTTTGGCATGGAAACTAGCGTGTGTCTAAGGTGTAAACAGCTGTATCCCCAAACAGACTGTGTCCATTTGTAATTAGGGCAAGTTGTGTCTATAGGATAAAGCGATGAAGAGATTGTCGATCCGTACCATTGGTATCAAATGGACCATTGGTTTACGATCCGTGAACAGATTTTGTCCATTGGTAAAAAGGAGATGTGCCAAGCTACAGACCCCTCTAAATCTTGTCGATCCGTACCATTGGTATCGAATGGACTGTTCGTTTACGATCCGTAAACAAGCTGTGTCGATTCGTAAATAGAGCATGATGTGTCTAGGATAAGGCTCTGAAAAAGTTGTCGATCCGTACCATTGGTGTCGAATGGACTGTTTGTTTACGATCCATAAACAAACTGTGTCGATTCGTAAAGAGGGCATGATGTGTCTGAATAAGCCTCTGAAAAAGCTGTCGATCCGTACCATTGGTATAGAATGGACTGTTCGTGTCGATTCGTAAAACTGTGTCGATTCGTAAAGAGGGCATGATGTGTCTAGGATAAGGCTCTGAAAAAGTTGTCGATCCGTACCATTGGTGTCTAATGGACTGTTCGTTTACGATCCCTAAACAGATTGTGTCGATTCGTAAATATAAGGAAGATGTGTCTAGGATAGGCCTCTGAAAAGCTTGTCGATCCGTACCATTGGTATTGAATGGACTGTTTGTTTACGATCCGTAAACAGAGTGTGTCGATTCGTAAATAGGGCATGACTTGTCTAGGACACGGCTCTTAAAAGCTTGTCGATCCGTACCATTGGTATCCAATGGACTGTTCGTTTACGATCCGTAAACAGAGTGTGTCGATTCGTAAATAGGGCATAATGTGTCTAGGACAGGGCTCTCAAAAGCCTGTCGATCCAAACCATTGGTATCGAATGGACTGTTCGTTTAGGATCCGTAAACAAACTGTGTCAATTCGTAAATAGGGCATGATGTGTCTAGGATAAGGCTCTGAAAAAGTTGTCGATCCGTACCATAGGTGTCGAATGGACTGTTCGTTTACGATCCGTAAACAGAGTGTGTCGATTCGTAAATAGGGCATAACATGTGTCTAGGACAGGGCTCTTAAAAGCTTGTCGATCCGTACCATTGGTATCCAATGGACTGTTCGTTTACGA